>NC_088783.1:110235604-110551469 GCF_958450345.1 Calliphora vicina | reverse complement strand
AAAAAAATAAATTACAACAAAATTGTATAGCAAAATTTGAGCTTTAAACAAAATTAACACATCTGTTAAAAATAACTGACGCAAATTGTTAAACAGTGTAAAAAATCTCCTCCACCATTTTTAAACAGTCCCCAATATTAACATTTGTTTTGTTCTCTCTCCTGCCCTCTATAAAAAGAACAAGAGCATGCAGTAAATTGAAAAAAATGGCAACATTGACCGGTTCATTATATTATTTATTGTCATACATGTGTTTGTTGTTTTTACGAGGTTATTGCTGCAAATTTGATTATTAATGTTGCCCCATGTTTTTTTTATATTCAACCAAGCATCAAGTTATTGACCCACATACCTCAAGACCCCAAAAAAAAACGCAGAAAAATGAACTCATATTTAAAATAAAACAAAAAAACAACACCATTATGTTTGATTTATTGTCACACACACACTTATATTTACACGCATGCAAAATTTCCCCATTAGCCATTAAAGGATGAGAGAATTGTTTATGGTGGGTTAATGAAAGAGAGAGAGAGAGAGGGGAGGGGAGTACAAAATAGTTGTTATTTATCATTTGGGGACATTTATACTTGAATTTCCTTTAGGCTGCCATTTTTGTGGAGAGTTTTAATTACTATTTTGGGAAATTAAAGAGGGTGTGAGAGAAATGTGAAGAATTTTATTGTTTTGGGAAATTTACTAAGAAATCGTTTAGTGTTAGTTAATGATGATATTTTTCATAACAGGACACAAATACAGTGCTGGACATAAGATTTTCTACAATTTGCCAAGTAATTTTAAATTAAACCTAAAAAAAACGTATTATTTTTTATAAAATCGTTGGGTCAAATCAAATAATTAACATTTGTGATGATAAAATAGTAATTAATTTTGATAATATTGAAATTGATCAATATTTTTATGATTATAATCCCAGATCTATAATAATAAATAAAAATAATGATTGGAAATTATTTGCATCATCTGATCTGTTAATATTTTTTTATAAAAATCCAAAATTTTTAAGATTTAAGGATTTTGTTTAAAAATATTTTTCATCATTGCTGTCA
Organism: Calliphora vicina; assembly: GCF_958450345.1. Lineage (NCBI taxonomy): Eukaryota > Metazoa > Arthropoda > Insecta > Diptera > Calliphoridae > Calliphora > Calliphora vicina. Next base: position 110,550,399 of record NC_088783.1, on the reverse strand, counting down.
TTTTATTTAAAAATACTTATGGAATTTCTCTAATATTGGGTATTGTCTGTATTTGTTTGTTTCATTCTTTATACAATATTTTTAAAATTTGTCATCACCACCTTCTATTACCAATACATATGAATTTCAAACATGTCCAAAAGCAAAATCACAATCTAACGTCTGACTGTCAAACAGCTTGCGTCATAACAAAATTCTGCTCTTTTTTCTCTCAATCTCTCTCCCCCACATGTCTGTTCTTAAAAACCGCTTATTTCCAATTTCATATTTTTTATTTTGTTTTTTTCTCATAATTGACAGTTTATTAGAAAAATTTATTAAATGTGTTAGAGAAGCTGTGTTTTTGTTGTTGTTCCAATGCTCTTGGCCAACATTTTGTTCTAAATTTTTATGCTAAATATTCTTGAAAAGAAACACACTCAAAATCACTCACACAAAAAAAAGAAAAATTTTTATATTTTTATTGTCGATAATTTTATTTTAATTTTGGCCTGTAGCCAAATTTATTGAAAACAGTTTTTAGGTTTTTAATCTAAATATTTGTCTAATAATAAATGTTTTTTTTTTGTTTTCCCCAACTTAAATATAATTTATTTGAGTGCAATTTCATTTAAAAAGTATAAAGTTCAATAAATAAAAACAACAAAATGTGGGATATTAAATTAATGCAGCAGGGGAAAATATAGTGAAAATTTTAAAAATCCTAACCATCAGGTGTATCTATGGAAATTTTAATATTATTAAATTTTGTTATTGTCAAAATGCATTGAAAGCTTGAGTGTTTATATTAATAATTTATTTTTGATTTCAAAGAAGTAATTAATTCAAAATTTGTTTAATTTAAACACACTGTGTATTTGGGAAATTCAAGGTTTTGCAAGGCCATTTATTAAATAAACGAAACAGCTGTTATTTTGACTGAGAGAGTAGTAAACAAATTTAGGAGTCGAAATATTGAAAATAATGAATGGCAACACATAAATAACTGAACTTAATGCACTTTAATGTCTTGAGTATTGAGAACATCCATGTAATCATTGAGAAATCAAAATTAGCAACATTAAAGATTTCCTAAAAAACTTTTTACATGAAAATATAAGCATAACCTCAAAAAGAAAAATGTCTAAAATAGTTAAAATCGTGTTGCAGCTGAATTATTCGTATCCCTTTTTTACCCACGGACCATTGATAGCAGTTATTAAGTACTTTATAGCACTTCTTACAAACTTATAGAAAAATATAGATTCCTAACCCCAAAAAAGTTAAAAAATATTTTCTCTAAAATATTCTGCCGGAAGTTTAATTTTACATTCAATGTATTACATTTTGTTAGAAGATATTTGTGTGAAAATATTAACTAAATCGTCACATTAATACGGAAGTTATAACTAAAAAAAGATCCTAACCTCAAAAAAAAAATTATAAAATTCTCTGCCGGAGGTTTAATTTTTTAATAAAAAACTATGTTTTTGTTAGAAGATATTTGTGTGAAAATATTAACAAAACCTTATCAACAATAAAAAAGTTATTAAAAAAAATAAATTTGTGCATAACCTCAAAAAAAAAAATTAATAAAAACTTCTACAAACTCGTATATTCTGCTTTATTTTTATTCCTTCTTATACACATAACATTCACCACAAATTTTAGATACATGGCAACATTTCTACCCAAGTTATACAAAAAAATGGGTTTCTAACCTTAAAAAAAGTTAAAAAATATTTTTTCTAAAATATTCTGCCGGAAGTTTAATTTTGCCTTCAATGTGTTGCATTTTGTTAGAAGATATTTTTGTAAAAATATTAACTAAATCGTCCCATCAATACGGAAGTTATAACTAATAATAATTTCCTAACCTCTAAAAAAAATTTTATAAAATTCTCTGCCGGAGGTTTAATTTTTTAATAAAAAACTATGTTTTTGTTACAAGATATTTGTGTGAAAATATTAACAAAATCGCAGCATCAATAAAAAAGTTATTAAAAGAAATAAATTTGTACATAACCTCTCAAAAAACTAAAAAAAACAGCTACAAACTCGTATATTCCGCTTTATTTGTATGCCACAACATTCACCACAAATTTTAGATACATACATGGCAACATTTCTTCCCAAGTTATATAAAAAATAGGTTTCTAACCTAAAAAAAAGTAAAAAAATATTTACTCTAAAATATTCTGCCGGAAGTTTAATTTTGCATTCAATGTGTTGCATTTTGTTAAAAGATATTTCTGTGAAAATATTAACTAAATCGTCCCATCAATACAAAAGTTATAGTAAAAAAGTATGTTTCTAACCTCACAAAAAAAAATCCAAAATTTTCTGCCAAAAGTTTAATTTTTTAATAAATTATTCTAAATAATTCTTACCAGATATTTTGAGTATTATTTCTGCCCAAGTTAAACAAAAAAAATTGGTTTCTAACCTTAAAAAGGTTAAAAAATATTTTCTCTAAAATATTCGGCCGGAAGTTTAATTTTGCCTTCAATGTGTTGCATTTTGTTAGAAGATATCTAAGATTAAATATTAACCAAATCGCAATATCTAAACAAAAGTTATTGATAAAATAAAAATTAAAACATAACCTCAAAAATAAAATATTTTTTGAATGGGCCTGTTAAAGCTTTACTTTTTACTTAATGTATTTGTCATAAGTCCCAGATAATTGACAACAAAAATTAATAAATTATACAACAAAACATAAGCAAATAACCTTAAAAAAAATTAAGAAAACAACTACATAGTCTTTACAGTCTCCTTAAAACTGAAATAACTTTTTTATAAGAGCGTTTTGAACTCATATCGCATCAAAAACGTTTAAATTAACGATTTTGCCAACAAATTTTACGCCGTGTTGTTATCATATCTTAAAAACGGGATAAATCTAGATGTTTATTGTTTTTATAGTGTCTACGTTTGATTTAGGTGACTTCCATTGATCTGGTTGGACAAGCTAGATTTTTAATCTACATAATAGTTGTGCAAATTGTTAAGGAGTCTAAACTTTATTATATTCCTTCCTCTCCACTACTTTAACATTAAGGCGAATTCATTAATAAATTCGCTTTGATGCCAACATTGACCGATTCGCTGATTCAGCTATCATTGTTGCCACTCCTCTGTAAAAAGAACAAGAACAAGCTGTAAAATGACGAATAATGGCAACATTGACAGGTTCATTATTTTACTGTCATACATGTGTGTGTGTGGTGACGGGTTTGTTTTTAGAAGGGTTTTGTTGTTGCAAATGCAATTATTAGTGTTGCCCCATAGTTTTTATATTTAGCGAAGTAGAAAACCAGACAAAATAATAACGGTGGAAATAATCAAAATCGAACTTTGTTTTTTAAATGAAAAATATTCAAAACAACTTGAGATGTTGTCTTTTATAATGTTTATATGTAAAGAAAATATAGAAATGCATAAAATCATATTAGAAGTTGATTGATAGGCAAAAATCGAAATAATTAATTTAATTTTTAATTAATCCATACCGCAAATTTCAGGACTACTAAGGCTATCATCAGCTTTCTTCCGGTAGTCTTGTTTTTTAAATAAAACTATTAAAAACCTTAATTTTTCAACAATTCTTAAATTCTATTTGATTTGATTTAATTTTCACTTAAATACTTTTGCTCTACACTGTTAATATTCCCCATAAGCCAAACAATTTCGTGTTATATTGAGAAGAATTTGCAATTAATAAAAAACCATTCCGCTGATTCTTAATTATTATACTTTAACATTTCATTTATATTATGATTAAGCTCATATTTTATATTTCTATAAATATTTAATACAAAAAAACATACAAATTTTTTTTAAAAAAAAATTACGGAAATTGCATGTCAAACAGCTTTAAAAGAAAACTAAAAAAACAACAACATTATTAACAATACTTAAATGTAAATGTCATTTGTTTTCTTCAAGCAAACACATGTTTTTGGCTTCATTCAATAACAAGCATTTAACAGCTCTCTGCCGCTCTCTTCATTTGAATTGCGAGCCCCAAACAACTCTCTTAAGAAAAATTTTTTTAAGGGGAACTAGAGAGTTTTGTAAAGAAATTTTTAAACTTTCTTAATAGAATGATCAAGAAAGTAAAGAAAATAAATCGAAAGAGAGTGAGAGAGCGAGCAAAAACATATTTTGACATTTGAAACACATTAAATGGGGGTAAAAAAGCAACCACACGGACTTATTTATGAAACAAATTTAAAAATAAAAGTAAAAAAAGGTAAAAATTCAAAAAATCAAACCTTCTTCACTAATGGAACCGCGATTAACAAGCATGATGAGTTGATGAACTTATAAAAAACTGCATGTGATGTAAAACTTTTAACAAAATTTATAAAATTTTTAATTTTTTTTGGAAAAACTTTTAAATTTTTTAAAACATTTTAATTTTATTTATTTTTTTATTCAAAACAATTATTTTCTTTAAACTTTTTTAAAAACTTTTTTATAGAAATTTTCTAATGCTGTTATAAAACACACAGGTGCACAATTCTTTTTATTTTATTTTTCAATAAACCAGCATATTTGCCTTATACTCATAATAACTAGTTGTATAATTTATTTTATTTCTTTTAAATTTTTAGCAAAAAACCAAAAATTAATTTTTGAAATATTTTTTTTTCTAAAAATTAAAATAAATTTCAACAAAACTTTTTAAAACAACAACAATTTAGAGGAGAAATAAAAAAAGAGGCGCGATACTTTTAAACTGCACGTCGGTCACAATTAATAAAACTGAATATTTTTCAAAGAAATTCGAAAAAAACCAACCGCACACATCATATATGAGAACCAAAAAAAAAAAAAAAACAGAATTGTAGAAAAACAAAAATATAAAAAGAGCAGCAGCAAAAAAACACTAAACTAAACAGTAGCAGCAGCCATAAAAACAACAAAAATAGCATTAAATAAAAATACAATAATGAAACAAAGCAAAAAAAATACACAAAAACAAAACATACACTCATTTCACAACAAAACCTATAAAAACGCAAATCACAAAAACAGTTTTTTTTTTGTCTTTCTTTTAGTGTATTTGCTCAGAGTTGAAATTATTTTGAGAGGGATACATAAGGGGAGACAAAGAGTGTGCTCCACTTTAGCAATCTATTTCGCAAGGTAGCGGGTTTTTTCGTTGTAGGCGATTTTTTAGAGTATTGTTTGCCAAAATAGAGGAACAAGCTTATTTCAAAGGAAAAATAAAGAATTGTTTAATAAATTTATGATAAACAAGAGAGCTATTTTCGGCTGTGCCAAATCCTATATACCCTTCACCAAATTATACTTCAAAATAAAAATTTTAAATATTTTTATGTAAACAAAATTTATTTTTTTCCAAACTTGTTTTTTTTTCATTTTTTGGAAAAAAAAATTTTTCGAATTGTTTTTTAAAATTTTGTTTTTGGAAAAAAAAATTCGAATTGTTTTTTTTGAAATTTTTTTTTTAAATTAATTTTTTTTTTGTTTTTTTTTTAAATAATTAGCGAAAAAAAATTTGGATGAAAAAAAATTCGGGTTAAAAAATATTTTTTTCCGATTTTGACCCATTGTAGGTCCAACTTACTATGGTCTTATATACGTCGTTGCAAAGGTCTTTGAAATATATATATCATTAGATATCCATATTGTCTATATTAATGACTTAGTAATCCAGATATACATAGGTCAAAAATCGAGGTTGTCCTGGTTTTTTCCTTATATCTCAGCCATTTGTGGACCGATTTTCTCGATTTTAAATAGCAACCGAGCCGGGAGAATTCCGGAGATATTGATGTATGAAGTTAATTTCAGCAGACAGACAGACAGACGAACAGACATGGCTTAATCGACTCCGCTATCTATAAGGATCCAGAATATTTTGGAAATTACAAACGGAATGACAAACTTCTATACACCCTTCTCACTAAGGTGAAGGGTATAATAAACCAAATATACTATTTAATTGTTGGGATAAACAATATTGCTGGTTCACATACGTCAAGTTACTTGCGCAAGTCTTGAGTTTGATGAGAAAGGATGCGAGATTGGAAAGATTTTCCTCTTTTTCTTCCTCTCTCTTCTTTATACTCATGATGTGTATGAACCGGCAATCATTGTTTTTAAACTCTCTTTTTCCTTTTTTATATTAACACTTTTCGATTTTTTTGGGGGGAATTTCCTTTAACTAAGGATCCTAGTATTTCAATTCGAGCAGTCCACACACAAAACCGTTACTAATGGGTCCAAAATGGAATCTGGCACGGGAGCCGGAATTTATGTAGTAGATGAGGACCTCAAAGTGTCATACAGACTCCCAGACGAATGCAGCTTCCATTCAGAGAACCTAGCGATCTGGAAAGTCACGGCTTTGATAAGATTACAAGTCACAGAGGGATCTGTAGTGACAATTTATGTAGATAGTCAGAGCTCTAGAAGCTTTATTGGAACTATACTTAATCAGATTGTGTTGGATACCAGGGCTTTCGCTGTAACATACAGGGAAATGAGATACCAGATGAACTGGCCAGACGCGTTTCGGATCCGGACTATATTAGTGGATGCTTGTAGGTTAAACCTCCTATATTCCACTATTATAGGTTGATCTTTGAAAGATTCCGGCACTCTAGGAACCAATCCTGGTGTACATGGTGTCCTGGGATATTTGGCCAAAGTTGGAAGCAAATGCAACCAAAATACTAATTGGGTTGGATAGAAAAAGCCTCAGGTCTTTAGTAGGAGTGATAACCGGTCACTGCTCAATTCGAGCCTCCACTGGTAAATGGGATATGGGCGCACAGAACATCTGTAGGTTGTGCGAGGATATTGAGGAACTAGAAACAGTGGAAAATATTCTGTATAACTGTCCTAGACTACAGGATCTCAGGCAAAAATGGATAGAGAAAAGATTCCATGATGTACTCTGCGATTTAACTAGATATGATCTATGAAATCTATTACGCTTTATCAGCGGACTATTCTATTTATTACGAATGATACATTTACAAAGAGAAATGCTTACGATTGTACCAATGATTATTTTAAAGATCATTGGAAGAGCCTTCCTGGTCATCATCATACAGCCTTTCACAGCATGATCGGACACAAGTTGTTATTACAGTGTTCTAAATTGTAGTTACTATAAGTAGTTTTTTCTTTTCTTGTCATGTTCGAAATCTTCCATAAGATACATATGACACTCCATGATGCTTAGAAGGTTAGATGGATGTTAATAGCTTGAGATCCCTGATCTTGAGTATTAAAACAGCTCTTACTGCCGTAATATCAACATTAGGTACAGCACAGTCCCAGAACACCAGGATGTGTTAGAGCGAATGAACTTAGGTTATGTAGAAAAGGCAGTCAGCTCTATAGAATGATACATGTGGATCCTCCACGAATCCAGTTGTGATACCTGATTAGAAAGAGGTTAAAAAGTGTAAAGCAAATCAAATTAATCCCACAAATCATAATGATCAAAAGCGTATGAAGTTGTTCATTCGCCACTTCCTTACTCTATTGTACACTCAGACTTTGTTGGATGATCTTGGATCAGAATTATCTTAGAAGGAGACGGACTGCAATGGAATCTATTGTCTTGGAGTGTATTAGAAACTATCATCGACATTTTTATTCGGTTGAAAGGCCTATCGATGCGGCATCGTTGGATTGGGGACATCCGAAATGTCTAATTTTCCATGACTCTGGAGCATAAATCGGTCTGAATTTGACCGATGACATGGGTTATGTTATATTTGAGGTCCGAAATGATTTGTGGATTATTCGTATAGATCTGCGACTTAAGATAACCCAACAAGAAAAAGTATAACGGTGTCAATAGCACGATCTCGGTGGGCAGTTAACATCACCTCCACCTTAGATGACCATGACCTCAAAACGCTCGTGCAGAAGGCCCTATGTGTCACGTAGCGCCGTCCTGTTGTAACTACATGTCGTTAGTGTCCATATCATTCAATTCAGACCAAAAGAAGTAGGTAATCATTGACCTATAGCGCTCGCCGGTCTCAAAGAAATATGAACGGCTTCATTGGTCAAAATCCACACCAAACAGTGACTTTTTCTGGATGCATTGTACGCTCTTGGATCTCATGTGGTTTGGTATTGCCAAATTCCTTTGTTGACGTAAACATTCATCCAAAAATGAGCTTCACCGCTAAATATGATATTTTGATGAAAATTTCTGTCAGTTTCCATCTGCTCCAGAGCCCATTTAGCAAACACAAGTCGTTTACCATCAGCTCCTGGCTCAGTCGCAGCTTAAACACATTGATTTTTAATCGAATAAGCAGTTTTTAAACCCCCTTCCAAAATCGCCTATTTCTCTAATTTCCAGCGATTTTTTTCTTACAAAAATTTAAACCTAATTTCCATCAAACAACAAGTTGTCATCACTTTTTGTTGTAAGAGTACAACAACAAACTAATAACAAGAATAACAACAACATTAACAGATTCATGTACTGTAGGCCAATGTAAAAAAAAAACACAAAAATTATCATAAATGAGCACATACATATGTGTATAATTTTTACAAATTTAGTGAGCAGAGAATGGAGCAGAATAAAAACTATAAATATTATAGAGTACAAAAAAAATAATGCTTTCTATAGAATAGTACGTGTGGAGAAGTCGAACAAAAACAAATTAGAAAGACGAATAATGAACGTTTTAACAGAAACAAAAAATCAATGAAAAAAAACACAAGTTCAACTTGATTTAAGGAGGTCGGATGTTTTGAATATTTTTTTTAATAGAAAATTAATAAAGTTAAGGTATTAAATTAATAATTTTAAAGGAAAGATAAAGTTTTAATAAAGAAATGATACAAACAAATTAAGTGACAAATAAAGTATTATGAAAATGTTAAGGCAAAATTCAACAATTCAAATAGAATATGAAGAAAATGTATAAAAAATAATAATAAAAAATCGATGGAACGTTGAATTCAATTAAAAAAAGAAGAGTTTTGATAAAACATTGGATTAAATTTTTAAGATAATCGTTTGTTCAATTACTTTGACAAAAATAAAACAGTCGAAATTAAATATTGTGTAATTTAAAACATTTAATAGTGTCTAATCCATCTTTAATTCTAATGCAAATGTTCAGATTTTACCCAAAATTGTGTTTAGTGAGAAATTTTGAAATTTGTTTAACCAAAAATTGTCCTTAATCGTTAACCATTTGGATTTAATGGTTTAACTGCTCATGATATCCTTCATGCTATTCCGAACCTAGAAAATGGTCGTATCTCCAAGTATGCAGATGTCCAAAAATTGGATCGACAAATCCTAGTTGATCTGAAGCATACTAATATCCAAATAATCCAATTCCATAGTAGTCCATACGTAATTGTCCAAAGTTACGAATCAACAGTGACGTTCTAAGTTAATTCCTTGCCTTACCTAGCTATTCGGACTTTACTCCAAGTGGTTACTTATCCAAAAGTTAGTCATACTCTCCGTAGTTGTATGTATGCCGATTGTGTCTCTATGCAAGAAGCAAAAGACAAGTTCGTTCCTAATGGATTTTCTATTAGAAATTGGGTGGAAAACGATTCATCCTGAAGTTTATTGGAAGAAATCTTCATCAACAAATCTACCAAAAATCCTGCTGCAAACGATCTGGAATGAAGGTACAAAGAGAAGAAAGCCGCTTTCACCGAAATCCTTACAGAAATGGCATAACTTCCAATCCAGTAACTACATTCACAATGAGATCCGAATTCCAATCCAGAAAAATATTCCTAACGCTGAAATCCAACTCCATGGGTTTCGCATATGCAGCCGCGTTATGCATCCGAATAGCTGATGGTATTGAGAGATCCAGTCACTTAATGCCATCCAACACGAAGAATATTCCTAATGTAAAAATTTATTTTGCATATTTTTCAAAATTGAATATTTCTGATTTGAATTTAAATTTTCTACGTGAAATTCGTACTGTTTTCCGATTCCTTTATTCCATCCATTCAATATTGCGTTTTCATTTTCTATTTAATGAAACTCATAATATTTACCGAAAATCACGACACAAAGCACCCTAACTTATTTATTCCATTCCAACGCACACTAACTTGAATTAATCCTTGAATTTATCCTTAAATGATAACAATTTAATTTTAAATATTGAATTTTACAATATTGTATTTCTTTTGTAATATGAATTGTAATCCTAATTTCCAAATATCTTGAATTACTAATATTAATTTCAAAGTTTTCCTTATAGCGAAAACAATTGCTTTGTTTTTCCTTTCATTTTTTTGCATATCTATATTAAATTATTCTGAGTACAAAATCTAAACAATTTTGTTTCGGCTCAGAGAGTTTGAACAACCTTAATATTTATCCAGCCCTTTCCCCCTTCACCCAGTTTTTAAAGTTTTTTTTTTTAAAGTTTAAACAATTTATTTTCCTATTCTGTTTAATTTACCTTCAAATATTCTTTACCAAACTTTAATTGCACATTTTGAAAACAATTAAAACATTTTAAACCAACATTTCTTCATAATTATCATTATTTTTCTATATTTCTAAAATCATCATAAAACATTTCCTTGTGTACCTTGTATTTTGGCTATTATAAATGTATTTTTTCTTTTTCTGTTTAATTTTCCTTTAAAAATATAATTTATAAGTTTATTTTTATATTATAATTATGTATTTATAAATTATTAATATTTTTAATGAAATGAGTGCACAAGTGAGTGACCCTCGTTAATATTCTATTAAAAATTGTTGTACGTATAAATACATACATATGAGTATGATTGAGTATTTTCACGAATATTTTTGTTTTAATTTTCTTATTTTTATTTATTGCATGATTTTGACTCGTGCAGTTCTTATGAGAGTGTGAATTATTATTGTTGTTTTGTTTTTGTATGGTAATAAAAAACAACAACAACAACATGAATAAGAAAAGAGTTGCGTGCAATTTATTTTTGTACACTACTCATATCATAAACATACACACACACACACACGCATGACTTTTCATGCAGGGTTGGAAAATTTGGTACTATTGTGTTTTCAGCATTGATAAATAAAGCAGTATTTTTTGGGAAATACAATTCACAATCTTGTGTATTCGTATCGAAAATTTATGCAATGATGTATTTCTATAATTTTGTTAGTGTAAAGTAAAAATGCAATGATGCAGGACGAATTGCACAACATTGTGAATTGGGCTATTATTAAAAACATCAATTTAGTGAAATGTAAATTTTCCTTCTAAGGAATCAAGTCAATAGTGCTGTATGGATTCTGTGGCGCATTCTGATTTGAAGATGTTGGCTTTCACACGATTGCTTCTAAGTTCTATACGTAGAGTTTTTCGCTATAAGGATAAGGAGCTAAACTTAAAGAAAATTAAACTTTTAATCACCTTGTTGAACTACTGTCTGAGATACAGTTTAACTTTTCGAGAGTGAAAACAGGATTACAATACAGATCTTCCTAATACAAAACAATGAATGCATGAATCATAAAGACGGACCGTAATTTTGGGATTTGGACAAAGAAACCTTGCTAGCAACCTACTCGACGATTGGTCGGTCAGTGGTCAACTATGCTGCTCCAGTTCGTTGAATGAAGAAATATTCAAAGGTGTCAAAATGCAGCCTTAAGGACCGTCACAGGCTGCCTTAAAATTACCTCCGAAATTACCTTCACGAGAAAACTAAGGTTCTATCTGTGAAGGAACACAACGTCATGTTGACGCAACAGTTCCTTCTGGGACATCACATAATAGGACCTACGTAAATAAGAGGAGAGCATACAGAGGCATGTGCAGGATCCATTTGATCGCAGCTCGTATATGACAGCTTTGAATGACATTCATAGACGCCATCAATTCCGTATACCGATAGCAGACACCGAGAATATTCTGCCGCGTAAAACAAGAGTCATTCTGGCATAACTAAGATCAGGATGGAGCAACAGGTTTAATGCCATTTGACCGTGCCGTCCTCAACTTATACCCAGCACGTTATCAGGGTCCTCATTATACCCTCCACATATTCAACTGTCCAGCCATCCCCAAGTAGAAAAATTCCTTGGACTTAATCTACATGCTGCTACAACAACAAAATTATGTAATGGCTGTTTCCTATATTTAAATGTAAATAAAACAAAGTTTGTGTGAGATATCATCGACATTTTTTATTCATTTGAAAGGCCTATCAATGCTATTATATATGGAATATAACATCGTGCAAATGTCCGCCGTTTCTTCGTTGGGTGATCTGCAGCGTCGTTCTCAAAGAAATATGGATCGATAAGGATACAGACTGTGACTTGTTCTTGATATTGGACGGTCATGGATATCATGTCGATTGGTATCGTTCCAAAATCGACAATTTTGCTTGTTGACGTACCCATTCATCCAGAAATGGACCCCATCGCTGAAGTTGATTTTTTATGAAAATTATTGTTAGTTTTCAACTGCTCCAGGACCCTTTCAGTGAACATACGTCGTGGTCTATGGTAATCTATGGTGATTTGGCAGAACAAACTGAATAAATACCAGCCAATTCGACAGCTGTTGCTCCAAAATATGGAAGATATCAACTGTCAAAGTTCGGAAGTCCCTATTGAAAGACCCTTTATGTAGGAATCAGAGAAAAGGCCCTAAGCTTTCAGAAACTTTAAATTAACATTTTGGAATACAGGCCGATATACATATAAGTTGTAAAAGTTAACCTCTTTGAATGTGAAAAACATTTGAAAGAAGTGATGAAAAAACACTTCTTTCAAATGGTTTTCATGCAAGTTTGTTCGACTCACTTTTCTTTCAACATCGTGGAACTGGAATTTAAATTTAAAAAAAAAATTGTTCAAACAATTGGCTTGAATTGGTATTTCCTTTTTACTGGAGAATGCTATCGTTATAAAGTGTACTACAACTACAATTCACTGGTTTGAAATTGGACTCTAGACTGGAGTTACACTTGTTTTCAACTTAAATTCCAGCAGAAATGGGATTATAGTATCAAAAATAGGATTTTGTATAAAAAATGGTAGAAAAAAAGCCAATAAATTCTACAGAAAAGAATAAGAATTCGTTACCCGTGTGTGAAGTTTTGAAATGATTTTGAGAGACGTCTATAAATAAATTTGTCATAATGAAATAATTTAAAATAGTTAAATTATCTTTATTAGACCGCTTTCACACTAGGCAATTTAGTTGCGCAAGTCTCTTGTGTTTGTAGATGGCAGAGGTAATGTCGGGTTAAAGAGAATGAAATTTTACATGCTGTTTTGTTGTTGGGCAAGAGACTAGCGCAACTAAATTGCCTAGTGTGAAAGGGGTCTTATTCTGTTTATTTCTTATTGTTTTTAGAAGGTCTATTTATGTGTTTTTCTTTCAAGATTCATAAAGGCTCAGCCAAAAGAACTGGTTAAAAAAGTGGACCTGACTTCATTTTATATTTTAGTATTACTATCGTATTGTTAGTTCTTTAATTCAACCTGCTGAAAATAAATTAGTTTTGTGGTTGTTTGCTACCATTTTCAAATCTCAATTAACCATCCCTGTGCTCATTATTCATTTTCATATTACTGTTGTTGTTTGTTTGTTTTTCATTTCCATAAATTTTGTTGTTTTTCGTATTTTTAATAGAGTATTGCCATCATCACCGTTGTCGTTCTGTATGAACGTCAATTTCGAAGAAGAGTATTGCCATTTTGACTCTCAAAGCTAGCATATGATTTTAACATAAAAATACTCAATTTGAAGTTACAAAATTGTAATTATTAAAATATTTGCTAAAAAATAATGCAGGTAAAACAAAAGAAAGCTATGATTTTAAGCAAACTATTATTATTCAATTGAAAATTCAATTTATTTTCAAATATTAAATGAATAAAACGAGAACGTATTACTCCGGGGTATGGGCCCATATCAAAAGAATTAGCTGAGAGCTTTGTTAAGTTCTATTCATGTCAACATGACGTGAAGCATGACACTTTACTATTTATAGCAATTATTTTAGTGACTTAATAGTTTCCCCATAAAGTTAAATAAACTCATTCCTTTAAATGTATATTCAGGTACACAGAAAAAAAAAATTCATAATTGGAATGAATTTTGTAATAAATATTATTAATCGAACTTGACTTTTTTTTCCCAAACTTATTTCATTCAAAATAAGAACATGTTCATAAATATTATAAAATTTTACATGACGGAAATTTTTGCTTTTTTTACTTAATTTTTTTAATAAATTACATTATAATTGTATTATATAATGAATTAGTGCAAGAATATTTGCATAATAGCCATATATTGGCCAATATTTTAAGATAAAAAGGAGAATATGTGAAACTTAAAAATTATCATTAAACATTCATAAATATAAAATCATTTCATCCTCTTAAATCAATTTAATCATTTTCGCGCTTTTTATATCATTTTGTAGCTGAAAATCATAAAAAAAACTAAAAATTTTCCATGAAAAATTTCAAACATTTTTGAACAACATAAAAATAAAAATGAAATTGAAATCAAGCCTTCTACATTTTATTTCAAAACATAAAATATTAAAAAAATCATACTATTTAAGAAATCTTCTATATATATAAAAGAGTAACGTGACTGACTGACTGACTGACTGACTGACTGATTCATTCATCATCGCACAGCCCAAACCGCTAAAGCTAGAAACTTGAAATTCGGGTAATGGGTTCCTTTTACAATATGTAGATCCACTAAGAAGGGATTTTTGGAAATTCGGTCGTTAAGGGGGACAAATGGGGCAAAAACGGGTAAAACCTGTACCTTTATATCTCCAAAACAAATAAACTTAGAAACAATATTTTAAATGCGTCCGCCTGTAATCAAAAAAAGAGCCGACAGGTGTTTGGTACTTTTTTGAAATTCAAAATTCAAGTGGCCATATGGGGTAAAAATAGTCCCCGTAGAACCCTCTGTTAACATGTATATCTCCTACATAAATAAACATAGAAATATTATATTGAATGTATCTGGCTCAGATCAATAAAAACTAGAAATCTTTTTGGTACTTTTTTGAAATTCGAATTCCTAAGGCCTCAAAATTGTTTTCTTTTTTGGTACTTTTTTATCAAAATGTATTTTCTCACTAACAATTCCATGAACTATTATTTTCAAATAGTACGTATTACTAGGTACTTTTTTGAAAATTATTTCTTCACGGGGGACAAAAAGGGGACAAAAAACGGGATAAAAACGGAGATTTGATATTATTTATTCAATTTAAAAATAAAAAAAAGATAAAATATTCTTCCAACCACACAAAAAAGAATCCACAACATGCTATTCGGAAGTCAAATACAAATGGGTAAAAAGGGCCAAATTTCAGTACACTTATATTGGTACTTTTTTGAAATTCATTTCTACTATTCTATTCAAGTAGTTTTATTTTTTTTTTCAATAAAATTGTTTTGCCTCCACTGAGATTCGAACCGATGTAGTTCGGCTACAGTTCAGTAGTCTAAACCCTTAGCCTACACCAGAATGTTTATTTTCATGTTTAGAATACTAATTTTATTTTAAAATATATAGTTTTTCACCCTATTCACCATTAGTTGAATTCTAATGGTGTTGAAAATTCCAATAGTACAGACACAAACCTTAACCTTTTTTGTAAAAATTATTATTTTCACCTTATTCAATAAATTTAAAATTTATTCAACATACAGTTATATGAAATGTATATGGGAATTTATGAGGGAAAATATTAATAACAGTGTTGTAAATATAGTTGGTTTAATGCTATTTGAAATGTTATAGTTTTATTTGATAAAAAACTACAAAACAAATTATTTTGTTGAAATGTGAAACAAAACATAAAATATTCATAAAAATATATTCATTAAAGCATTTCTCAAAAAAAATCACGTGTTTATTCCTATTCGCTAAAATAAGAATTTTGTTCTCGCAAAATTTAATAACAATTTCAGTAAATTAAGGTCCTCATTTTATAAAACAAAACGATTGGAAGCGTAAGCAATTTGTATGAAGAATACTGGGAAAAAAGTTTAAAACTTATTTCCATAGAATTTTATTTTAACGTTTGTCTTTTCGTTTTATAAAATTAGACCCTAAAAAAATTAAAATGTAAAGCACTATGTGTATCTATGAGTAAATCATTATTTATACTCTATTTATCAAGTTTATAAAATCAACTTATATCTCACTCAAATGTAGTATTAGAAACTTTTTATAAATTTAAAAAACAGAATTTACGCAATATGTGTCTCTATGATTAAAACCTTATTCATATTCAATTTATCAAAAGATTATAAAACAAATTTAGGGCCTCATTTTATAAAACGCAACGACAAACGTTAAAATAAAATTCTATGGAAATAAGTTTTAAACTTTTTTCCCAGTATTCTTCATACAAATTGCTTACGCTTCCAAACGTTAAACAAATTGTGTATGAAAAAAATTCAAGTTTAAAACCTTATTACCAGTATTCTTCATACAAATTGCACGCTTTATAAAAAAAAACATTTTTTTAGATAATAACAAATAAATTTTCGCTTAAATAAAATCGTTTACACAAACATTTATTTAAATATTTTTATTTCGATGAATAGACAACACTATTTACATATAACCGTCAACTCATTTGAAAAAAAATAGTTGTGTAATAATAAGTGCTCAAATTTTATAAATTCAATTAAAAGAAAAAATTCTACGTTACTTAGAAATGTAAGTTTTTTAATTTCATATTCCATATATATATATTAATCTTCATTAAGTTTTATTACGTTTTTATCGTGTAAATAAAATGTATATGTACATACATTCACACCACAATTTTTAAAATTTTAAAAAATGATATGCTATTAGGTCATATTGTCATAATGTCCTTATTGTCATAATGTCCTAATATATTATGATAGTTTAAACAATTTTTGTTGTGTTTCAAACAATAATGTTCTAAACTAATAAGACTTTTTGAACTATGTTCATTGTTTTGTCATAAAATAACACTTTTTTTGAAGCACAACAACAATTTGTTTAAACTATCATAATATATTAGGACAATCAGACAGTTTGAATACCCCAAATATGTTGAAAGTGTGTTTAAAAAAATATTTTTACTGAAATTTGATTTCAACTATTGGGTATATGACTTAAAAATGTGGGATTTGCTATAGGTGGCGTATCTTTTGAACCCCTTTTTTAATTTTTAATAACTTTTATATCACTCTAAAGGGTATATATCTGTCATTCATCCTCGCTTAGTTATTGAACATTAAGTGTAAACAACAAAGTTTTTTTTGTCGAATTTTGTGCCAACAAAGCGTCATATGTGGAAAGTTTTGCTTTACTTCTTTCATTTGAAAAACGTGCCGCAGAAGTACACATAGATCACCAAAGCTTATGGTGAACGTGTTCCATCGGTTTCAACGTGCAAGAGATGGTGCATGTTCAGAAGTGATGATTTTGAAACGGAAGGCCCAGGACAACCAAACAATTTGAAGACCAAGATTTTGAGGCATTAATCCGTGAATGTTGTTGTCAAACTCAACATGAGCTTGCAATATCATAGGGAGATACTCAAGAAGCAAAACGTTTGCAAGCAGCAGGATTTGTCAAAAAAAAAGGCAAATTGGGTACCATACGAATCGAAGACGAGATACCTTGAAAAGCGATTTAGCATTTCCGAAATGACGTTTGAACTAACAGTTATTTAATAGTATTTTTGATTTTCATAAACATAGAAAATTCTAAAAGTTAGAATGTGAGTTTCTATGAGACTTAAAAACCAATTACTACTACTATTAATTATCTATCTTCTGGCTGTAATTTTTATTTTGGCGAGTTTTGATAGAGAAATTTATATTTTTCGGAAATTTTTTTTTTGTTTTTGTAGGATGAATCTAAATTTCTTGGAAATAGGAGAAGATTTGCGAATTAATCTTGCTGGAATATTTAGATAGGGTGTTGGTCTATCATGGTCCGTGGTCATATCCTTTAACAGTGCGAGTTCTGGTAGAGAAATTTAAATGTTTCGAAAATTGAAATTGTTTTGGAGGATGAATCTAAATTTCTTGGATGGAATTTATATTCATCCTCCAAAAAATTCCAATTTTCGAAAATTTCTCTATCAGATCTCGCACTGTTAAGGGTTATGGCCACGGACCATGATAGACCAAAACCCTATCTAAATATTCCAGCAAGATTCATCCGCACATTTTCTCCCATTTCCAAGAAATTTAGATTCATTCTACAAAAAAAATAAAATTTTCGAAAAATTTAAATTTCTCTATCAGAACTCGCACTGTTAAAGATTATGACTACGGACCATGATAGACCAACACTCTACCTAAATATTCCAGCAAGATTCATCCGCCCATCTTCTCCCATTTCAAAGAAATTTAGATTCATCCTTCCAAACTGTTAAGGTTATGGCCATGGATTACGATAGAAAAACACCTTGACTATAAATTCCAGCAAGTTCCATCCGACTATCTTCTCCCTTTATCCAGGAATTTAGATTCATCCTCCAAAAAATTTCAATTTTAGAAAAAATTAAATTTCTTTATCAGAACTCGCACTGGTATAGATTATGACCACGGACCATGATAGACCAACACCCTATCTAACTATTCCAGCAAGATTCATCTGCCAATCTTCTCCCATTTCCAAGAAATTTAGATTCATTCTCCAAATTAAATTTTCGTAAAAATTTAATTTCTCTGAACTCGCACTGTTAAAGGTTATGACCATGGACGATGATAGACTAACAGCCTATCTATAAATTCCATCATGTTCCATCCGCCCATCTTTTCCCGTTTTCCTAGAATTCGGATTCAGCCTCCCAAGTATATTAAATTTTGATTTTGGTCAAAATTAAAAAATTATTATCAAAACTCGCTCTGTTAAATATTATGACCACAGATTATCATAGTGGGACAGTTTATCTATAAATTCCAGCAAGTTCATTCCACCTATCTTCTCCCATTTCCAAGAAATTTAGATTCATCCTCCAAAAACATTTTAATTTTCGAAAAATTTAATTTTCCCATCTTCTCCCGTTATACAGGATTTTAGATTCATCCTCCAAAAAATTTAAATTTTCGAAACATTTAAATTTCTCTATCAGAACTCGCACTGTTAAAGGTTATGACCACGGACCATGATAGACCATCTTCTCCCATTTCCAAGAAATTTAGATTCATCCTCAAACAAAATTTAAATTTTCGAAAAATTTAAATTTCTTTATCAGAACTCGCACTGTTAACGGTTATGCCACGGACCATGATAAACCAACACCCTACCTAAATATTCCAGCAAGATTCATCCGCCCATCTTCTACCATTTCCAAAAAATTTAAATTCTTCCTCCCAAAACTTGCACTGTTAAGGGTTATGACCATGGGTTATGATAGAAAAACACCTTGGCTATAAATTCAAGCAAATTCCTTCTGCCCATCTTCTCCCGTTTTTCATGAATTTAGATTCGTCCATCCATAATAATTAAATTTTAAAAATTCCGCAAAAGTATAAAACTATGTTTGACATTTATGATTTGACTTAGTTTTTGGAAAAAACGGGAGATTAGTTCCCGTTTCAATCATTAGTGGTACATTAGGTTCAACCGTGTGGTTATTATTCCATTTTGAATACACTTTCCTTGATTTACAATGTTTAACGGTGTCATGTAAACTTTTAAACATAACTCTGTTAACTCAACTGGTTTGTGTCTAGGGTTATAAATTTCGAAATTTAACTTCACACACATTATTAAATTAGTATATCTTTATCTATCTACTATTAATATTTGCAATTATTATTATGAATTTTCAATTACGCAAGCAGTTTTGAGATGCTTTAATACTTCAAAATATCATGGACTACAAACAATTGTAAGGTGTATTTACTTTACGCAATAATTAAAATTTCTATAATAAACATTTTAAAATAATTTACGTAGTTGTTTTGTTATTTCCACATTATTTCGCTAACGAAGTAGCGGGTTGCATGCTAGTTATTTATAAATGTTATGAATTGAAATCAATGAATTCGAATCATAATATTTATGTTGAAACTTTTTTCTGTGTAGAACTAATTTCTTGTTTTTTTTTAGTTTTTTCATAGAAAAAATATTAAAAGAAAAGTAATGAACTTTCAAGTTTTAGAAAAATTTTGATTTTTTAAATATTAAGACAACTAAACTTAAGCTGTATAAAGCCCTACTATTGAAGCTTAATAATGAAGATTAAAGCTCATAAAAGACTGTATAAAAACCCACAATTGAAGCTTATCTCACAAAACATAATTAAAACAAGTAAGAGAGCTATATTCGGCTGTGCCGAATCTTATATACCCTTCATCAAATTATACTTCAAAATAAAAATTTTAAATATTTTTAGGTAAGTCCCGGTCCACACTGTGAAACATTTGCTGCAAAACATTTTTAAATTCTCCTTTGAAACTATATTCGTGTCCACACAGTGAAGTTTTTGCTTTTCAGTTTTTGACATTTCTGTACAGAACGAATATGAACGAATAAATGTGGATGACATACTCAACTAAAACTTCATGTACATGAAACAGAGTACCCTTTTCCATTCCTCTTTCCACTTTCATCAACAAACTCAAATGTTTTGCAGCAAATGCTTCACAGTATGGATGGGGACTAAACAAAATTTATTTTTTTGCAGTTTTTTCATTTTTGGGAGAAAAAATTTTTTCGAATTGTTTTTAAAATTTTTTCAATTTAATTTTTTTTTTTAAATTTTAAATATTTTTTTTTTGTTTTTTAATATTTAGCGAAAAAAAACTTTTGGTGAAAAAAAATTGGGTTAAAAAATATTTTTCCGATTTTGAGCCATTGTAGGTTCAACTTACTATGGTCTTATATACGTCATTGCAAAGGTCTTTGAAATATCTATCATTAGATATCCATATTGTCTATATTAATGTCTTAGTATTCCAGATATACATATGTAGGTAAAAAATCGAGATTGTCCTGGTTTTTTCCTCATATCTCAGCCATTTGTGGACCGATTTTGCTGATTTTAAATAGCAAACTTCTCGAAAGTAAGTCTGACAGAATTATTGAAGATTTGGATCCCGAAGATATCTGGGGTCTTCAGAAAATTGATTTCAACAGACAGACAGACGGACATGGCTTATGGTCGCAAATGAAAAATGTAGAAATTACAAACGGAATGACAAACTTATATACTCTTCTCAGGAAGGTGAAGGGTATAATAATGAAAACCGCAACAAATTATGAAATTTCTTTCAAAAATTTATCAATTCTAACTGTCCCAACATAGTAATTTCACCACAAAACAAATTCGAATATACTAGAATGTTACACATTTCCAAATAAGAACTTTCCTGACATTTGTAATTAAATTTTTACACAAAACTGGCACAAAACAAAATACAAAACAACAACAATTTCATTTAATATTAATGGCCGGCACACGTAGTGTTAGAATTATAGATCCTTGGAAATGGTATGCCACCACTAAATGTAATACTTGTGTATTTTCTTCTTATTAACTTAAATATGTAATAAAAGTGAAAGAAAAAATGACTTACTGCTTGTTTTAACGCCTCCCAATACTAAATTTGGTGACTGCTTGTTGCCCTCAGCGAATGAGGTTGTCCTTGGACGCCCACTCATATCGTCGTCCGCGTCGTCGACTGCGACTCCTAATGCAGTGGTGTCTTTTGAAGGTTTATCAATGCCGCCTGATGCCTGCGTGTTGGCTGCTTTTATTATTAACACCGGGGAGAAGAAAAAATAATTCTAATAAAGTTGTTGTTGGTGTTTTGGTGTGTGGTGTGTGTTGGTTTGCTAGTGATGTTCCTTAGCAGGTGTTTTCTTTTGTTATTCTTAATCAATTTACAAAAATTACAGGTGTTTTGGGATGCTTTTTATTTTCAAAAATTTCCAACAAACCAAAGTTTAACTTTTACTTTCGTTTAATGTTGAAAATTAAATTGTTTAGCTGTGTTTAGGAAAAGTTATTTTTTAGGCGGTTTAAATACTTTCAAATTAAGAATTTTCAAACCGTTAAAAATCTCTTGTTTTTTTTTTAATTAGAAAAGTTTTCGCTTTTGTTGTTACTGTTGAAATTTAAAAGCTGCAAGGTGAGAGAGAGAGAGAGAAGAATAAATATTAATAAACATTGCAAATTTCATTATGTACATAGTTTGAAAATATAACAAATTTACATTTATATTAATCTTTCAAAAATAAAATTAAGCCTTATTCATTCATTTTGATGATGTTTGGTTATACTTAATATTCATAAAATTTGCATAATTTTAGGAGTTTGTTTACTTTTACGTCAACCTAAAAGTATGCTAATTGTTTTTTGTTGTTATTTGGTTTATAAATAAGTATTAATCTATAGAATGCTAATGATCATATTATAGGCTTAACTGTTTAACAAATTTAATGTTGTCTATGTTTTCTTAAAATCAAAAGATTAGAAGAATTAGAAAATTAAAATTTTATTTACTTCTCATACTTGATTAAAAAGAAAGGTAGGAAAGGAGTATAAAGATGTAAGAATGAAGATAAACTAAGACTGTATGATTTAAGACCTATGATTAGAGCTAAATTAAAATGTCTAGAGATATGAGATTGAAGCTAAACTAGGACTGCATAAAGATCTATGATTGAAGCTAATTAAGACCTAAATTAAGGCAGTATAGAGATCAGGAATTGAAGCGAACTAAGACTTAATAAAGATCTACGATTAAAGCTAAACCAGGTCGTAACAAGTAAGAGTGCTATATTCGGCTGTGCCGAATCTTATATACCCTTCACCAAATTATACTTCAAAATTTTAAATATTTTTAGGTAAACAAAATTTAATTTTTTTTCCAGTTGTTTTTTGAATTATTTGAAAAAAACAATTTTTCGATTGTTATTTTAAATTTAATTATTTTTTTTTTTTAAATTTAAAATTTTTTTTTTTAAATTTTAAAAGTTTTTTTTTTTTAAATTAAAAAATTTTTTTTTTTTAAATTTAAAAAATTTTTTTTTTGTTTTTTAAATTTTTTTTTTTTTTTAAAAAAAATTCGGGTTCAAAATTTTTTTTCCCGATTTTGACCCATTGTAGGTCCAACTTACTATATTCTTATATACGTCGTTGCAAATGTCTTTGAAATATCTATCATTAGATATCCATATTGTCTATATTAATGTCTTAGTAATCCAGATATAGGTAAAAAATAGGTCAAAAATAGAGGTTGTCTTGGTTTTTTCCTCATATCTCAGCCATTTGTGGACCGATTTTGCTGATTTTAAATAGCAAAATTCTCGAAAGCATGTCTGACCGAATTATTGAAGATTTGGATCCCGAAGATATCTGGGGTCTTCAGAAAACTGATTTCAACAGACAGACAGACAGACAGACGGACAGACAGACAGACAGACAGACAGACAGACAGACAGACAGACAGACAGACAGACGGACATGGCTTAATCGACTCCGCTATCTATAAGGATCCAGAATATATATACTTTATAGGGTCGGAAATGAAAAATGTAGAAATTACAAACGGAATGACAAACTTATATATACCCTTCTCACGAAGCTGAAGGGTATAATAAAGATCTACGATTAAAGATAATCTTGGTCTCCATAAAGATCTACGATTAAATCTAAACTTAGACTGTATAAATATCAACGATTGAAGTTAAACTAAGACTGTATAAATACCTATAACTTAAGCTTAACTAAGACTGTATACAACTTACAATTGATGTTTAACTAAGAGCTAAACTAAGATTATAAAAAGAAGTACGATTGAAGCCAAACTAAGACTGTATAAAGACCTACAATTGAAGTTTAACTTGGTCTCAATAAAGATTTACGATTAAAGATAATCTTGGTCTCAATAAAGATCTACGATTAAAGCTAAACCAGGTCTTAATAAAGATCTACGATTAAAGCTAAACCAGGTCTCAATAAAGATCTACGATTACAGCTAAACAAGGTCTTAATAAAGATCAACGATTAAAGACAGGATGCGCCGATAGACTAGACGATAGTGTAGTGGACTATCAATCCAAGGGTTGCGGGTTCGATTCCAGCCAGAGACCCTGGCTTTTTCTGCAGACAAACAAAACGCTTCGCAATTTGTGTTTGTTTTTTTTTTTTTTAAAAATAAAGATCTACGATTAAAGATAAACTTGGTCTCAATAAAGATCTACGATTAAAGATAATCTTGGTCTCAATAAAGATCCACGATTAAAGATAATCTTGGTCTCAATAAAGATCAACGATTAAAGCTAAACTAGGTCTCACTAAAGATCTACGATTAAAGCTAAAAATGGTCTCAATAAAGATCTACGATTAAAGATAATCTTGGTCTCAATAAAGATCTACGATTAAAGATAAACTACGTCTCAATAAAGATCTACGATTAAAGATAATCTTGGTCTCAATAAAGATCGACGATTAAAGCTAAACTAGGTCTCACTAAAGATCTACTATTATTTATTTATTTATTTAAAGATCCACGATTAAAGTTAAACTACGTCACAATAAAGATCTACGATTAAATCTAAGCTAAGACTGTATAAAGATCAACTATTACAGATAAACTAAGACTGTATAAAGACCTACAACTGAAGCTTAACTAAGACTGTATAACCACCTACAACTGAAGCTTAACTAAGGCAGTAAACTCAGATTATAAAAAGATGTACGATTGAAGCTAAACTAACCCCCATTTTCTCAATATCTTGTTATCGTTTTTCTTAACGATAAACCTCTAATTAACATTTTTTTGTATGTGAACTGTGAGCTTATCATTACATAACCAGAGATTGAGGAAATCGGGGTAAGACTATATAAAGATCTTTAATTTTAGTTAAACTAATGGTGTTTTCTTTTCTGAGAAAAATGTTCCATTTATGTTACCATTGGCGCAGGGGTATGTTCCATTCTAAACATGTATACAAACATGCGAAAAGTTGCCGTTTTCCTTTCTAAATATGTTGCATAAATAAGTGGTAAATATGTTACATATTTCACCCTCAATTATATCTCAGGGTGAGATAATACCCTTTTTTGCAACTGCGTTAAGTACTTTTTTTGCAATTGAGTAACAGCTGATTTCTATTATTGACAATCAGTGTTGTTAATGCTGTTGGCAAACAAACATAATTGAATGTCGAAAGTCGATTTAACAGTGTTAAATATCGCTTTTTAATACAAAATTCATTCAATATTTGGCACGCTAAATATATATTAGTGTTAAGTGTAAAATCAAGAAATTTTTTTGTTCCATTCTAATAGAAAAAATGTTTCACTTTGCAAGGTTGTGTGTAACATGATAAAAATATTACACATTTATAAGGCATCATTTTTTTTAGAAAAGAAAATACCATAAGACTGAACTTGTTCTAGCTTGCTTTTATGAGGTCTTGAAAAGTGGCAGTTTCTAATATTTTGCTTGGATTAACAGAGTTGTTATAATTTTACTCACATTAGTTCTCAGATTTATACTTATTTTAAAATCAAAACAAGTAAGAGAGCTATATTCGGCTGTGCCGAATCTTATATACCCTTCACCAAATTATACTTTAAAATACAAATTTTAAATATTTTTAGGTAAACTAAATTAAATTTTTTTTTTCCAAAATTGTTTTTTTTTTTTGGAAACATTTTTTTTTCGAATTTTTATTTTAAAATTTTGTTTTTTTAGTTTAACATTTTTTAATTTAAAAAAATTTAGTTTTTTAATTTTTTGGTGAAAAATAAATTCGGGTTAAAAAATATTTTTTCCAATTGTTACCCATTGTAGGTCCAACTTACTACGTCGTTGCAAAGATCTTTGAAATATCTATCATTAGATATCCATATTGTCTGTATTAATGACTTAGTAATCCAGATATAGGTCAAAAATCGAGGTTGTCCTGGTTTTTTCCTCATATCTCAACCATTTGTGGACCAATTTTGCTGACAGAATTATTGAAGATTTGGATCCCGAAGATATCTGGGGTCTTTAGAAAATTGATTTCAACAGACAGACGGACGGACAGATAGACAGGCGGACATCGCTTAATCGACTCCGCTATCTATAAGGATCCAGAATATATATACTTTATAGGGTCGGAAAATTATATTGTAGAAATTATAATGACAAACTTATATATACCCTTTTCACGAAGGTGAAGGGTATAATAAGACTTTTCCATTTTTAGATATTTTTTTTAGGTAGGTATTTAATCTTTTTTTTTAGACAGTCCAACCAAACCAAACTCCCTGTAAATCATCTTTAATAATTTATGAGTTTATACACCTTAATTAAATTGTAATTTACAATACTAATCAATTTATTTTTATTATTATTATTTTTTCTTTTAAAGAAAGTTATTAATAGAGTGCATGTTTAAAATAGCAGCAGACTTTATAAATATTTACCACTAATAAATAAACTTAATGATAGTTTAATCGTAACATGAAACAAAAAAAAAAAACTTACATTTTCATTTCCAAAAACTGTTCCAGTTATATGATTTTCTGCTTTAACTAGTTTTTTTATTAGTTTTTTTACTAAATGATTGCACGTTTTTTTCTATGTTATTATAGTAAATTATATTGTTTTAAAGCGAAGACGTTTATTATTTTGTATTTTAGGCTCATTTAACAAAAAAAATCCTTTTAAAGTTATTTTTTTTCTTTTTTTTTTAAAAAAATCTTAAAATATTTTAGATTTTTGCAAGCTTTTAGAAATTATTTAGCCTAAAAAAACAATTTGTTTTAATATTTACATTATTTTAGTTAAAACATTTGTTTTATTTTTTTATTTGTTTGCATTTAAGTTAACGACACTGTTTTGTTGTTGACAGTTAGTAGCACAGCATGTGGAAAAAAAATAAACGATTTTATTCTCTTGTTTAATGTTGTTGTTTTTGTTGCGGTTATTCTCTCTTCTTGTGTTTTGTTGTGAGGGGGAGAGGAAGTTAAGAAAAACAATCGAAGAAATAAAATGCAATTTATTTTTGTTGTTGTTGTTTACAAATCTGCAAAGAAAAAGGAAGGTATGGAAATGAAATTAATATATGGAATTTTATAATGGAAAAAAGTTAAATGAAATTTAAGTTTAATTTTTATGTTTATTAAACCGGAGACACAAAGTATACTTTGTGCCGGAGACAGCAAGAACGATTTTGTTTGAGGGCTGTGGTGGCGTAATGCTTTTTTAAGGATTTAAAATTAGTTTTTGTTAATGATTTAAAGAAAAATTTTTAACATTTTAAAAATTTCAAATTTTTGATATTTTTTGCTAAAAAAAAATTAAATTGACACAACCTACGGAAATAGTATCAATGGAAAATTAGTATGGGCTTTGAATACTTTCGACCCGTACAATTCACCGGGTCCGGTCGGGGTTTTTCCGGCTATGCTATGTAATATTTCACAAGACGCATTACTTATATTGGCTGACATCTTCAGGTATTGTCTCAGTAGGTGGTATCTGCCTAGAGGGTGGAGACAGGTAAATGTAATCATCATACCCAAAGCCGGTAAAGCGTGCCACTCGTAACCAAAGAATTATAGACCTATTATCCTGTCGTCTTTCCTGTTGAAGACTCTTGAGCGACTGATAGATGCCGGTAAGGCGTGCCACTCGTAGCCAATTGATTTTAGACCTATTAGCCGGACGTCTTTCCAGTTGAAGACTCTTGAGCGACTGATATCTTAGGAGCAACCTACCAACCAACCTCATTATCAACGCTCAGCACGTCTACCTCAAGGATAAATCTGAGAACTCTTTGAGTCTTCTCTGATAAGACAAAAAGCGGGTAGCTCATACGAAAATTTTGTACGAGGTAGGTCTAATTATTCAGGCTAGCATCCCTAATGGGATTTCGGACATAGGGTAACAACTTTAGACTTTGGTATTTCACCTCCAATTATGTTTCCATATAGGGATGAGTGGGTAGGTTCTGAACAGCTGTTTGAAGTGGATGCAGTTGTCACTGATGGATCCAAAATGAAATCACGGGACCAGTGCTGTGTCAGTCTAGGTTTTTTGTTAATTATTTATAACATTTTGGCTGTATATTTTGTATTTATTTCAAATTATTTTCGCAATTGAGTCACTGTGTAAAAATATTTATTGCTATTTTATGTGTTTTATAATCAATCACATTATTTAAACAATATGTAGGTATGTAATATATATAAGAAGTAGTAAATAAAAATCAGCTGCAGTTTAAAATTTATTTAAAATTATTTAAGAACTAGTCATTTTTTTAAACAGCAATGAGACAATTTGACGCTTTGCTTTGCTTTCGTTTTAGTTAATTTTACAATTCTTATTAAATTAAGAGGAGAACATTGTTTATAGTAAAGCTAAGTAGCGACGGTTGGTGGTGGTTATGGTGTGGTGGGGTATTTATTATATGATATGAGGCACTTTGGTTTCCTTTTTTATTTAAATTTGGCAAACTTTATATTCAATTGTTGCCAAAAAAAGCAAAAAAAAAACTGAAAAACAACATTTGTTTAAAGTTCATTCTAAAAAAGCAAAAAAACTTAAACTAGTTTGTATATACTTTGTTAAATTATTATATTTTATACTGAAAATAGTATAGTATAACTTTAGGCGCAGGACATAAATCACTTTTACTGCCTATTGTTTTGTAAGGTTATTTAAAACAAAAGCAAATTTATTTATACTGGGGTACGTAGATATAAATTAAATTACACCTAGTATAGCTTTTATATTTTGCCATAAATTACAAAACTACTTTAGTTTCTATTTTTCTTAAATCACTTTTAGATACCTACTCTCACTTTTTTTTCCTATTCTTTCTAAATTTTCCTCCTAGCAGGTGTTAGCCAGAAATTTACTTATAATTTAAATTGTTGCCATTGTTTCTAATTGCTTTAAATGCCAGCAAACAATACAAAATGAACTAAATACTATATTAAAATTTATCGTTTTAAATTTTGTCAAGAACAATTGTAAGTATGGGGGGTTTGTTGCATTCCCACCCATCCCTTTGTTTATTTATCAAGCAAACGTTTTGCAATCTTAAACAATTTCCGTTAATATTAATTGCAATTTTAAGATAATTTCTCAATAACAAAGTAGACACATTTTTTATACATACATATTAAACAATACAATGGCAAAAGCTATAACATATCAATAAAAATAAAACAAATAATAAAAAGGGAAGTAAAACCATTAACAAACAGAAAAATGTTTAAAAAATCTATAAACTGTCTTAACAAATAAAAAAAAATAACAACTTCCTAAATGATATGGTGTTTTGTAATTGTTTTTACATTCATATTCTTCTTCTTCATAAAAATGGCATTCAGTGTAGAATGATAACTTCAAGGAAATTTTGTTTTACCAGCTGTCAGCTATTTGCATCAGGGATGGAAAATATAAGTATTTATGAATTACTGTAGGGTTTATGTTATTAAAACTTAAAATTTTTGGCTTTTATTTTGAAAGATTTGTACAGCATAAATTTATTCAAAGTATTTCCCACCTATCTGGCAACAAATGGATTCCGATTCACAATAACTGCTCATGTTTTGAGGCCAAGAACGAATCAAGTCAATATAGGATTATCTGTTCTGAAGTGAAGCGTATCACAAATAGAAGCGTTCTGCATCGATCAAAACAAATAATAAACGGACGGGGCAAGGTCTGGACAATAAAGCGGTTGAGGTAAAACTTTCCAACCACTTCTTTCTAAATAGTTTTTAACAGGTATTGCTAGACGTGGCCGAGGGTTGTGATGATGAAATATTACGGTTTTATGTCTGGTCGCATATTCTGGGAGTTTTTCGGCCAATGCTCGATTCAAACGAATCAGATTTACAAAGCATTATCTTAGCGCCAAGGATATTTGGTGTCGATTCTTCTGGTTTGCCGGACTTCACATACGATTTTTTACGCTACGGTTTATCGTAATGGATCTATTTTTCATCGCAAGTAATAATTCGGTGCAAAAATTATTTTGGACTTTTAAAATCGTCTTCCAAGGTTTCTCGGCTTCAATTCGTATGGTACCCAATTTTTATGCTTTTGGAGGACTCCTGCTTTGAAATTGCTGCTTGAGAAGCTCCCAATTTTGCAAGTTCTTCTAGAGTTTGACAATAATCTTCATGGAGTGAGTAATTCCTCCAATTCTTCTTTCAAACTTTTACCATAGCTTTGAGGACCGCTGTGGTTTGTGGCTTATTCGCATAGACCTGCGGCTGAAGTAAACCCCACAAGAAAAAGTCTGACGGGGTCAAATCGCATGAGATCGAAGGCTAGTTCACATCACCTTCAGATGAGTTGACCATGCACTCAAATAGCTTGTGCAGAATGTCCAATGTGACATGTAGCGCCGTCATGTTGAAACAACATATTGCTCTCCATATCATCCAATTCAGGTCAAACGAAATTGGTTGTTGTTGTTCAATTAGGCGGTGGTTCTGCATGTTGTTCGACTGGATGAGTCCATACATCCATAGGACGTAGTGAAGTAGGTTTGGCTGAACAGTTGAATATTTGGAGGGTGCTATGAGGACCCTGACCATATGCTGGGCATAAGTTGAGGACGGCACGGTCTATGCTGGACCAAAAGGCATTAAGCCTGTTGCTCTATCCTAATCTTGGTTGTGCCAGAACGACTCTTGTTTTACGCGGCAGAATTTTCTCGGCGTCTGCTACAGGTGGTGGGCGACCTCCAAGTACGACATTCATACGGTATCCTGCTACCGCGAAATTTATGGCATTTCTGTGAATGTCGTTCAAAGCTGTCATATACGAGCGGCGATCAAATGGACCCTGCACATCTTTGTGATCTCCTCGTATTTGCGTAGGCCCTGTCAGACATGCCTCGGGGGACACTCCAACTGTGTGATGTTGAAGTTTGGATGACTCCTCCGGTGACATCCCAGAAGGAACTATTGCGTCAACATGACGGTAGAGGATTCACACGACAGCCGGTTCTACGTACCGAACATCTTCGGCCAAGGGCTGTCAACCCAGCAACAACAACAAAGAAATTGGTAGTAGCTCACGCCATTTGGCATGCCCAAACAGTGACTTCAAAAACCAACTTCTTCGGGATGCATTGGACGCTCTTGGATCTCATGTTGATTGGTATTGTCCCAATCTCGACAATTTTGTTCGTTGACGTATCCATTCATCCAGAAATTGACCTCATCCTGTAAAATGAAAGAAGAGCGCGGAACGTTGCTAGAACAAAACACCCGTTTTAATAAAACAATTTTATAATTTGGACGTTTTGTGGAACACTGGTGATTTTGCAAAACAAACTGAATAAATGACTGACAATTCGGCAGATGTAGCTTCAACAATATGACCGATATCAACTGTCATAGTTTGAAAGCCCCTATTGAAGACTTTATATTATGGATCGTTATTGATATATCCATTTCCGTCTGTATGTTGAAATAAACTTTTCGAAGCCCCCAAATAACTTATATACCTCATTGAAACATCAATTTTCCGGCTCTTAACTGAAAGGGCAACACTGCAATAGGCATCTGTCAGTTGACTCCTGTCAAAATTTGAACAAGCTGTACAAACTAAATGTATTTTGACAGCCACTGATAGCAGACTACCTTCGTGACATGAGCAGAAATTGGAAAAAGCATTGTTTTTCAATGATAAAAAAGTGCTTTACTGATTTTCGAACGTTCTAGAACCCAGTTGAGGTTCAAAACAATTGAAACAAATCACGATATGGTGTTGGCCGATAGGAGAATGAAAGTAGATTGTAGAAGCCATAGGCATCTAACAGTGGCTTCAATTTTGAATGATCACTTGGGTATTAGAAAACTTTCCGCAAGATGGATGCTGCGTTTACTCACAATCGGATGCACAAGGCTACGAACTACTACGTGACTATTTCTTGTTTCCAAACCCGAAGAAATGTCTCAGCGGAAAGAGATTTGACTCCAACGATGAAATCATCTCACAAATAATACTTATTTTGATGATCTCGACAAATCTTATTTTTTTGAAGGGATAAAAAAAAGGAGAAACTTCGGACAAAGTGGATAGAGCTCAAAGGAGACTATGTTTGAAAAATAAAAAAAAATATCCAAAAACCTGATAATCATTCTAAAATTCCGGGCTTTTTGACTCAGCCTCGTACTAAGTCATTAACATAGACAATATAATGATAGGTATTTCAAATACCTTTCCGACGACCTATGATATAATGCCATTCGGAATAAAAATGGGTTAAAATCGGAAAAAAAATTTTCACTCAAATCGTTTTGAACGATATTTTCCTAAAAAATGTTCTCTGTTTTCCCACAATATTTTCGTAAGAAATTTCTTCAGTTTCTAAACAATATTCCCTAAGAAATTTCTTTAGTTTTCTTATATATTTTCCTGAGAAATTTCTTCAGTTTTAGAACAATATTTCCCAAACAAATTCCTTCAATTGTTGGACAATATTTCTCTAAGAAATTAAGTTGCTCAGCTCCTTTCTATTAAATCAAATATCAAAATCCTTTTAACATTTTATTTAATTTTTAAGTCACACCCTTATAAAAACTAAGCAGTTTATTAAAAAAACCTAAAGTCAAATAAAAGTTCTCCAACTAATATTTAAAAGCCGCTTGACCCCTTTCAAACTAGGGCAGGTTAAATGTGACCACAGTAGTTTAAAAAAAAAACTTTACTTCATAATCTTATACTCTTCTACATTGTACATATTTTATACATATCCCTTTATATCATGATAAAACCAAGATAAAACACTATTTAGCTTAAAAGGAATTTAAGGGCTGTATGATAAAAAGGATACAGAAGATGGGCAAACATCTAAAACATTATAAATTTGGTTTAAAAAGGTTGAAAACTATTAAGTACACTTGCACTAGGTTGAATTCTTTCATTTTTTTTTCTATCGTTTTTTTGTTGTTTTTGGTATATAAACATGTTTATAACAGAAGTGTATGACAATGACACAATTTCATATTGAAATTTGTTGTTGTTGCTTTGTAAGGAATTTTGTGTGATGTTGCAAAATGTCAAAAAAAAAAGAATAACAATAAAAAAGAGCTTTTAAGAAAAACAAGAGCAGGAAGTAATTCAAAAGAGTAAAAATCCCGTTAACAGGACTAAAACTGTTATAATTTAATAAAAAAAAGAGTATTACAAATTAACAGCTGTAGTATAACATTTTGGCTCTTTGAAAATGTTTGAATGTGTTATAAATTAAAGCGCAGAATCGTTAAAAGTCATAGAAAATTGAATTTTCCAATTAACAATAAGAGTATAGGAAAATTCATCATATATTATTGAAATTTTTAAAGAAAATTTTTTAAAATTTCATAAATTTACCTTTAAATTATTGAAGAAATCTAAAATAAACTTAAAATTTGTTTAAATAACAAATTAATAATTTAAGTTTCATTGATAACTTAAGGAATATTAACACTTTTTGCTGGTTATTTAACACAATTTTTAGCACATTTGCAGGGCAGCTTCAAAAAACCAGTTTTAAAATAAAATTTTATGAGTTAAATTTATTTTTAACTTTATTTTTTAATAATTTTATTTTTAATTCAAAAAAAACTCTTTAATATTCACATAATTTCTAAAACTTTTTCTTATTTTTTTCACATTTTTTTGCTTCTTAATTTTCTTTTTTCCATTTTATGTGTGTTATACAGTTTGTAGGGAAACCAAGACAACTACTAACATGAAAAAGACTTGGAAAATTGTTTGAATTTGAAGAAGCAGCAGCAGCAGGCAGGCAGGCAAGCAGCAGTTTATATGAAAAACTGTTAGTTGCTGTTCGAATATGAAAAAGAGTAATAAAAAAAAAGAAAAACTCTTTTTTCCCAAAAACCCGAGAAACACACATCTCTTTTTTTCATTCTGTGCACGCAAAACCAAAAAAAAAAAAAACTTACAGTGTAGGGTTAGTGTTATAAAATTTTCAGTTAAACTTTAAAGTTTTTTATTACTCTATAACATTAGTCAAGTGTATTTTGTGCAACTCTGCTGCTTGTTAAAGTAAAACAACAAAAAAAGAGTGAGAAGTTGCCACACATAACTACTCATATAACGATGACGTAATTGACGTCATTGTTTAGGAGACTTAAAGTCGTCATTGTGACCTCCATTGTAGAGCACACACAACTCTCAGGTTTTAATAGAGTAGAGCGAGCATGTAAAATGTTAAATAAATTAATTTATAGGCTTTAAAGGAAATTGTAATACAAAAGAGTAGTAGTCCTCCTTAAAGTAGGCAATTAAAAGCTAAACAATATAAGGCTAATAAAAATAACAGCCTAAAAGTAGGCAATATAATATAACAACTTTATAATTTAAGAATTTTACTTCTGACCAAACAATAAATTAATGAAAATTTTACAAATTTTTAAATTTAAAAAGAAAAAACCATAAAATTTAATTTAATTTAACCCAAACTTTTAAACATTTATTTTTATAACCTGCCTTGTTTATGAATATTAATAAAAAATCCAAAAATATCATGTACTCTTCCATATTAATAAGAAAAATTCTTAGAAAAGGTCTAAGAAAATGTGATTTCTTAAAGCATTTATTGTTTGCTTAACAATACGGTTGCCCCAAAAAGTAATGAGTCATAAGAAAAAGGTTGAATTTAAGTAATGAAAGCCTAAAAATATACTTTAAATGAATAGTATGCTAAAGAAACCTAAAAGATAAATTTACATTTTAATAAAAATTAAACCTAGAAGACACACGACAAATTAAAGGGGATTGTATAATAAACAATGAAATATAGATTGTCAGTACCTTTTGAAGCTCTAGGTTTCCTAATTTCTCGAACTTTTTCCATTTGCAGGAAATAAAGGGTCTTCCAAAAACCCTTTCTCGCATAGGAACTTTCCGAACTTTGACAGTTGATAGCGGCCATATGGTCGAAGCTACATCTGTCAAATAAGCTGTCATTTATTCAGTTTGTTTTGACAAATCACCATGGACGAATAAAGCGTTCAATTACACTAAGCAAATGATAAAATAGTTTCTATCCAAAATGGGTTTTCTGTTCGAGCAACTTTCCGCACGCTTGGCCCATTTTATGGTCGACATAATCGTTCTGCCATGAGGACTATTCGCAATCTAGTGGATAAATTTGAGTCCACTGGTTCAGTGAACAATGAACCAACACCCGAACTACGAAGAATCGCAAGATCTGCTGAAAACATCGACACTGACCGTGAGACAATCGATTTCGAAATTTTGGGTCGTGACTTGGGCCTGCACCCGTACAAAATTCAACTGAACCAGGAGCTGAAGGTAAACGACTATAAACAACGACGTGTTGTTGTTGTTGTAGCAGCAGTGATTGCTGAGTTGACAGCCCTTGGCCGAGTGAACTCGGGTCATTCCGATGCGTAAAACCGGCTGTCGTGAGAATGACAACGACGTGTGTTCTTTGTTCGTTCCCACGACAATTGGATATTCGTTCCGAAACGAGCCGAATCATATTCGGCCGAAGATTGTCAACTCAGCGACAGCTGTACAAATCGAACGTTTTATCCCCAGAAAAGAACAATCGGTCACAGTCGAACTGTTACAACAACGACAACGTGTGTTCCTTGAATGGTCCCTGAAGCAGTTGAATGGTCCCTGAAGCAGTTGGATGAATTGGTAGGTCAACAAACGAAATTGTCGAATTTGGGACGATACCATCCACAAGAGATCCAAGAGCATGCAATAATCCCGAAAAAGTCACTGCTTGGTGAGGATTTTGCCGGATGACGCCGTCTATTTCTTTGTGAACAACGTTGGCCAGACCACCACCGTCAACGGCGAGCGCTATAGGTCGATGATTACCAACTTCTTTCAGTCTGAAGTGGATATTGACACCAACGAGATGTTGTTTCAACAGGACGGCGCAACGTTCCAAACAGCTTTGGACATTCTGCTCGATTTAATCATTGACCTGATTACCAACTTCTTTTGGCCTGAATTGGATGATATGGTCACCAAAGACATGTGGTATCAACAGGACGGCGCTACTTGTAACACAGCTCATGCTACATTGGACATTCTGCTCAAGCAATTTGAGGGCATGGATGACCACGTGGAGGAGATGTGATCTAACCACCGAGTTCGTGCAATTTGACTCCGTTAAACTTTTTCTAGTTGGGTTTTCTTTAGTCGCAGGTAGTATATTTGAGTAAGCCAACTTAATCCATGTCATCGGTAAAATGCAGCCTAATTTATGCGCCAAAGTCATGAAATTTTGGAAATTTCGGATGCGAGCCACAAAAATGCATTAATCTGCCCTGTTGGGAAATCAATCCACCACTTTCTTTATCAAAAAGGAGAAGGAAAGGAAAGTGGTCTGGTATCCAGCTCAATATTAACTCTTATTGAGCTAGCCCAGTTCGTTCCTAGACGTAACACAGTCCATAACTCCATAGTTTATATTATACGACGATAATGACCTCAGGGAAGCCTAGCTATTCGACACAATAAGATTACATGTACCCCTTAACCTTCTCCTGTTATAAATGAGGACATCAAAATGTCATACAGACTACCAGACGAATGCAGCGTCTTCCAGGCAGAGATCCTTGTGATCTGGAAAGCAACGGGATCCGTAGTGACAGAGGAATCCGTAGTGACAATTTATGTAGATAATCGGGTATCACTGAGGGCTTTGAACTGACATAAATTGGGTACCAGGGTTAGTGCCCTGGTATCCAGGGAAATGAGATATCATATGATAACTGGCCAGATAGAGTTCGGATCTGGACTATATTAGTAAGGAGGTTAAACCTCCTATATGCCACTATTATAGGTTAATCTGCGAAAGATTCCGGGACTCTACGAAATAATCCTGGTATAGTAGTACGAATTGCAGGGTGTCCTGGGCTATTTGCCCAATGTTGGATGCAAAGGCAACCAGAATACTAATTGGGTTGGATAGGAAAAGTCTCAGGTCTCTAGTAGGAATGATAACCGGGCACTGCTCAATTGGAGCCTTCACTGGTAAATGGAACATGGGCTCATAGGACTTATGTAGGTTGTCCGAGGATATTAAGGAACTAGAAACAGTGGAAAATATTCTCTGTAACTGTCCTAGACTACAGGGTCTCAGGCAAAAATGGCTAGGGGAAAGATTTCATGATGAACTGGGAAATATAGCTAGATATGATCTAGGAAATCTATTAGGCTTTATCATGAGAATTGGCTGGTTATTTTAGATAATTTTGCGGACTTTGTGAATCCCAGGCTAAACTTAGTTTTAAATATTTTCGTTTAAATTACACACAAATAATATTCGCCTGAAGGTTTGAAGCTTAGATCCAGAGCCTGCTGGATCCTACACATTATTGTTACTTCATCAAAACCAAATATTAATTATTGGTGTTTTCTTTTCTAAAAAAAAAATGATGCCTTATAAATGTGTAATATTATTATCATGTTACACACACCCTTGCAAAGTGAAACATTTTTTTTCTATTAGAATGGAACAAAATAATTTCTTGATTTTACACTTAACACTAATGTATATTTAGCGTGCCAAATATTGAATGGATTTTGTATTAAAAAGCGATACTGTTATAGCGACTTTCGACATTCAATTGTGTTTGTTTGCCAACAGCATTAACAACACTGATTGTCAATAATAGAAATCAGCTGTTACTCAATTGCAAAAAAAAGTACTTAACGCAGTTGCAACAAAAGGGTATTTTCAGGGTGAAATATGTAACATATTTACCACTTATTTATGCAACATATTCAGAAAGGAAAACGGCAACTTTTCGCATGTTTGCATACATTTTTAGAATGGAACATACCCCTGCGCCAATGGTAACATAAATGGAACATTTTTCTCAGAAAAGAAAACACCATATGTTACTT
Source organism: Calliphora vicina (assembly GCF_958450345.1). Lineage (NCBI taxonomy): Eukaryota > Metazoa > Arthropoda > Insecta > Diptera > Calliphoridae > Calliphora > Calliphora vicina. Next base: position 110,512,529 of record NC_088783.1, on the reverse strand, counting down.
TCTTTGGAAAGGGGATAGATTGGAGTAGGAGAGCTGGTGAAAGGAGGAGATAGGCTCATTCTTTGTCAACTCTGTAATTGCGAGATTTCGGATTTCTACTGTGTTTTAACATGGCAAATGATTGAAGAGGCAATCAATGAAAATTGATACTCGTACTTTTAATATGACAATGAACCTTTACACCTTTCGCGATCAATATTTCAGATGAAATATGTTCCCTTTTTCCATTAAGAGGAATACTTTCAGGTCTAAAGAGTTTTATATGCATCACCTCCGACAATTATCCTGCTATGCCCGAGTCCTTTCAAACACGATCTAGCAGATTTGTTCAATGTGTATATTCAGGAGATAATTTCTATTCTTCGTTTGACACATGTAAAGTATACAATTTTTTTATGTATGCCCTCTTATCACCCTTTCAGATACCACACCAAGGGACTGTTATACAGATTTATCAAGCTCTCAATCTAAATTTATAATATTGTGGTAATTTGCTATAATTACTTCATAAAAATATGTTTTGAAAGTGGCACTAGCAATAACGCCCAATAATTTTGGAAAAATATAATATTTACTAAACACCTTTTCGAAAATTCTATAGCTACATATTATAAGTCTAAAAATATCAGTCTATTTTAAAGAACAAACCCTTAAATAATACAACTGACTGTTCCAGCCTTTTTAACATGACAAATCAATATTAAAGTTCTATAAAAAAACCTAGCCACAATAATCATGTTTCAACTTGTATAACCATTTATTATTTATATTATAATAAGACTTTATTTAGCGGATATACAGTGTTTTGAATGCATTGCCTTAGACAAATCACAATTGTTCAATGAAGAAATAAATATGACATGCTTGGAAATTAAATTAATTATTTAAAAAGGAATGGATGACGAAAAAGAAATCAAAATTAAATTGTAACGTGACAATAAAAGCTAGATAATTAAATAATTTAAGTTATTAAATGAAAAAAAAAAATGCTAGAATTAATTAAAATAAAAACTAAACATTTTAGTAGGTCACGATTTTCTAACTACTAAAACGTTCCTCTTTAAAATTTAAGTTAAAAATATATTTATTTTATATCAGACTTTCAGTTTTATATAAAGGATATTTTTAGAACTTAAATTGTAAAAAAAATTACACAAAAAAGTAAATTAAAAAAAAAAAAATTTATTCGAAAGATCAATAATTCGCTTTAAAATTTGAAAATAATTTCAGTCATATGGACACCCCGCATTACTGGCCGTATGTCACGAATAACACGAACATTGATGGCCTCCAAGGCGTCAATCGTTGCTGGCTTATTAGCATAAACCAGTGAAATCATGTGGCACCACAGGAAATAATCGAGATGTGTCAAATCACACGACCTTGGAGGTCAATGGACAGGTCCATTTCTCGAATGACAAATGTATGATTCGGAAAGTCATCTAGTCTAAATGGTATTTGGACGTTCGAGAAAAAACCATGCATATCTACGCCCTATTAATAAAATAATAAAAATTCCTTAAAATTTTTGTGGATTTTGATCTATTAGTTAAATATTTGGAAAAGTTTCCATTGTTTTATTACCCACTTTTAAGGCAAACGTGGTTGATAGCAGCGACGAAGGCATGTATGGTTAGTTAGTGCTTAAAGAAACTAACCGCTAATAGCTCCCCTCAGCGTCAAGACAAAGCGCTGTTATATATTAGATGCCTAGTCCAAGCATGCCGACACTGGGTGAGATGGTCCGTCAATACGTGCATAATCGTGAATTGAAGGTGATTGTATGTGGTAGTAGTAGATGGTACGGAAGTGGGTACTGATGAAGGGGTATCTGGGTTTGATGCTATGGCTTTCAGGGACGAAGGAGAATCCTTTGGGGAGGATAGTAATTTAGAGGGAGGTCTTACCCGCATCATGCCAGGATAGTGAAGAATGGTGGATGTGGAGGGTGGATGTGGAGGGTCTTCTGGAATTGTCGAGAGATTATCTTGGAGCATCTAGTACCATTAAAAGTTCGAGGAGAGAAACACCAGTTTTAGTTTAAGATACACAAGTAGGTTATCTTTATCCCAGAAAGTAGCTCTTAGATATCACTGTGACATCAGTATGCATAGAGATCACCTCCTACCGATGAGGACAAGGGAATCCAAAAGAATCAATAGTTAGAAAGTCGCCCACATGGTATTGTGGACGCCAATCTTTTTCGACAGGTCGCGTGGAGGAGTTGGCAATTACCCTTTCACGTGATATTTTAAATACCGGCCGAACAAAGGAAGAGTAAGCTAAGAGCAGAACCCGGAAATCTCTAGCTTATCTGGCTAAGATGAAGAAGAGAGATCCGTCTTCATTTACCTCAAAAGAGAAGTATCTTCTCAAAAAGTCGTTAAATTTGAAAGAATTTTCGGTCCTGTAACTGCAAATATTCAAATACTGACGTCGATCAGACAAGCACTCGTAAGGGTGTAGGGTCAGCGATCTCAACAGAACGTAGCTTAGGTGAAAATAAGGAAGGTAGTGTTATAACTGCTGAAGAGCTCAAGGCTTCGTCAAGAGCTGTGGATGGCAGTAGGTCTTCAACGTCACCCTTACAGGTACCAAGGGTGAATAGTGCAGGGTAACTTCCGACTAATTCCTTAAAGGTACTCCATAATGGGAACCTTAAAGCTGGAAGTGTTCAGTATTACACATCAAAGGTACCTGAAGATCCCGGCATCGGTTAAGTCTGGAGGTTCAACTCCTGCTAGCGCTCTTAAAGGCTTTCAAAAACAGACAATTAAGAAAGCTAGATCTGGGGATGATCAGCCGTCTTCATCAACTAAGAAGATGAAGAAATCTTTGAGCCTGGATGAACATTTTCAGGCAGCAGTCATTGATCGGAATGATCCTGATAGGAAGATCAGTACCGATCTACGACAGGTTGAAGGTAGGATCATAGACCAGATCGCGTTTATAGAGGCAATTCAGAGGATGTATCCTTAAAAGAGGCTGATTGGTCTAAGGGTATCTCAAGATAGTTAATTGTGGCAATAAGAATTCCTTTGAATTATTAAAGGCTTCAACTGGCAAGTTTGCCGAACTTAGTCCAAACTCAAAACTGGAAGTGTTACACACCTCTGAGTTGTCTTTAAGTCAATAGTGACAGTGTGGGTTCCACCTCCTGTAAGACCGATGGAAATCATACTGGCGATACTGGCCAAACATAACGGTAATCTCCCTACAAACCAGTGGAGCTTAGTAACCTGAATGGTGTAAAAGGAGAACAGCGGGAGGGATTTCCTTCAATTCTTGGATGGGGTGAAGGGGATGTCAATTATGGTCTTAAGCTGTGGATAACAGTAGGCCATCAACGTCACCTTCAAATTTACCAAGGGTTAAGAGTGCAGGGTAACTTCCGACTAGTTCCTTAAAGGTACTCCGTAATGCAAACCTTAAAGCTCGAATTGTTCAGAATTACACATCAAAGGTACTAAAGATTCTGGCAGCGGTGAAGTCTGGAGGTTCAACTCCTGCTAGAGCTCTTAAAGGATTCCAAAAGCAGACAATTAAGAGTCAATTCAGAGGATGTTTCCTTCAAAGGTACTGATTGGGATAAGGGTATCTCAAGATAGTTAATTGTGGCAATAAGAATTCCTTTGAATTCTTAAAGGCTTCAAATGGCAAGTTTGCCGAACTTAGTCCAAACTCAAAACTGGAAGTGTTACACGCCTCTGAGTTGCCTTTAAGGTCAATAGTGACAGTGTGGTTTCCACCTACTGTAAGACCTATGGAAACCATACTGGCGATACTGGCCAAACAGAACTGTAATCTCCTTAGCGACCATTGAGAGTTACCTCAATGGTATAAAAGGAGATTACCGGGAGGGATTTCCTTTAATTCTTGGATACGGTGAAGTGGGTTGTTAATTTTGGTCTTGACACCATAGAAGTTGCTAGTGTGCAGATAAATCGTCTCCGCTGTGAGGGAGGGAAATTCTGCAGAATTGGCAAAATTCATCATCCAATCCAAGAAGGACGAGGTCCTAATTCAAGAAGAACCTATCGTGTGCGAAGAGAAAACCAGGAGGGATTTCCTTCAATTCTTGGGGGTTGTCAATTATGGTTTCGGTACTTGAAACATGACAAGATCAAAGAAGTTGCTAGCGTGCAGATAAATTTCCAAGCAGGCGGAAGGAAACTAAGGGATGGACCAAAAAACTTTGCGTTCAATGAATGTTGTTCAATAAGGCCAAGCTCACAGAATTTCAATAAAAATAAAGGAGATCTCAAGAGGGCAAAATGGAATTTATGGTTATCATACTACAAGTCCGTTTACAACGTCAATGAGTTGTCCAGGCTCCGGTGATTTTCATACAATGACCCAAAAGTCGTAGTTTTCCAAAAAATATGTTCATTCATTTCAAACCAATAAATCTATAAAGTGAAATATTGGATTAATTGAATTCGATATACAATAAAATCTAACCCACTTTTAGTTGTAAAATTAACACCAATTATTTTTAGTAAAACTCGTTTTAATACACTTAAACTGATTCCCCTTCCATTTAAAAAAATATTATAAAGACACTTTTCTTTTCATAGTTTTTACTTGCTTTTTATCTTTAAACACAATTTATGGTGGCATACTTTTGATCATAAACAATACCTCTAAGTATACTCAAAATATACTGCCTACTTTAAGGCATTTTCTATTGATTTCTTACAAAAAAAAAAATAAAAAATTACAAACAAACATTTTACTATAATTTACTTTGATTTACTCTTGTTAAAAGAAAAATAATATTTTAAACATCTAAAAGAATTTTATACTGCAGCAAGAAAAAATAAAACAACAATAACAACCCAGCAGTATAACATGTCATTTTGACATATGACATGTCAGTCAGTGCGTTTTAAACATTTTGTTTTTCTCCCTAGCTTAACATACATATTCAGTATTTACAGCTCGCTAAATGTAAAGTAAGGAAAAAATAGCAATATAATCATGAAAATAAAATGAAATAAAAAGAAAAAAAAACTAAAACGAAACCCTCTTGGTTACAGTACAAGAAATTACATTTAATATTTAGCGCATGCTCATCATTGAACATGTGTGGAGAATGGAACTAACTAACAACTAAAGTAATTTAAAGCGAAATATACTTTACAAAAAAAAAACAGCAAAATTCACATTAAATTACAATACATTAAATGGCAAATAACTATTATGAAAAGGCAAAAAAAAAGCAGTAGTAAAATGTAAAAGAAATGAATGAAAGGAAACCCCATATAAATTTGTGTTGAGTAAATAAATTGTGTAATATTTTAATTACAGCAAAAGAAATAAATAAATAAATATTAAAAAGCAAAGAAGAAATTTCAAAGAATGTGATGTTTAATTAAGTGGTAAAGTTATTTGAAATTCAGTTTAATAACTTAATAGAAGTATTATAAAGCAAGAGTATAATATTACAAGAAATTTTAAATTTTCTAATTAACAAAGATTTACATTTACATACATTACTTTTAAATAATTCTAATAAATATATTTGGAAACAAGATATAGTAACTCGTTGCTAAATCCGGAGAATAGGGGAACGAAGTAAATATTGTGATTTATTGTACAGAATTTTGTTAAAATTTTAGAAAAGTATTACCTAGAATTGTAATATGATATAAGAAGCGACTCATTTGAAATTTACTGTTAGATAATGATGACCCCAAGTGCATAAAATGGTTAATTATCAAATTATATTTTTCTGAATATTTTTAAAAATAATATTCTAACTAAATTTCAAACAAGTATTTAGCAATTTTAAAATGCTAAAAGCATTAAAGGATTAATTATGATAAAAAATTTAAAAAAAAAATCTCTTTTCTACACCATTTACAATTGTAATTCAGATGATTCTAATTGTATTTCAGAAATTTAAAACTGAATTTCAGAAATTTAAAACTGAATTTCAGAAATTTCCAATTATACATATTTCAGATTTTTCTAATTGTATTTCAGAATATTCCAATTATATTTCAGTAGATTCCATTTGTATTTCAGAAATTTCTAATTGTATTTCAGAATTTTCCAACTTTATTTCTGAAATTTCCAATTGTATTTCAGACTTTTTAATTTATCTTTTTAAACTTTCTAAATGTATTTCTGAATTTTCAAATTGTTTTTCAGAAATTTCTATTTGGTTCTAGTTCAGATTCTATTTCATGTTCTATTTCAGGTTCTAGTTCAAGTTCAGGTTCCAGTTCAGGTTCTAGTTTAGCTTGTCTTTAAGGTTCTAGTTCAGGGATTTTGAGGATATAGTTCAGTTTCTAGTTCAGGTTCTGGTTCATGTTCTAGTTCAGATTCTAGTTTAGCTTGTACTTCAGGTTCTAGTTCAGATTTTAGTTCAGGTTATTTGAGGTTCTAGTTCAGTTTCTAGTTCAGGTTCTAGTTCGGGTTAACGTTCATGTTCTAGTTCAGGTTTTAGTTCAGGTTCTAGTTCAGATTCAAGTTCTGGTTCTAGTTCAGGTTCAATTTCAGGTTCTAGTTTAGGTTCTAGTTCAGGTTCAGGTTATAGTTTAGCTTGTACTTCAGTTTCTAGTTCAGGTTCAACTTCAGGTTCTAGGTAAGGTTTTAGTTCAGGTTCTAGTTCAGATTTAAGTTCACGTTTTAGAGCAGGTTCTAGTTCAGGTTCTTGTTCAGGTTCTAGTTCAGGTTATAGATTTGTTCTAGTTCGGGTACTAGTTTAGGTTCTAGTATAGCTTGTACTTCAGGTTCTAGTTCATATTCTAGTTCAGGTTCTAGTTCATGACCTAGTTCTGGTTTTTGTTCAAGTTCTTGTTCAGGTTCTTGTTCAAGTTCTTGTTCAGGTTCTTGTTCAGGTTCTTGTTCAGGTTCTTGTCCAGGTTCTTGTTCAGCTTCTTGTTCAGGTTCTTGTTCAGCTTCTAGTTCAGGTTCTTGTTCAAGTTCGGGTTCTAGTTCAGGTTCTAGTTTGAGTTCTAGTTCAAGTTCATCTTCCACTTCAGGTTCTAGTTCAGATTCTAGTTTTCTAGTTCGGGTTCTAGTTCAGGTTCTAGTTCAGGATCTAGTTCAGGTTTTTGTTCATGTTCTTGTTCTTGTTCAGGTTCTTGTTCAAGTTCTTGTTCAAGTTCTTGTTCAGGTTCTTCTTCAAGTTCTTGTTCAGGTTCAGCTCCTTGTTCAGGTTTTTTTTCAGGTTCTAGTTCAGGTTCTAGTTCAAGTTCGGGTTCTAGTTCAGTTTCTAGTTCGAGTTCTAGTTCAAGTTTATCTTCCACTTCAGGTTCTTGTTCAGGTTCTAGTTCAGGTTCTAGTTCAATTTCACCTTCCACTTCAGGTTCTTGTTCTTGTTCAGGTCCTTGTTCAGGTTCCTGTTCAGGTTCTTGTTCAGGTTCTTGTTAAGGTTCTTATTAAGATTCAGGTTCTTGTTCAGGTTCTTGTTCAGGTTCCTGTTCAGGTTCTTGTTCAGGTTCTTGTTCAGGTTCTTGTTCAGATTCTTGTTCAGGTTCTTGTTCAGGTTCTTGTTCAGGTTCTTGTTCAGGTTCAGGTTCTTGTTCAGGTTCAGGTTCTTGTTCAGGTTCTTGTTCTGTTCTAGTTCTGTTCTAGTTCTGTTCTAGTTCTGTTCTAGTTCTGTTCTAGTTCTGTTCTAGTTCTGTTCTAGTTCTGTTCTAGTTCTGTTCTAGTTCTGTTCTAGTTCTGTTCTAGTTCTGTTCTAGTTCTGTTCTAGTTCTGTTCTAGTTCTGTTCTAGTTCTGTTCTAGTTCTGTTCTAGTTCTGTTCTAGTTCTGTTCTAGTTCTGTTCTAGTTCTGTTCTAGTTCTGTTCTAGTTCTGTTCTAGTTCTGTTCTAGTTCTGTTCTAGTTCTGTTCTAGTTCTGTTCTAGTTCTGTTCTAGTTCTGTTCTAGTTCTGTTCTAGTTCTGTTCTAGTTCTGTTCTAGTTCTGTTCTAGTTCTGTTCTAGTTCTGTTCTAGTTCTGTTCTAGTTCTGTTCTAGTTCTGTTCTAGTTCTGTTCTAGTTCTGTTCTAGTTCTGTTCTAGTTCTGTTCTAGTTCTGTTCTAGTTCTGTTCTAGTTCTGTTCTAGTTCTGTTCTAGTTCTGTTCTAGTTCTGTTCTAGTTCTGTTCTAGTTCTGTTCTAGTTCTGTTCTAGTTCTGTTCTAGTTCTGTTCTAGTTCTGTTCTAGTTCTGTTCTAGTTCTGTTCTAGTTCTGTTCTAGTTCTGTTCTAGTTCTGTTCTAGTTCTGTTCTAGTTCTGTTCTAGTTCTGTTCTAGTTCTGTTCTAGTTCTGTTCTAGTTCTGTTCTAGTTCTGTTCTAGTTCTGTTCTAGTTCTGTTCTAGTTCTGTTCTGTTCAAGTTCTGTTCTGTTCTGTTCTAGTTCTGTTCTGTTCTGTTCTGTTCTAGTTCTGTTCTGTTCTAGTTCTGTTCTAGTTCTGTTCTAGTTCTGTTCTAGTTCTGTTCTAGTTCTGTTCTAGTTCTGTTCTAGTTCTGTTCTAGTTCTGTTTTAGTTCTGTTCTAGTTCTGTTCTAGTTCTGTTCTAGTTCTGTTCTAGTTCTGTTCTAGTTCTGTTCTAGTTCTGTTCTAGTTCTGTTCTAGTTCTGTTCTAGTTCTGTTCTAGTTCTGTTCTAGTTCTGTTCTAGTTCTGTTCTAGTTCTGTTCTAGTTCTGTTCTAGTTCTGTTCTAGTTCTGTTCTAGTTCTGTTCTAGTTCTGTTCTAGTTCTGTTCTAGTTCTGTTCTAGTTCTGTTCTAGTTCTGTTCTAGTTCTAGTTCTAGTTCTGTTCTAGTTCTAGTTCTAGTTCTGTTCTGTTCTAGTTCTGTTCTAGTTCTGTTCTAGTTCTGTTCTAGTTCTGTTCTAGTTCTGTTCTAGTTCTGTTCTAGTTCTGTTCTAGTTCTGTTCTAGTTCTGTTCTAGTTCTGTTCTAGTTCTGTTCTAGTTCTGTTCTAGTTCTGTTCTAGTTCTGTTCTAGTTCTGTTCTAGTTCTGTTCTAGTTCTGTTCTAGTTCTGTTCTAGTTCTGTTCTAGTTCTGTTCTAGTTCTGTTCTAGTTCTGTTCTAGTTCTGTTCTAGTTCTGTTCTAGTTCTGTTCTAGTTCTGTTCTAGTTCTGTTCTAGTTCTGTTCTGTTCTAGTTCTGTTCTAGTTCTGTTCTAGTTCTGTTCTAGTTCTGTTCTAGTTCTAGTTCTGTTCTAGTTCTGTTCTAGTTCTGTTCTAGTTCTGTTCTAGTTCTGTTCTAGTTCTGTTCTAGTTCTGTTCTAGTTCTGTTCTAGTTCTGTTCTAGTTCTGTTCTAGTTCTGTTCTAGTTCTGTTCTAGTTCTGTTCTAGTTCTGTTCTAGTTCTGTTCTAGTTCTGTTCTAGTTCTGTTCTAGTTCTGTTCTAGTTCTGTTCTAGTTCTGTTCTAGTTCTGTTCTAGTTCTGTTCTAGTTCTGTTCTAGTTCTGTTCTAGTTCTGTTCTAGTTCTGTTCTAGTTCTGTTCTAGTTCTGTTCTAGTTCTGTTCTAGTTCTGTTCTAGTTCTGTTCTAGTTCTGTTCTAGTTCTGTTCTAGTTCTGTTCTAGTTCTGTTCTAGTTCTGTTCTAGTTCTGTTCTAGTTCTGTTCTAGTTCTGTTCTAGTTCTGTTCTAGTTCTGTTCTAGTTCTGTTCTAGTTCTGTTCTAGTTCTGTTCTAGTTCTGTTCTAGTTCTGTTCTAGTTCTGTTCTAGTTCTGTTCTAGTTCTGTTCTAGTTCTGTTCTAGTTCTGTTCTAGTTCTGTTCTAGTTCTGTTCTAGTTCTGTTCTAGTTCTGTTCTAGTTCTGTTCTAGTTCTGTTCTAGTTCTGTTCTAGTTCTGTTCTAGTTCTGTTCTAGTTCTGTTGAAGTTAAAGGACTGCCTTATAACATCTTTAAGGTTCGAAATCATCCTAAATAAGGACATCACTGAAGATTTGTATCTAATGACCACTCACAATATTTTATCATATTATTACCTCCTTTCATTTCAAACGAATTGAGACCATAAGAAAGAGAGAGCAAAAAGATGTAAAAAAAAATCACACAATAAAATTGTGGGTGTTACAAGGAAGACATACAACAGAAGCAACAAAAAAAAAAGAATAAAAAGAAATCAAGTGCGGTTAATATTTAAGTGTATGCATGAATACAGCCAACGACAAACGAGGAAGGATAACAATTTAAGTATTTGTTAATGACAGCTGAGTGACAAGAAAATTATACATCTTCATTTATAAAGCCAGAGTGTTGTATGATAATAATGAGCTATCATTAAAATATATATATAAGAAAAGCATAAGGGAAGAAAATTTGCAATTTATTAAATTTATTTATGAGTTTATAGATTTTCTATGTAATTTATTTGTAATAAGTTTAATTCATACGACCCCTTTTTTGCTGCAAATAATAATATTAGCATTTCTTGCAAGAATTTGTATGATATTTTATTGCTTTTTGTTAAATGTAGAGGTATGTTTGTATGTATGAATTTCAGTTTTAAGTTTTCGCCAACTATTAAAACACTTGCAGCAATGTACGTCATTTTCACAAAACAATGAATCTACTATACGAAGCGTATAATATTGAAATGTGTAGAAGAACAAAAAAAATAAAAACGCAGCAATAACAAATATGTAGTACCTGGCTGTAGTAGAGAATTCTAAATTTAATAGGGTTTTTTGTTGTTTTCTTTTTTACTAGTTGTTGTCAACGTCAAACTCGTGTGAAACAATAAAATTCAATTAACTTTTCACACAATATAACAACAGAACAACAAAAAAAGGAAAGGAACTTATTACAATTTCTATAGAGCAAAATAAGCTAAAGGGTAAAATAACTGTGTAACAGCAAGAAAAATACTAATTGTGAGTGTAGTTTATGGTTAGGAAGCCTAAAAATATGCAATGGTTTTTGTTAAAGTGTTTTATAAAGAGCAAATAAACAGTAATGGTTATGAGAGAGAGGGAATAAAAAAGGGTTTCATGGAGTTTTCAAACTAAAAAGTTTTTTCAAAGAAAATTAATTTGAATGTAAGGTTAGCTAAGGAAGAAATACCTGTTGAAATGATATAGAAACTCTGTATTAGGTAAGAAAATTCCTGGAAGAAACTCCCCAAAAAAAGTTTTCCTATTAATATATTTTACTTTTAATTCAAGTTAACCATAAAGGTTTAAATAAAGTTATTTTTCCTAGAAATTTCTAGGTTTATAAAGTATTTGTATTGTTTTTCGTAACATAGTTTTAGGAAAACTTTGTCATACTCATGTTTTCTATATTATTTTTGACTTGTTTATATTCTACATAAGGAATTGTATTGATTATAAAGTTAGGAACAAGTTTTATTAGCCAAAAACATGCAATTGTTAGGTTAAGAAATCAATGAAATGAAAATAAAACCCTTAGCTTTTAAAAAATATTATTTTTGAAATATTTTCAGAGTATAAATTCTATAAATTAAAGGGAAATCAATTTTATGATATAAAATTAAAAAAAAAAACTTAGCAATAAGCTCAAGAACACAAAAATAGCAGGTTGGTAAGAGTACTGAACTGGCATTTTCCATACAAATTAAATTTTCCAACTGACAGTTGACCAAATGTCGCTATGTTGTCATCAGGCTTCTTTTTTAACTGCATAGGTACTTAATAGAGATCTCTCTCCTAAACAGCTGTTTACGATAACAAAAGTTTAGTTATTAGTTTCTTTTAAAAATTATACAATTTTCTGTACTACCTCCTAACAAAACTTTAAAAGTTGCTTTATAATATTCAAATCTTTAAAACATGTGTACCATAATTCATCCTCAAACCACTCTAATATTTTCCTAAATCTATACCTACTCCCTCTAACTTTTCAATAGGTTTATTTAAAAACCATAAATTAAAAAATTTAAATATCTATTAACTGTTTCATTTTATATTGTTAGCAACGCCAGCTAGTCTATTACCTAAAACGGAAAAGATTAATTTATTGATAAGATTAGAGAAATGGGTAAATAAAATTGCATCGCGCCATGTTGATTTAAATATTAATTTGTTAAAAAATAAATAATATGTATTATAGGGTAAACAATAACTATCGTAACGTGTGAAAACTTTATAGATAAACTACTAATTAAAAAATAACTTTTAAACTAAAATAAAAAAATCTACCCAAAAATTATAAACCAGTAGAAGTAAAACAGTATTCGCCTATAGCGAATCTTATATAGTTTGATAAAGATTGAAAAGATCTTGTGGTGAAAAAAAGAATTTTGTGTGAAAAAATTGTTTTTTATGTTGTTTTATGATTCGTTCAAAAATTCTTTGAAATGTCTATCATTAGATATCCATATTGTTGATTTCAACACACAGACAAACATTGTTATATCGCATCTGCTGTCTACTAGGATTCCGAATATAGATATTTTATGTGATTGCAAATGAAAAATGTAGAAATTAGAAATCGAGAGGACAAACTTATATAAAGTTTTGTCATGAGTGTCAAGAGATAAAATTATCAGATATACCTAGTAACCATTTATTAGGAGTCGTAATTCAGCTCTGGGTTGAGAAAGTGCTCGCGCGTCATTGCCATAATCGCTTAAGGGTAATCATGTCTTCCCTTTTCGCTGCCTTCGAGGATTGTGAGGCTTTTTGCATTGACCACATGCTTAATTTTTGGTTAAAATAAAATTAATTAATATAAATAAAAATATATTTTGTAATGCAAAACTCGTATTGAAGGACTGGTGGAGTACCAAACAAAAGTCAAATTGGATATATAACTCAAGAGTTTAGCTCAGTATAACGTTATACCCCTCGTGACCAGCCGAATAGTTCTCCCATCCCTTGCGAATGTCAAGAGATAAAATATTAAACTAAACTAACCATTTATTGCAACGTTATAACAAAATTGTTAGTGATTCAGCTCAGACAACTTTGTCCTGTCAACAAACGTCATTAATTGTTATGATAAATATCTGTCAAGTATAGAAAGGAGTAAAATACTTAATATAACAACCCTGGCTTAGTGCAATAACTCAGTTATATACAACCCTGCCAAGACAACCAATAAGAAAAGTAAAATGTAAACAAACGAAGATAATTTTAATTTCCAATTGCTTTAAAGAATAATGCATTTGTCTGTTAGGTCAACGAAATAAATTAAATAAAAACATTTTAAATATTATCGACGACTGCTAAAATTCAATATAATCGAACTAGTATTTTGCAAATAGCAATTGAAACCTAAAATCTACTAAAAGTGGTAATACGCTACAAAAAAAAATATTTAATTTCTCTATTAGGTTCTTATAAAAATAATGTAAATTTTAGCTGTTTAAATAGCAACAAAATATATTCAGCCTGCTTCAAATTTAAAAGAAAAAATAACATCCGACATAGTTCGCTAAATATTTTAGTCAAAATAAAAAGTCTACATCGGTATCAAATTGAAAAAGTTATTTATAATGTATTCCTCCATCAAAATGTAGATTTTTTTGTTAAAATTTTCATAATATTTGATATTTTGTATAAAATGTAATCAAAATCTTCCATATTATTTAAAATAAATGTCCTTGGGGCCAAATATGGCTTAAATTATACTCAACAACAATATTTTTAAAATTATCGAAATAGTTTTATACCAGTAAGGACCAAAGCCTCAAAAATTCATGCACTGGAACATTTTGTTGAAATTTGACTTTAATGCAAATGTAATTATATTTTAAACTTCAAAAACATATGGCTTAAATTTAGGTTTTCTTTTGACTGGAGAATTTTTTCTTTTGTTATAAAGTGTTACACAACTGTAATTCAATTGCTTGACTATAATTGAAAGCTTGAATTACACTTGCTTTCAACTTGAATTCCATTAAAAATTCTTATTGAGATAACTTTGCCAATAAATATTTTTAATGGAATTCAAGTTAATAGCAAGTTTAATTTATGTCTTGAATAATATAATTATTATATTTAAGATTATTTTAGATTTTAATTTGAGATTTTTTTGTTAGAAATGTAAATGAGTTTCATTTTAAACTTAGATTGTTATAAATATCTTATATTAATATATAATTTCTACATATTAAGGCTTTTGTTGCAGAATTTTATTAAAAAAAACTAATTTGTTTAATTATTACTGAAAAAACTAAGCCCTTCCTAAGCTTACTTCCCCTGATTAGAACAAATTTTTACAACAAAAAAAATGTAATTGAAATTTGCATACAAAAAAAAAAATTTTATAACAGTTAATAACCATCAGCAGCCATCTCTGTTGCACTAAGAACAATTACACAAAAAATAAGTGCATAACAGAAATGAAAAGAATTGTTTAAATCATAAAACACAAAACAAATTAACTTTCAATTAAATTTTTAACTTCTCACTAAAAAAAAATTTTCAACTAAACACAAGATCTACTAACAAATTGTAGATAGATTAAAAAAAGACCAACAGAATTTCTTAAGACGCAATAACAGCATAGGAAAAATTTTTTGGTAAAAAACGAACTAACGAAATACAGCAACGCTGGCATAATAAAAAGAAAACCTAGAAACACATTTTATACATAACAAAAAATTAGCTTATAAAATTATTATAAAACAAAAACTCTTTAATTATCTCTAAATATTAACCAATGTCCTTTAAATTTTAAAGAATATTAAACTAATTAATAGATTTTTTTTAAACAATTGTTTCAATTTTCACTTTGTTTCGTTTGCTCGATATATCTCATTTTTCTTCTAGTGTCTTTCTCTTTATTCCTTTTCCTTTCTTCTTTGCTATTGGTGACATACACTTGCTAAAAAAAAACACACAAGTGCCAAAGTCTAATTGCAACAGAGTTGTATTTTTGTTTAAGTTTATAACACATTTTCATTTAAAGCTTTATATAACTATCTCTTTCACTCCTACGAATTCACCTACTTAGTATAGAAATTTTTTTCTTTTCCTACAAAATCATACGTCTCTCTTAAAGCGTTTTTTTTCTTTCACTGTAAAAAATTTTCAAGGATATTTTTTGGCAAAAAAAAAAATTCTTATACATTCAGCATTATTAATTAAATAATTCATAGGATTTACTTAAGCTTTAACGCTCACCCACCAATACCACTTTTTTGCAATGTGTTTTTTATATAAAGACTTATTTTTGTTGTATTTTTGGCAAAAACCTGGCTTTAGATTTCATAATTTCTTTTAGTTTCCATCCGTTTGAAAATTATTTTTTTAACAATTTTTTCACACTTTTTATTACCACCACCGACGTTCAGCACTTTTTTAGTTAAACTTTTATAACAATTGCCTTATTTTACCTTACAACTTTGTCTAAATTCTAGCAATTTTTTTGTTATATTTTTTTTGCTTAATTTCAACACTATTTTTCCATTAAGACTTTTTACACCGTATACAATTTTTTAACTTTACAAATTTTAGCTATAAAAATTTTTTCACTTCTGTAATAAATTTTGTTGCTTCTTCTTCCTGGTTTTGTCAAGTTTTTCTTTTCGTTTTTTTTTATATATTATTCGATTTGTCACTTTAACGTTTGTTCGATTTTTTCTTCGATTTTTCTTTTATTCTACATTCCGTTTTTTTTAGTTTTAATAGCGGCTCTTTGTCTCACACTTTTTTACAGTATTGCTTTCTCACTCTCTTTCGTTGAGAGCTCTCTTTCAGCAATGTATATGTATTTTTTTCCTTTATATACATATACTCATCTATATGTGAAATTTTTTTTGTAGGCAGTAAAAATTGAAAAAAAGGCAGCCATCACCTTCTCGCACGTAGAAAAAAAATCTTTAGAAATTTTTCATTCTGTATGTTTCGTTAGAATAATCTTATTTTTGCGTTTGTGATTGAAAAAATCATTACCGTTTACTTTTTTGTAATCTGCGGGCTGTTGTCGTTTGTAGGCATTAATTAATTTGTTTATTTGTTATTGATTAAGCTTAGAAACACCAAATTTTCTGCAATATTTTATACTGGCGACGAACGATGGACGACGTTGTACAAAAATTATAACTTTTTTTCTTCTTTCCACTACCGCACTGGCACGCATACACTGATAGGATTTGATGTATAGGGTTGCAAAAGTATTTGGTTATAGAGTACTAAATACTGACTATTTTTGTCGGGTACTTGGTAACAAAAAGCAAATACTAAATGTTTTTAGGGGTTTTAGATATCTGTAAAATAGGCAAAATTCTGGAGACAAATATATATAGCTTGTAAAAAAGCTTTTAGCAAAATGATTTCAACAGATATCTTTCTTAATGTATAAAATAAACATTTTTTATTATTGAGTACTCACATGTTTTTTGAGTAATCAAAGTTATCTATATTTTGCATCTCTAGTTTGATGAAATACAGAATTCAGCTGAGCTTTTACCAGTGCTGCCATTTTTTTCCCTTCAAACCCGTTGAATAAAAAAAATCTGTCAAAAATCGCTTGAAAATAGAGATTTTGCGAAATTTGCAAAATTTTTTTTGTTTCTGAGATTTTTTTTTAAACAAAAAACTATTTTTTTTATTTATTTTTTTTTAATCTTGTTGAATTTAATTTGTTTTTATTATTATTATTATTGATTTTTTAAATTCATCTAGAGAAAGAGATGGTTGATTTTTTATTTATGATACGAAAAGCAATATTTTCAAATTCATACAAACCGGTCGGTGATCGAATTCAAAATATGATTTCGATCGATTTCACAATTTTTTTTTAAAATATTATTAATGTTGAGGAGTGAGTAAGTAATAAATAAGTAAGTGTAAATAAGTAAATAAAGTAATATGTCTTTAAAAAATATAAAAAAAGCCTGGGGTTAGTAATTAATTGAATGCGAATATTTATTTTACAGTGAGACAATCTTTTTTGAAATCAAATTTTTTTATAAAAATCAATTATTATTAATTAATATTAAATTAATTAATTCCATTTCAAAATATTAATTACAACATCCAGTAAGAATTAAAAATTTGATTTTTGTTTTTGTTTGTTTGTTATTTTGTAAAAAAGCTTGGTGTGGGTGGGTGTTTGTGATAAATAAAATTAATTAATAATAGTGAGTGGTGAAGGACTTGGAAGGACGACGAGACAGACAGACCTTTCAAATTCAACAACCAACGTAAAAAAAAAACTTTAAAAAAGCACATTGCATACTTTTAGGATGACGAATTTGCAATGACCTTGAAAAATTTGACATAACGGTATTTATTTGTGGTGAATTTAAAAAAAACTCACCACGATTTTTTTATTCACCACTATTTGTTATTCACCACGATTTTTATTCACCACGATTTTTATTCACCACTTTTTTTTCTCACCACAAAAAATAAAAAAAATTTTTTGTATTCCGGGGGAGATTTTTTTCCCCTGCCCGTTTTTTCCCTTCCTTCCTTCCTCCTCCCCCTCCTTCCACTGTCCGTGTCGTCTCTCTCTCTGCTGCTTTGGCGTTGTTGGTTGTTGTCTTCTTCTTTTCGTCACCGTAACTGTGTGCTCTCTGCCGCAGCACCCACCACCACCCACATTGCTTTTCCTAGAAAATCGGGTTCGTGGTTATGCGAACTTAAAAAAAAAGAATATGGGAATTTTTTTGAACAAAAATTTCGTTCGTTTTGTCAACACTAAAAAAGTGCTTCCAAATTTTTTAGTTTGCACAAAACAAACAACACAGAGTTGTTTTTTCTATCTGTTATAATAATAAATAAATAACAAGTGTCAAAATTATATTCACTTGTTTGTACTATGATAAAAAATAGTGGTGAAGGACTTGGAAGGACGACGGACGAGACAGGGAGACAAACAAACAAAAACAACCAACCACCAACCAACCTTTCAAATTCAACAACCAACGTAAAAAAAAACTTTAAAAAAAGCACATTGCATACTTTTAGGATGACGAATTTGCAAATGGACCTTGAAAAATTTGACATAACGGTATTTGTGGTGAATTTAAAAAAACTCACCACGATTTTTATTCACCACACTTTTTTTCTCAACTCACCACGATTTTTTTATTCACCACTATTTGTTATTCACCACGATTTTTATTCACCACTTTTTTTCTCAACTCACCACGATTTTTTTATTCACCACTATTTGTTATTCACCACGATTATTTTATTCACCACTATTTGTTATTCACCACGATTTTTATTCACCACACTTTTTTTCTCAACTCACCACGATTTTTTTATTCACCACTATTTGTTATTCACCACGATTTTTATTCACCACACTTTTTTTTCTCACCACAAAAAAATAAAAAAATCTTGTATGCCGGGCGAGATTTTTTCCCCTGCCCGGTTTTTCCCTTCCTTCCTTCCTCCCCCCCTCCATGCACTCTATTCTCTGTCCGTGTCTCTTCCTCTCTGCTGCTCTTTCTTCTTTCTTCTGTCTCTCTCTGTCACACCGTACTGTGTGGCCGCTCTCTGCCGCAGCATCACTAACACCCACCCACCCCACGTTGCTTTTCCTAGAAAATCGGGTTCGTGGTATTTATGCGAACTTTAAAAAAAAGAATATGGGAATTTTTTTGAACAAAAAAAAATATCGTTCGTTTTGTCAACACTAAAAAAGTGCTGCCAAATTTTTTAGTTTGCACAAACAAACACAGAGTTGTTTTTTTCTATCTGTTAATAACATTTGTCGAAATTTCACTGTTAATTTTTGACATTTTTCAAATTTGACTGGCTAAAAAAATATATGCAGCCGCCGGTGAGCGGCGGCGGTGCGGCTCGTGAAATTTATTTTTTGTTGGCTGCGCTAGCTAGTAAAAATAAAATTTTTAATGAAAAACATCCCCATACCATAATATTGCCACCGCCAAACTTTACAGTCTATTTGTGTACTTTGGATCTAATCTTATTTATTCCCTTTGGTAGAGGTAGTCTTTCTTACAAATGTTATCCCACCACTACCTCTTAAATTGTATTTGGATTCGTCGGAAAAGAGACAGTAAGTAAGTATTCATTCCTGTATCACCAGTTTAAATAATCCCTGGCAAATTGTAGACGAGCAGAACGGTTCTTTTTAGAAATGAGTGGTTTTTTCACAGGACGATAGCAACCAAGACCAGCCTCATTGCGACTAACTGTTCGGGTACTTATTTCTAATTTTAGGCTATTAACAAACAACCTCTCGAGGAGTTATTTTTGGGAATTTCTTGAACTCTCTCGCTATTAAATTATTTATTTATTTTATTTATTTATTTTTAATTATTTTTAATTATTATTATCTTGTCAAGGAGTAGTCTTACGAGGTCCTTCCACCTAAATGTTGAGTTTTTACAGAACCGGTCTCACGAAATTTCTTTATAATTATTATTTTTATTGATATTTTTTTCTTTGTTTTAAAAACCAGCTTTTAAAAATCGTTAATTATTTTTTATTATTTAAGACTTCACAAATTTAACTTTCTTTATTTAGCCATTTCGTTAACTTTGAAAAAAAGCAATTTTATTATTATGAAACTTAGAAAAAGAAATTGTGAAAAATTACCAGAATTTAAAAATAAAATAACTGTAAACAGGATCTACATCGTTCTTTTAAATATTATTTTCGTTTTATTTATTTACTTACACTTCTTTCTTGCAGAAGTTTAAAAGTTTCCATTATTTGTCAGTAGCGAAATAGTGAATATTTTTAATTTTGCAAACTCTAGGATAATTAATTATTAATAATAATAAATAAAATAAATTGATTTTCGTATTTTTTGTCCCTCACTGTGTATAATTAAACTAATTTACATGAGCTACAAAAAGTGCTGCCAAGTTTACACCAAAAATGTTAATAACATTTCTGTCAAATTTTACACAATTGAACATCAATCATCTGTAAAAAAATTCTTATCAAATTATTGTGTAAACACGGTCACAGAGCAAAATAAACTATTTGTATCCAAAAACAACAACAGCAGCAACAACAAACATACCAACCAAATGTTAGCAGATAATAAAAATTTTTGCACAACAAAAACATGACAAATTCCAGTAAATATAAATAAACAAATTTTAAAAGAATCTAACAAAAAAAACTTGAGACAAACAAACCAACTAGCTGATAAATAGATTATTACAAAATTATTAATAAAACGACACGTGTGTAATCAACATTAAACACAATACAACGACATTAATAATAGAGGAAGTTCTATAGAATATAGACAAGATTCAGTAAAAGATAAGCTGTAGTTGGTGATAGTCAGTCTCAGTCGTACAGTGTCTAGAGAATGGGTGAACATTATTTTGAAGGTGTCGAGAAATTAGTGGAAGTGTGGTTTAAGCAACCTCCTTTGGACGATGAGGCTGACTTGAGAAGAATTACCAAAGAAGTGTGGGACAAGAAATTGCAAGCGGTGAAATGTGAAATAATAAGTTTTACCAAAAACAGTGAAGTGGATGCTTATGTTTTAAGTGAGTCTAGCATGTTTGTGTCGAAAAGACGTTGGATTTTGAAAACATGTGGCACAACAACACCCTTGAACTGCTTGAAACCCTTAATGAAACTGGCAGCCGATATGGGTTTCAATGAAATTTCCGATTTCTTTTATTCACGCAAGAATTTTGCCCGGCCAGAATTGCAATTATTGCCGCATCGCATGTTCTGTGAGGAAGTTAAGTTTCTGGATTCTATTTTTGAGGGTGGCCAAACCTATTGTTTGGGACAAATCAATAAGGATTGCTGGTATCTCTATACCTTAAGTCATCCGGAGAGGGAAATTAAGGCAGATCTCTTAGAATTGCCCAAGATCGAGCAAAAACATAATTCGGATGCCGATCAAACTATTGAAATTTTAATGGAGAATCTAGATCCCATGGTAATGAATGTATTTACCAAACTTTGTTGCCAGGATGGCAAAGAGGCTACAGTGAAATCGAAAATCCATGAAATTTTACCCGATATGGAAATCGATGATTTTCTGTTCGAGCCCTGTGGCTATTCCATGAATGGCATTAATCAGCTGGGTGAATACATGACCATACACATAACACCAGAAAAGGAATTCTCCTATGTTAGTTTTGAATCGAATGTGGCTTTGGCCAATTATGCCGAGTTGATACAACGTGTTTTGCGCACATTTTTACCTTCCAAATTCATCATTACCATCTTTGCTAATAAATCTTCCGAGGCTTATGCCACCATGCGTGAACTGGAAAACACCACCTACAGCCAGTGGCAAAGAGCCGATATGCAATGCTGCAATTTTCCCTCGTACAATCTATTGTTTGCCACCTATACTGCTTGTCGTGAAAATGACTGTTAACACTAATATTTAAAATTTGTTATTGTATGTCCTTGATGTTTTTTACTTTTTAAAATTTTAAACGGAAAATTCCTCCAACTCTATATTACTCGATAAAATTTGTTAAAATATTTACTTTTTTTTTAATAATTTAGTTGTTTAATTTGTTTTTAATTAATGTTTAAGTTAATTTTAATTCATTTTAAATAGAAAAAAATGCAATAAAACCGATCAAAACAAAAAACTATGCAGAATAAATGTAACAAAACAAAAAACCAAAAAAACAGAGTTGTTTTTTTTCTACTTTAATATAACTTTTAAATAACATTAGTAAAGCAGTTAATGTTAGTTAACAGGGTTGGAAGAGAGAAATGGCTAAAAAGTTAGTAGATTTTGGAGAAATTTAACAAGTATTAAAAGATTGGCCAATTTATGGCTATTATAAAAAAATGTTTGAACTTAATCACTAGATATTGCAATATCAACCAATATAGGTAAATGAAGTAAAAATATCCATATGTACTCGTGCAATTTAATAACATTTCTTGACGATTTTTTTTAACATTTTGTAGGCACGAGCTGAGAACTTGGGGGGCCATCCCCAATTCTAGCTACGAAATCAAAAATTTACCCAAAAACACCTCAGCACTGATGAAAATATCTCCAATCTTTCTCATGCTATGGAATTATTTCCAAAATAAAAGATTCTAAACCACTGAACTACCCGAGTGACAAATATATCCACCTAGTTTTTTCTCCAGGAAAGTGGAACTGTTTTAACAACAAATAACACAACCAAAATAAAAATATTTTATAATAAAAAGTTAATTTTTTTTTCAAAAAAATTTGTTACTTATTTTTGATTTGAAATAATTGTAGTCATATTTAACTATAACATTAAGTTTTATTTAAAATTCATTAATATTTTATGTTTAAAAATTACACCATAAATAATAAATACAACAACAATTATGTATATGTTTAAAATTAAATGGAACAAAAACTAACTTAAGCTAAAAAATAGTTTTAAATATTTTTCAAATATTTTTTTAAAATTATGCAATATTTTAATAACATAAACTGATAAAGAAACAAATAATGAAATTAAACTTATATTAAACACAGATTTTGAATATTAATTTCAATAAAAATTTTAATAAAATTCATAAGCACCCTTTTTTTAATTAGGAAAGACAAATTACGCTTACAGCATCATGTTTAGAATACTGATAACATATGTATATAATATTATTTAATACGGTATTTGATTTTGATAATACTGTATCATATCGTAGGTGCGTGTACGGAAATTTTGATAAGAGTTACGTATGACGGCCAACATATGAGCAGCAGCCTCGTTGTTGTTTTTCGTGGAAACAAAACGTTGTTTCAGTAAATTTATGGTTTGTCCTCTGAAGCAGGGTAGATGAGTGTCCAACATTAGGGAGACTAAGGAAACAATGGCATCCTGATAGGGTCGTACGGCCAAAAAGGCCTGCACACACAATTCACAGAACCATTTGAAGGCGGGTGCCTCCATTTTGCCACCCATAATCATGACCATTTCATCGGTTAGTTTCATATCGGGTTCGAAGCCTATGTTACCGCCCGGTGAAGATTCGAACATGAAACCAAAATCTGGGGAATTCGTAAAAAAAGTTATTAATTTTTAATTTATTATGGGAAACAAATCAATTTTACCTATATGAATTATATGGCCATCTTTATCTATCATTATATTGCCATTGTGGCGATCCTTGATTTGCAGCAAATAACCAATTAGAGAATAGGCAGCCATTGATTTAACGAAATTGGCACGAGCAGCTTGGAATTCTCTGGAACTTTCATCGCCATATTGATGCAGGAAGTATTCGTAGAGACCGGAATCGGTTTGTCGGCCCAATTGATCGCGAGACTTGGCATTTGGCACACACTCAATGACACCGCACTGAAAAGAGCAAGAAAATATTTAAAACCATGGAAAATTCAAATTTATAGCAGTACTTGTTTACTTACTCCAGGAGCTGTAGCCACCACACGATAGGGAAACAGGAAAAGATCTAAACCAACTTGTTGGAATATGTTTTTGAATATGGTTATCACTTGCAAAGCCAACATATCCTGACGTACATCATCGCCCACCTTGAAAATGGCCGCCTGCCAGGACTCAACACCCAACGTCATTTTGGCATCTTCTTGGGAGTTCTAGAAAATATATTTTTAAATATTAATTATTCTGTCTAGTTTATAACTTTAAATAATTACCGGATTATTGGACACCTCCATGGCTCTGGTTTCCAATTCCGTTATGCCACATCTATACACCCGGAATCTGGCCAAATAGGGAGCCTTGGCTGCACTCTGCATAGGCGTACCACTGTTATAGTCAATATCCAAGACCATGGCCTCCGGATTGGAGGGTAAATAACAACCCGATTGCACTTTAATTCTACTCAAAGCCGCCAAACAGGCATTTTTACGCTCGGGACCTTTGGGATACGAACGTATTTCACCCGATACCGAGGTTATCTTGCCAAAGAAATCAAATTCACGTTCATAAAAACGTTTGGCAGCACCCGAAAAGGATGATATAATATTTAGACTCAAAGCATCCAGGACATCATACAAAAATTGATCTTTATGCAATTGATCCTCATCCATGTACATGTTGGTCTGCATATTCCAGATTAGTTGATGGGCCACAATTTGTGAGCGCTTGGAAATGTTCTTAATGAGCTCGGAGACATAGCCCATGGTGTCGTGTCTTAAGGCCTGTACCAATTGTGGAATGTAAGGTAAAACCGATTCTGCGGGATAGGAATTCAATGTTTTGACTGCGTATTGGGCTGTTAAGGGATGTGAGGGATATTGTCGAGAGAAATACGAAAGAGCTTGAATGGGATTGACGGGAGACCAGGCGAGTATGTACATTAGATCCGGACTTTCTTGTAGTAAATTCTTGGTAGTGGCCAGATATTTAAGGGCCTCGGGTATTTCGCACACTGCTATGGGATCAGCACACACTAAACGTGTTACCTCTTCTTCTATGGATTCGGCATTCTTAATGCGTGAGGGTAGGAAGACTGCCAGGGCGGGATTGTAGGTCCAGGCCAAACGGGCATAATCACGCCAGACATTTACCTTGTAGGGACGATTACGCCATTCGGTAATTTGTTCTTCGCCGGGTATGGCCAAATCAGGCATACTATTGGGATTGTACCAGGTTATTAGAAATTCTATTTCCACCGCCAATAACTCCAAAATCAAATTACGCTTTTTCATATAGTCTTTGTCGTAAGAATCCTTTTGGTAGGGCAAACGTTTGGAACGATTAGATCTCTTGGATAATGTTGAAGTAGAGTGGGGTATGGTATTATACCAGCCACCTCCAGCGCCCGCTATAGAAGAAGATCTACCCATTTCTCCGGTACTTATAAGCGAAGCAGTTTCAGGATTTTTATTCACCGTCAACATGTGATTGGGTGTTGCCGAGGGTATATCATAGTCACCCACTTCCGAGGTCACCAAATGTTTCTTTTCACTGCGCATGGTTTGCCAGAATTTCAGCAATATCAAAATGTCATCTAGTAATTGTTCTTTGCCCTGATTGGGGCAAGTGGGTGGACCGCAGAAATAGTCCAGAGCATTGCTGTAAATGCGTTCACGTAATATATTGCGGGCCAAAGATTTGGGTATAGTATTGCCCTGCAGTAAAGATAAACCACATTGCAGCAACTTAAAACGACAGCCTATGGTGGCCACTTGTCTATTTTGCTTGCTATTCTTGGCTATGGGTAGACAACGGTGCAGTAGCAGGCAAAACATTTCCACTTTATCGCGATTACAATATTTAGCAGTGTCCACCATTTCGGAGAGTAATTGCAGCCAGACGAGATGAGGTGAAATGAGTATGGGTTTGGGCACCAATCTGCAACCTTCATAGGCGGCCAAGGGACTGGTGATTTCCCCCTCCTCCGAAAACAAACCGATTTTCTTTTCAAAAGTGGTCTGCCAGGCAGAGACCATTTCCTGTATAAAGCACAACTCTAAATCTTGGCGAGCAGTCAAAACCCATTGCCAACATTCCACAGCAGTTTCCATGGCGGATTCGGTAAATAGTTCCACTTGGGAGGTGGCTAATTCATTAGAAAATTAAACATTACAGTTAATAAGACCAACATAGGCTAAACGTAGACATTGACATGGACATAGAACTTACCCACAGCATGCAAAAGTTTACGATTTATATCCGAGCATATAATCAAATAGGCCGTAGCTCTCCACAAGGCACCCCGATGTCTAGCATCACTTTTCTCCTTGCAGGCATCCCATACATCCTTGACCAAACGATCAGCCAGGCCAGCCTTCTCCTCCTCACTGAGCACAGACAAAAGGCCCGATATCTCACCAGCATATTTGCTGCGCAAACATAAAACCGACACAAATCTGGGAGTATCCGAGCGTACACAATTGGGTCGCTTACTAATGGAGGGTAAAGCATTGGGATAGAATGAATTCGTACTAACTACAGAATCAAATGCTAAAGCCAAGCCACTATGATGAGCCAATACGTGGGTGGGTATTTGATTGGGATATTCTTGCAAATGAGATTTGGTAGAACGAGGAGCCCATTTCATGGCTTCGTTGACAATGCCCTGGCAACGATCGGCAAAATCCTTCAAACGGCCTTCACGTGCAGGCAAAGAGTCCATCAATTGCAAAGTATAAGGCGTAGAAACAACTCTTAAAGTGGGGGTCTCCTCATTGGGATCCAAAGTCAAGGAAAAGGCCAGCAATTGTAAAATATCCAGCATACACCACAACACACGGCGATTCCACAATAAATGGGGAAATTTATCCACCAATTGTGACAGATATTGATCGGCTACCACTTGTATTTGTTTGTGTATATGATTGAAATACACCAACAGCAAAGTGGCCTGGGATTCCAAAACTTTTTCGCGTATTTCATCACGGGTAAACAAAACATTGCGGAATTTCTCAAAAACTTGATCAGCCACACTGGAATTAAAAATTTTAATAAATTTTGATTTTTTTATGTTAAAAAGAAACCCACCATTTCACACACTGCCATATGCCCGATTTATCCTTTTGCAAAGCCGGATCACACAAATACGTCAGAATCGGCTCCAAACTGGGCTCTTCGGCATTCTCCACACGCAACATTTCCAACCAATAAACACTCAACAAATAGGTGCATTGAGCAAAGGTCAATTTATTAATACAGGCTGATACCTCGGCTGCAGGATGCTCCAGCAACAATAATATTTGACTGCGCAATTCATTCAAACTAACCGAATCACTCTTAATGGCCGAGGTGTAATTCAGCTCACGCATATCGGACTTGTGGGTAGTTTGTGAAATCAATAGTGGCGACTTGGCTGCAATTTGCTGAACTCCCATGTACCACTCGGGTGACCAGAGACGAGCGTTTGTAAAACCCATGACCACACAGTAAACCCAAAAATCTTTGAATAGTTTGTGCAAACGCAAGCGAGGATTTTTTATGGGCGGCAGGCGTCGCAATAGCACAGCAATTACTGGTATTAGCATACCTAAATGACCGGCACTAGAGCTAGCCTTGGGCGCCCCAGGCGTGTTGTCATAGGAACGCTCTCCCTCAAGACCGATTTGTACAAAGAGTTCTAGCAATTTGCCCAACAGTTCTAATTTCTCGTCGTCACCTTGTATATTAGCCGCAATATTACCCAGAGCATTGACTACAGCATCCGAAACACTAAAGAATTGTTTGCGGTGCTCCGGATCCGAGGTATACGCCAGTGAAGCCGATTGTACGGTAACGCGTGAAAACATTTTCATGATCTCATCAAAGACATGCGTCTCACACTGAGAAATGATCATGCAGCCCAATTGATCGACAATTAGGGCGTTTTGTTCGGAGGGGACTTTGCAAAAACGTTGTATGAAAAACTGCAAAATATTTTGGGTAGTTTTGGAGGTGTCCTTCAAAGCTACGGCCACATGACCCAACATCACAATAATATTCAAGCTAACCAAGGTAGATTCTCTGCACAAATAACAATGTTAATAAATAGTTCAGTTTTTTTTTTGCTTATTTATTTAGTTCATAACTCACGATTCATGTTTTTCGGCGGTAAACAAACGATTTGAGACATTCGCCACCAAAGCGGGCACACAAAACTGATCCACTGGCTGGGCTGCTCTCAAAGCAATGCTCAAATTTTCAATGGCAGCATCTCTTAAAGCCTCAAAAGCTGCTTGACCGGTTCTTAAAGGAGCATATTTCTTACTCTCTCCAAATATATCCACCGTGGAGCGGGATTCACTGCTTTGCACCACTATTTTAAAGGGTGTCACTTCTTTCTCCTTTTTCTGCAAAGCCATCAACTGCTGCGAGTGAGCATGTAGTTTGGCCAATATTTGACTGGGATCAACTAGGAAATCTCTTAAGTAAGATATTGATGTATTAGCAATATTGGGAAATTTCTGGGCCAATTTGCCTAGACCTTCTAGGCACACCATTAGCAAAGGCATATGATCCATAACAATCTTGTGGGATAGTTGGGAGTTGAGTTTTTGCGATAGGCGACCACACAACTTGTCGGCCTCTGTAAAGTGGGAGAGCAAGAGGAAAGCAAGTACAAAAGAAATTAATTAAAAATAAAATAGAAATGTAAAAGAATTAATAAAACTGGGAGTTCTGATGTAGGCATAACAAAACATTCCAAATATGATAACAGGGGTAAAAGGGATTTTATACAATGAAAATTGAACAGAAAACAGAAGAGACAAGTTTTGGAACCTTAATGGGTTCTCCAGATAAATAAGGAAGTAATCAAGTATTTGGAAATATTTTTAGATTAAAAGTTTGTTACAATCTATAATGGTAAAAATGTATCAAAGTAATAATTTTAAAGACATTTTACAAATAGATGGAAAAATAAATTGAGACAACATTGATTTAGAAGGAAGACATAAAGAAAAATGTTTCATACCAAATCATTTTTATACGTCAACAATAACTCTTCCAAAAACGCACACGTTTTCGATATGGCTTCTATTATTCCTGGAAAATTCCTTTCGCTTTTTAGGTTTGTAAACAATCATATAACCTTTATACTTTCATACCAAAAACAATTTGCTTCACTTTTTATGTTTTATTGATTAATTTTGATATTCAGGACCTATTATGTGCCTTGGACAGTAGATTTTCTGATCAAAAAACTATATTTGGCAAAACTTCGAATCATAAATCATTCAGATTTTCCCTTAGTAACAAAATGTTGAATTTTTAACATGAAGAACTATAAGACATAAAGATTGTAACTCGGGGTACCAAAATCTGTAATTTAGTTCACCTAATCCCTGACAGAGACCAGTCAGAGACATCATAATATGCAAGTAATTGTATGATATCATTGGGTGAGTAACAATGTTCATTACATGAGGAAGACCGGAGATGAGATTCTTTCATATTACGAGAGATTCGCATTCGACACTTTGATCCCAATCTAGTCTTTCTAAACAGCAGCTCTGATAACTACAGGGTATATCCAACCAGCTTGGTTGTTGTTGTAGCAGCGTCAAAAATTTTACAATATTTAATCAAGGGGGTTCTGCATGTAGATCAAGTCCGAGGAATTGAGCTACTTCAACTGGGTGGGTCCATAAATCCACTGGACGCTGCGATCAAATGGATCCTGCAACTCTGTAGACTCAAACTGTGTGATGATGAAGTTTGGATGACTCCTCCGGTAACATCCCAGAAGGAACTGTTACGTCAACATGACGTTATGTTCGCTGACCTCATTACAACCTCATTCCCACGGCAACAGGTTCAACGTACCGGAATGACCCGAAGATCTTCGGCCATGGGCTGTCAACCCTGCAATATCTAGCTGGGTCGAATAGCTTGGTTACTGCAGAGAGTTTTGTAACAATAGATGATTAAGAAATTGGGGAAAATGAGTTTGAATCAGCCCAATTATGAATAAAAATTCCCCTGAAGTTTTTCCCCTTTTCTCATTTTTCCTATTCAAATTCAATGGGAAAAATCTCCCGGGGAACAAAATCCCACTGAATTTTTTATTCATAATTGGGCTGAATATGAATCCGTTAGAGCATTCCACTCGACTACTAACATTTTTGTGGAGCTTGCTTCTTAAAAGCATGGATCCATGGGAGGGAGAGTGATTTTTCTGCTAAATTTTGAGTAAAAATTAATACAGATTGAATGTTTAATGCAAGAGTGACCGCCAGACAATATATCATCGTCGTAAGTTCCATTTCGGAAAATGGAAGTCGTTCTGGGAAATTGTGTTTCGGAGTCTGTAGCTAATTTGAGAAGTATTCACCAAAAATGGAGCGCAATTTACTCCAAATGAAACAGTTTAGAGTTGGTAGTCTCTAGCACTGTGGTCTTCCAGAAATATAATTTTTAGAGAGATGTTATGTTCTGGATGTACTAAGATCTGGCGAAACATTTTTTTTGGATCATTTCACCACATAATAGTAAGTAATCCAATTAAGAGATCCATGAGATCTTGCTGTAGAGTTGGACCAGGATTTAGAACGTCTTTTAAATCGAACCCAGAATTTATTTTTTGTGATGTATTAAAAACTACTGCGTCTTTAGTTAGTTTATATTCAGGACGAACAACTGCGTGATGTGGCAAGTAAAAATAATACACTTCACGGAATGCAGTTTTATTTCGATATGCTGGAGAGAGTCGAATATTACATTGACCCAGGAAATACCGGTGCCAGACCAATAACCGGCGCAATAACCTCAATTTAAAGAATCCTATATTCAGAAATGTCAATCAAACCCTGCATCCATCTGGCTCCGAAGTTGGAGGAAAAAAGAAAAGAAAAACATAGAGTGGCAAGTAAATAGATCATTTGCTGCCAAGTACGGGCAGTTCGCTGCTCTTAAAGCTGAAAATATCCATCACTGAAAATATCAGATCGAAGAAATAGAAATTGAATTAAAAATAGAGTGGCAACAAAATATATCATCTGTTGCAAAGTAGGGACAGTTCGTTGCTCTTAAAAAGCTGAAAAGATCCTTCACATAAATGAGGATCGCAGAAATAAATATTACAATTACCAAACAAAAATGTTTCCTTTTGGAAGGTAACGAGAATTTTCAAGAAGTCGTTAGAGTATCAAAGCCTTTTGGAATTTTGTAAAATCTTGAAAAAATCACCTGGAAATGATTCAATAACACCATCTATGATTAAAAATCTATCGAATGTGGCAAACATTTTTTTGTCTATATTATTAAATACAATTTCAACACTAGGAGTTTTTCCGATAAATTGGAAAACCAAAGCCTTGACCATATCAACTTCGTATAGACCTACCTATTAACTCACTTCCTTGTCTATCGAAGCCATTCGAAAATATTATTACAAAATTCCATTATCAACTTATATTTAACTGACTGTAACAGCTGCTTGCAACATTAATCATGTTTATAAACATTTCTATCAGTAGAAACAAGGCGAATTTATACAAGATGAAGTCAGTCAAACAGCTGATAATTTTTTTTTCGCTTTTTGGTTCTAACAACTGTCAAAGCTTATTAACAAAATATTTATTGTTTACATAAATAAGTAAAGCCCTCACTATTCAATTATCTACACTATATTAAGTTTAAATACTTATTTGTTTAATTATTCATTTTGGTTTTTTGACATTTGTTAAGACCAATCGTTGTTTTTGTAGAACTGACACCACCTTGTATGAATTCGCCTTGAGAAGAAACTTCTACTTATCAACAATGTTGCTAACACGCTGTTATTAACATTGTGGTATGACAACATTAACTGTAAACATTTTAGTATTTCCGTTAGATTATTCATGAGACTTCTAAAAGAAGGCGCTGGGTATTTAAATAGTAACATCGAGTTGTGAGAGTGTCAGTGTATCGTAGGCCCTGTTAGAGTTAACATTAACTGTATTACCAGTGTATTCTTGTAAATGATAAAGTGGGGTTTTTTAAGTTAAACACATAAAAAGTTTAAATTTTTAAACTACTGATCGCTTTTATTTGCAACTAAAAGAATACGCTTCATTTAAAGAAAATAAACCACCATTTTTAAAAGGTAAAAACGTTACAATTTACTCCAAAGGTGTTACAAGAAATTTTAATTTACAAAAAATTTAATATTTATCTATTTGCTGATGATACCGCTATTATTACTCGCACCTAACTCCTAGTATCTAGTCAATTATATAGCTATCTCAGATGTGGTTCTCAGATATGATTGAAGAACTGGAGAATACGATTGCGATTGTTACGTTAAACATGTTACGTTCGCATTAAAGATGGAAAATTGACCAACTGTCACACTCGGTAGTCACTTAGATAAATGACTTACTTCACGTCTTCATATAGAAACAAAAAACTTTATATCATTCCAAAATCCTCTAGCCTTCACTGGTTAATCAGTGACTAATCAAAATAATGCCTTGACTATAAAGTCATGCTGTACAAAACAGTTTAAAAAACCAATCTGGACATATGGAATCCAATTAAGGGGCAGTTGCAATAGTGATCTTACACAGAGGGCCCTATTGAAAATATTTTAGGTCAATGACAGGTGGAACCATCACAGCTACTTCTAAGTACCATTAATTATGTTTAAGTTCATGAAAGTATGTACGTGAAAACTACATTTTAAAACCAAAAGCCAACCGAACCCACTTGCAAGACTTCTGACGCAGAGCCTAATCCATATAAATTGACATAAATAACTAAAAAAAATCAAAAAAAAAAAATGTCGTTAATTTTAAAATAAAATCCGTCAAATCTGGCAGCTATGGTTCCACATAGTCGTATTATTGCTTTTCATGTGTTGTTATGGTATACACACAACACTGGCAAAGGTCTTGTGTTTGTTTCTCATGTGTGAGGAGAGGTGGTGTATAGTAATTTTGTATTTACAGTGTTGTAGTGGTGCAGAATGCCGTAATTTCTATCTAAGTAGTGATGTAACATTCGAATACTTTTAAAGTACTCGACATTGAACTACTCAACGAGGAAAATAATACATTTACATACTAAACTTCTGTTTTAACATAGTTTTATAATCTTCACCATCTAGAGAAGGGTTTGTCATTACGTTAGTAATTTCCACAATATAATTTTCCGACCCTATAAAGTATATAAGTATATTATGGATCCTTATAGATAGCGGAGTCGATTAAGACATGTCCGTCTGTCTGTCCGTTTATTGAAATCCACTTTCTGAAGCCCCCAAATAGCATACATACACGATTCATACATCAATATCTCCGGAATTCTTCCGACTCGGTTGCTATTTAAAATCGAGAAAATCGGTCTACAAATGGCTGAGATATAAGGAAAAAACTGGACAAACTGCATTTTATTACCTATTTTGGACCTATATCTGGATTATTAAGTCATTAATATAGACAATATGGATATCTAATGATAGATATTTCAAAGACCTTTGCAACGACGTAGACCATATGGACCTACAATGGGTGAAAATCGGAAAAAATATTTTTAAACCCGAATTTTTTTTTTCACCAAAAGTTTTTTTTTCGATAAATATTAAAAAAAAAATTGAAAAAAACTAAAAAAAAATTTTAAATTTTTTTTAAATAATCCAATCCGGAGATCATTGTTTGGCCAATGCGTACTCAATATAAATTGAATACTATTGAGTATTCGAATACTTAATACATTTACTACATCACTAGTGTAAACGTAAGGCAGCAAACAAAATAGATTAGAAATATTGTAAATGAAAAAGGTTTGTTTGTGCTAGTCAAATGTTATAGTAGGATTATTATCACTATTGTATTTATTAAACATTTTAGTGGTTCCAAAAATGTTTAACTACTTTAGCGATGCTGAAGAAGCTTCAACCTCGAGGCAAGCTAAGAAACGTAGACGTATGTATGAAAATCACCAACAAATTTTACAATTTTAAAACTTATTTTATTTTTAAGTTGCTATAGATGAGCCGCCTATAACTTTAGCTTCTATTGCAGACTCGGACGAACATGAAATTAGCATAATAGAGCCTGAAATGATAAAACTAGAGGTCACTTATCCTGTTGACTGTAAAGCAAGTGATGAAACTAACTTATTACAGTCCAAAATAATAACAGTGGAGGTTAATGGTAATAAAAGGCTTAAGTTACAAACAAAATATTTACTAATACAGCAATAATTTCATTTTCAGAATTTGCCAAATTCAAAAAAGAAATGAGCGAGATGTTTTCACAAATTTCCAGCGACATAAAAAGCCTCAAGAGAAGCTTTACCTATGAGATAAAGAAATTGGAGGAAAAAATGGAATTTTATTTCAACAATGAAACAAATAATGCCACCTCATTATCCGATCTTAAATATTTTTTAAATCTTAATGAGCCTTTGAAAGATTTAGCATCATTTCAGGAGTTTGAACAAAAACTCAATACACAAAAAGAGTTTCTGGAAGCTTTGGTAGGTAGTTCAACTAAAAATTTTATTTCTTAATGATTAATATTTCATTTCTTTTCATAAGCGTGAGGTATTAGCCTATAAAGTTCGCACCAAATCTTTAACAGAGGCCATAAATAATTTTCTTTCGCTTTTAATGGATCCCCAGCTGCAAGTAAGATTTAGTGCTTGTGGTAAAATAAATAGAGGTGTGGTTAAGGAGAACTTTAGTTGCACCACAACTTACAATGAATTTAAAGGTATTTGTTTTTTAATTATTCAGCTTCTTTAGGTAATTTTTATTTTTGTTTTTCATAGATTATCTTTTAATACAGTTTCCATTAGAAACTGAAGCTAATATTTTATCGAAAACTAGCCGATGGTTTGCCAATTCCAAAGACAGATATGTGGGACGTAAGAGTAAAAATAGTTGAATCCTGACTATTTTATATTTATTGTAGTTTTTAAGTTACTTTAAAAGCCTTTAATAAAATGTAAATAGAATAAAAACAAGCAAAGATTAAAAAAAAAAACAAGTAAGAGAGCTATATTCGGCTGTGCCGAATCTTATATACCCTTCACCAAATTGTACTTCTAAATACAAATTTTAAATATTTTTAGGTAAACAACATTTTTTTCCAAAGTTGTTTTTTTAATTTTTTGGAAAAAAAATTTTTCGAATTGTTATTTTACATTTTTTTAAATTATAAAATTTTTTATTTTAAATTTAAATTTTTTTTTAAATTTTAAAAAAAAATGTTTTGTTTTTTAATTTTTTTTTTGGTGAAAAAAATTCGGGTTAAAAAATATTTTTTCCGATTTTGACCCATTGTAGATCCAACTTACTATGGTCTTATATAATACGTCGTTGCAAAGGTCTTTGAAATATCTATCATTAGATATCCATATTGTCTATATAATGACTTAGTAATCCAGATATAGGTCAAAAATCGAGGATGTCCTGGTTTTTTCCTTATATCTCAGCCATTTGTGAACCGATTTTCTCGATTTTAAATAGCGACCGAGCCGGAAGAATTTCGGAGATATTGATGTATGAATTGTATGTAATGAATGAGTATGTAAGTTATTTGGGGGCTTCGGAAAGTTGATTTCAACACACAGACGGACATGGCTATATCGATTCCGCTATCTATAACGATCCAAAATATATATACTTTATGGGGTCGCAAATGAAAAATGTGGAAATTACAAACGGAATGACAAACTTATATATACACTTGCCACTCATGGTGAAGGGTATAAAAACAAGTAAGAGAGCTATATTCGGCTGTGCCGAATCTTATATACCCTTTACCAAATTATACTTCAAAATACAAATTTTAAATATTTTTAGGTAAACAAAATTTTTTTTTCCAAAGTTGTTTTTTTAATTTTTTTTTCGAATTGTTATTTAAAATATTTCTTTTTAAATTTTAAAATTTTTTAAATTTTAAAATATTTTTTTTTAAATATCAAAATTTTTTAAATTTTAAATTTTTTTTTAAATTTGAAAAAATTTTTTTTGTATTTTAATTTTTTTTTTGTGAAAAAAATTCGGGTTAAAAAATATTTTTGACCCATCATAGGTCCAACTTACTATGGTCCTTTATACGTCGTTGCAAAGGTCTTTGAAATATCTATCATTAGATATCCATATTGTCTATATTAATGACTTAGTAATCCAGATATAGGTCAAAAATAGGTAAAAAATCGAGGTTGTCCTGGTTTTTTCCTTTTATTTCAGCCATTTGTTGACCGCTTTTCTCGATTTTAAATAGCAACTGAGCCGGAGAATTCCAGATATATTGATGTATGAATCGTGTATGTAGGTTATTTGGGGGCTTCGGAAAGTTGATTTCAACAGACAGATGGACGGACATGGGTTAATCGACTCCGCTATCTATATCGATCCAAAGGTGAAGGTTATAAAAAATCAGTAACCTCGAATTGTCTTTACTTTTTATATGCACAACTACTTATTTGTGAATTCAACTTTGAACTTCTGTAACTAGAAAGCAGGGAAAGTACTTTAGTCTCATTTATGGAAATTTTT
The DNA here is from genome assembly GCF_958450345.1 of Calliphora vicina. Lineage (NCBI taxonomy): Eukaryota > Metazoa > Arthropoda > Insecta > Diptera > Calliphoridae > Calliphora > Calliphora vicina. The sequence continues at coordinate 110,476,839 of NC_088783.1, read as the reverse complement.
CAAGATATAAATAACTTAAATTTCTTACAACCGTGTGTCTATTTTGATGCAAAATATCGTTTGACCTTTGACATTCAGTGCCTAAAGAGTAGAGAGATGAAATTTAATCTATTTGAAGAATTTTGAAGACGTATGTATGTTGATTTATATAGTGCGACCTTTGACCTTTATTGCCTAAAGAGCAGAGAGCCGACTTTTAATACTTTTTAGAAAACATTATTTTAATTTCTTAATTCGCAGCAATAAACAGCTCATGATAAATGATCAATTATATAGTGTGACCTTTGACCTTTATTGCCCAAAAAGCAGAGCCGCCCTTTATTTATTTTTTAGAACTTGTCAAGTTAAGGTCTGCGCCAATTTCCATTTTTTTTAATTTGAATTAATTTCCATTTTCGAATTAATACAATTATATGGTTTGACCTGTGACCTTCAGTAGCTAAAAATTAGATAGACGATCTTTAATACATTTTAAGAACCATTGGAGGCAGGGATATGCTAAATTCCAATTCCTAATTTGTATACCAAACCATTTGTAGGTTAAGATACCACTATTAGGCCTGTTACAGAATTCCATTCCGATCGGAAGTGGAATTAATTCCGTTTTTTGCTTCTTCAGAAAAAGTAAAACGAAAATTTCTTTCGGAATGAAACCACTTTCAATTTTCAAAGTGGTTTTGTTTTTTTCTTGTAATTATTTGTTTTTCTAAATTTTTTTATCAGTTTCTGTAGCAAAAACTTTACATTTGCTTTAATATAAAAAACGGTGTTCAAATTAAAATACAGAATTATTAAATATTTTTGGAATTAATAAATTACACGGAATCTGAAGAACATAAAACGAAATCAATTGGAATTGTATCTATGGATTGAAACCATTCCGAACAAAATGTGTGACAGGCCTGTATATCATGTGAACTTTGACCTCCAGTGCAGAGATCCGACTTTGTATACCTTTTATAGAACTTTCCTAATAGTTATATGTTAATTTCTATATCTAATATCTTTTTAGACCTTTTGAAGACAGGTCTATGCTAATTTTCATTTTCTAATTCGTATAACTAAACATTTGTCAGTTATAAGGCCATTATATAGTGTAACCTTTGACCTCCAGTTCCTAAAAAGCAGATAACCGACTTGTATACCCCTTTTTAGAACTTACAAAACCATTTGGAGACAGGCCTATGCTAAATTTTCATTATATCATGTGGCATTTAACCTCCAGTATTTAACAGCCTCCAGTATCTAACTTTTCAGAACTTTCTAGGCAGTTCTTCGCTAATTTCCATTTCTTAACTAGCACTACTAACTATTTTCATAGTGTGACAGTACTTAATCAGCCGAATTTCAATATGTTTTTAAAATCTATTTAAATTTCCAAATTAAAGTTTATTCTTCAATTGAAAGTCCAAAATTGTGGCTGACTTCATAAACGCATTTTGCAAAGCAACACTGCAATGCATAGTGTTCATAAACGCAATAGATTTTGTTTTGGCAATGTCGCAAGTTCATTATTGTATGGCAATGCGCAGCATCTGTCAAATTTGTGAACTGTTTTTATTTATGATTCTTTACAAAACATTTATGCGTTCATGAATGTCACAAAGTATTGCTTTGCCTTGTAATTACTTTGCATTACTGCGTTTATGAAGTCGGCCTGTATTTAGTACATAAGAGTACAGTTTTCTTCTGAAAATTAATGGTTCTGTATTTTATAAAGATTTATAGACAAATTATTTTGATGATTTTTTTAATAATGGAGGAGAAATTGTTTAAAGTAATATTTGAGCAGCTATAAATAATCACAGATATTTTTTACAATTTAAAACAAAAAATGCAGATTAACATTAAAAATATTTTTTTAAAAATGTACATTTGTTACTTTTTTGAAAAGTTACATTTTTAAAGGAAATTTTTTTAAAAAAGTACTTTTTTAAATTTATTTTTTAAAATGCTACTTTTTAAAAAAGATCCTTGAACTAACAAAATCATTTATTTAAAAAAGTACCTTTTATAAAAAATGTTTTAAAAAGTATATTTTCAAATTTAAAATATTTAAAATTTGTTTGTATATATTTACATTTTTAAAAGGTACTTTTTTGAAAAATTAATTTTTTAAAAAGGTACTTTTATTTTTTGAAAATAAAGGTACTTTTTTTTATAAATATTTTTTGAAAAAAATAAATCTTTTTAAAGGAAATTTTTTTAAAAAGGTACTTTTTTAAATTTAGTTTTTAAAAAGATTTTTTTTTAAGAAAGGTTCTTGAACTACCAAAATCATTTTTTAAAAAAGTACCTTTAAAAAAAATGTTTTAAAAAGTACCTTTTTAAATTTAAAATATTTAAAATTTGTTTGTATTTGTATATATTTACATTTGTAAATGGTACTTTTTTGAAAAATTAATTTTTTAAAAAGGCACTTTCTTATTAAATCATTGATAAATATTTTTGAAATGGTACGTTTTTAGAAAAAGTATTTTAAAAAGGCCATTTCTTTTTTTGAAAATAAAGGTACTTTTTTTTATAAATATTTTTTGAAAAAAAAAATCTTTTTAAATCATTGATAAATATTTTTGAAATGGTACTTTTTTAGAATAAAGTTTTTTAAAAAGGCCATTTCTTTAAAACTGTATTTTCAAAAGGGTACTTATTGGAAAACGTATTTTTAAAAGTTACTTTTTGAACAACTTACATATGTTCAAAAAGGTACTTTTTGAACACAATATTTTTGAAAAGCTACTTTTTGAACAAAATATTTTTGAAACCCTACTTTTTTTTATAAATATTTTATATTGAAGAAATATTTTTGCAAAAAATAATTATTTAAGATGTACTTTTTTTTAAAAAAAGATACTTCTTCAAAATTTATTTTTTAAAAAGTTGCTTTTTTAAATTTTATTTTTTAAAAAGTTCCTTTTTTTATACCCTTCAGCTTCGTGAGAAGGGTATATATAAGTTTGTCATTCCGTTTGTAATTTCTACATTTTTCATTTCCGACCCTATAAAGTATATATATTCTGGATCCTTATAGATAGCGGAGTCGATTAAGCCATGTCCGTCTGTCTGTCTGTCCGTCTGTCTGTCTGTCTGTCTGTTGAAATCAATTTTCTGAAGGCCCCAGATATCTCCGGGATCCAAATCTTCAACAATTCTGTCAGACATACTTTCGAGAATTTTGCTATTTAAAATCAGCAAAATCCGTCCATAAATAACGGAGATATGAGCAAAAATCCAAGACAACCTCTGAAAATTTCATCAAAAAACACAATGTATTGCATGCTTTGACAAAAAAGCAACAAAACGTATGGTTGTTGCTTTGGCGTTGTTGTTGTTTTTTATACAACTAAACGTTTGTTTGGTTGTGTGTTGGTTTTTTTGACAAAAAATCAACAAATCGTATGTTTGAATGTGCATGCTTTGCGTATCTTGTTTTTCTTTTGTGTTTTGTTTCTTTTGGCGTTGTTGTTGTTTTTTATACAATTAAACGTATGTTTGGATGTGTGTTTTTTTCATTGCCTTGCGTATTTTGTTTTTTCTTTTGGTGTTCTGTTTCGTTTGGCGTTGTTGTTGTTTTTTGTGTTCTTGATAAATTTAGGATGCTGTAAGCTGAAAGTGGGCAATGTACATACATACCTATATACTAATTATAAAAAATAATAATGCATCCACAACAAAGGTGAAGGGTATATAAGATTCGGCATAGCCGAATATAGCACTCTTACTTGTTAAATTTTATTTTTAAAAGTTGCTTTTTTAAAAATATACATATTTTTTTAAAAAAAAGTACAGTAATTTTTTTTAAAGTACCTAAACAAATTTAAAATTATTTGTTTTTTAAAGTACCTACAAAATTTTAAATTATTTTTTTTTTACAAAGATTTACATTTTTTAATTTATACTTTTTTAAAGGGTACTAATTTATGTCTAAAAAAAATATTTTTTAAAAAGTACTTTTTTAATGAAATTTTTTTAAAAGGGTACTTTTTCAAATTTATTTCTAAGATTTTTTTTAAAAAAAAGACATTATTAAAAAAGTACCTTTTTAATTACTTAAAAAGTACCTTTTCAAATTTTTTCGAAAAAGTACTACATATATTAAACAAAAGTTCAAATCAATAAGAATATACATAATAAAAGAATCACAGAAATAAAAGGATTTGAGCAGGAAAATATATAAAACAAAAGGGAAAAAGAGAAAAATTTTCAAAAATTATCAAAAACATGTAAACATTCGATAAAAAAAAGAAAAACAATAAAAATTTCAATAAAAATCCAAACAAACAAAACAAAAAAACTAAACCTTTTTGCATTAAATAAGATAAAGCATACTGCAATGAAGGTACATTGTACTCCTCATCAACTGAAAATTTGTAAAGAAAAAACAAAAAAAAGAAACATAAATTTAGTTCAAAATAAACTACTAAAAAAAAAATAAACTAAATCTACTTTAAAATATGTATATTTCATCGTATACTAACTTAAAACATCAAAAACAAAAAAACACTTAAACCACAACTTACCCGTCTCATCGCGTATGGCCCAAACCAACAAATCCACACAGGCCGCATTAGCCATGACATTAACTTTATACTTATTCACCACCGGAATACCATTCTCTTCCCTCTTCTCACGCTCTTGATCCTGTTGTTTGTTTTGCAATTCCGTTTGACCATTCAAAAACAAACGCTTAACAAATTCTTGTACATCTTTGGTGAAAGGTGCCGGCAGGTCAATTTGATGCTGTAGAATTTCACGCAACAAAGTGACCAATACTAGATTTAAGGTTTCCGAAAAACTTTTATAGCAATAACCTTTTATTTGATGCAAAGCAAAGATATCACTGGCCTGTTCGTCCAAATGTTCGAGAGTTTCTTTGGTTAGCAGTTTTTTAGCCACCGAGAAGATGGTTTGCAAATGTTGTATGGGAAATGGTGGCATTATAACGGGTTTTTGGGTTTTAGTGGGTGTATCGGAGACACGCATATTGGGAAACTGATTAAAACTGGAGCCATAGCGTGTAAAGAAATGTGTGCGTGGATCATAGGGTACCGAGAAATAGGTGTGTAGTTGGGGTTTATGTTTATTCAAATTCGCTATAACCGATATCTGACGCATACGTATTTCATTGGAATCCTGACTCAAACTACCCGACATGGAGCGCGGTATAATAGGGCGAAATTGTGTGAATGCTATACGTTCGCTAGAACTGTAGCTGCCACCCTCACGTGAATTGGGTCTTACTACGGGCATTTCTTCGCGGGGGTATATGCGACATAGCAATGGAGGATCATGGGAAGCATAGCGTCCCATAGATCTGGCCAAACCGAACAGCAAGGGTACGGTGGCCTTGCATAATATAATGGGTGGTGGAGCAGAGCTACTTTCTTTGCTGGATTTGATGATATTGGCGAGAGCACCCAAAGTTTCCACTTGATTTAATATGACTTCCTCGCGCAAATCGGGACATTTCACTACAATGTCAGAGAGTAAAGTGTTTAAGCAGAAACTGAATTTTTCGGCGGAGGGGATTCCTATAAAAAGAGAAAATATAATTAATTAATTAATAAATAAAAAAAACTGTAAACGCATACATAACAATTTAATAATAAAATTCATTTTCCTAAAATTAGCATAAATTTAATAAATTCAAAAGCTTTTGTCTTGAATTTTAATAAACCTGTGATGACTTATTGGCAAAACCGCATTAATCATCTTATACAATAACAAAAACACAAACAGAAAACTTACTATCACTTTTACTCCATTTGCCATCATCCACCCAGACAGCTTTCGGTAAACACTTGGCCAGTCTCAATAAATACGGTACAATACGATCCTCATGTTGACAGCCACTCTCCAGGAAATACAAACCCAAGGCTATAACAGCATCTTGAGAACGAGAATCTAAACAAAATACCCCGGCAGCATTTTCTTGGGGGCAATAGCGAAATAATGCTTGAACCTAAATAAAAACAAAATAAACAAACCATTACTAATAAGAATTTGCTTACAAAACCATAATAAATATTATATTATCTTTACAACAAGGTCAAATTCCAAAACATTTTACCAATTACAAACCATTTAGCAGTTGAAAAGTCAATATTTTTATTTTATTATGGCCAGAGAAGTCTCATCACAAAAACTACGCAAAATTGTTTTCTTACCTTTTCCCAGGGCGTTGGTTTTATCTGTGCCAGCACCCTTGCCAAACTTTGCACTGTCCTTTGATAGGAAAACTTGTCTGCCATTTTAGCAGACTTTATTTTGTTAAAATTTCACTTAATTTTCTTGCTATTTTCGTTGTTTTTATCGTAATTTTTAGAGATTTTCGTTCGTCAATACAAAATTTTTTTTTATAAACACCTCACTGATTCATTGTCAAAAATAAAAAGTGACGTTTACAAGGCCGTTTGTCAAACAGCTGACTGTCAAATACACTGAGAAAATGTGTGTGACAGTGTAAAATGGAGATGCCATATTGCTAAAAAGTAATTTAACGGTAATTTTTGATTTGAATTATGTTTGATTGAAGAAAAATTATGATTTAATGTCTGAAATTATAGACAAATTTTGTGTTATTAACAAATAACGGGAGTATTGTTAATTATCCAGACCGCGTAATTTGTATGGGTCAAATATAATCCGGAACACTAGATAATAAATAATATTCTGTGAAATCTTTAACATCATCTATGGACTCACAGTAAAGTAACCATGATGCCTTTTCACTCATTTGAGATCAAATTTATACTTGTTGTAGCTCACTTTATACCGCTCCCAATCACAAGATCGTCTCGTTAATTTGGCCCTATTGAACAAATTTCTCTCTCTTTTATTTCGGTCCTTGCTTCCCCATAGTCTGTGATGTGCTTTAGCGTCACACCCTAATACGAGGTTAGTGCTTATTCTTTTTGTATATGCTATTAGACTTTGCACTTCGTTTTATGGAGGATCTGTGAGGATACGGAACCTCATTGTACCAAGTCCGAAATTGACTATGACCCCATGTTCCTCAAGTTATCGATAGACATCTTATCCACTGCGAATCTGAAGTCTCTTCAGTTGTTCTCCTTGAAAACCAGGTAGGTAACCAGACTCCATTGTTTGTAGGGAGATCTTCATATTGTTTGGCAGTTCAGAGGACCGTATGACTTCAAGCTTCGGTCCCGATCCAAGATCGCCGCATTTGTTAATCGTGGCTCTCAAGAAATAACAAGATTTCTTCTTACCAAAATAAATAATTTTGACGCCTTTGGAACAGACTGCGCAATTGAAGCACACGTCCTCTGACTCGCCACTAAATGCAGCAATTTCAATAGATCCAGCCGGAGTCTTAATAACCTTCCCAGTCAAGTTCAATATTTTTTTGGACGCTTGAGTGGAAAACTTAGGCAATGTTCCATCGATTCTTTAAACTCGTTCCGAAGACATGAGTGCTTTGGTCAACATAACATTATTCGTGGTAACCGTGGCTAGCGCCCCTATACTCTATTGAGCAGGTTTTTGGGCTGATGCCATGACTACAGCAAGTTCCTTGGAAGAGGAACTAACTAGGACAGCACTGACAGGACTGTAGATTCTTTCGAATCTTGCGACTCTACCTGTGTTTCCAGAGGAGATGCCTCTCTGTATTGCCGTATACTACAAAAAATCTCTCCTGGACATTTTTGTCAAATTAGAAGCTAAGTTCTTGAGTTTTGCTCCAAAAACTATTTTAAAATGTGTTAAAATTCATGTTAAATTTGAGATTAATTTCAAATGTTTAAATTTTTAAATCATTTAAGTTTATGAGCAATTGATTTTATAGAGTACGAGCGTATTTTTATACAGTTTTGTATTTGATATATTAACGCCGTCAAAATTCGAGAGGCGGCTTGTTAGATATATAATTAATATGGCAGCACTACATGCATTTGAAGTTTAGTATTCCATTCCACATGTTTCCTTTGACAAAAGGTGGTTTTGACATTTGCAATTAATCTTTTTTTCCAACACAACGCCGAAAAATTTACAAAAGCGGCACTATTTTAACAAAATTAGTTTTTACAAAAAATAAATGATTTAATTAGATTTTGTAACATTTAAAATATATAAAAAACACAATATATTAAGCCTAAATAAAAAATCCCAGGATTTTTATAAAAAAAACGTTGATTAAAAGTTAAAACATTTTGAAGCCAACATGTCTGTTAGGGATCAAATAAAAATTGATATAGTAAGTGGACAATTTCTATATTTTTAAGATTATTTTCATGATTTAATATATTTATTATTTTTCTTTTTAGGAATGGGGCCACGAACGTTTGGTGCGTGCCCAACAAGTGGTGGAAATGCGTCCCTATGACATAGACTCTTGGTCCACATTGTTGCGTGAGGCTCAGACACGACCCGTCAACGAGGTGCGCACTTTATATGAATCTTTGGTTAATGTATTTCCCACCACGGCGCGTTATTGGAAGATTTATATAGAGCAGGAAATGAAGGGGCGTAATTTTGAAAGAGTGGAAAAGCTGTTTCAACGTTCGTTGGTGAAAATTTTAAATATTGATTTGTGGAAATTGTATTTGACCTATGTTAAGGAAACCAAGGCGGGTTTGAGTACACACAAGTGAGTAGTTTGGTTTGGGGATTGATTCTAAAGCAAGAATGGAAAACAATTTTGAAATATTTTTATAAAAATGCATTTTTTTTAGGGAAAAACTGGCCCAGGCTTATGACTTTGCTTTGGAGAAGATAGGCATGGATTTGCATTCCTTTTCTATATGGCAGGATTATATATCCTTTTTGCGCAGTGTGGAGGCAGTGGGCAGTTATGCAGAAAATCAAAAGATAACCGCTGTAAGAAGAGTGTACCAAAAGGCGGTCATTACACCTATTGTAGGCATAGAAATACTATGGAAAGATTATATAGCATTTGAGCATAATATCAATCCCATAATATCGGAAAAAATGAGCTTGGAAAGATCAAAGTAAGTTAAAATTTCTATACAAGAAAATTTGTAAAAGAAAACCAACAACTTATTTGTTATTTTCAGAGACTACATGAATGCCAGAAGAGTGGCCAAGGAATTGGAGAATATAACCAAGGGTCTCAATCGCAATTTACCCGCCATACCACCCACTTTAGCCAAAGAGGAAGTTAAACAGGTTTATTTTTTAAATTGTTTGAAAATATTTAAAGCAAAAATAATGAATTTCTTTTTTGTTTAGGTGGAACTGTGGAAAAAATTCATTGCTTTTGAAAAATCCAATCCCTTAAGAACCGAGGACACGGCTTTAATAACCCGTCGTGTTATGTTTGCCACTGAACAGTGTTTACTAGTGCTGACCCATCATCCGGCTGTTTGGCATCAAGCAGCACAATTTTTAGATCAAAGCTCTAAAGCTTTGGCTGACAAAGGAGTGCGTATAGTGTTTTTATACTTTAACATATCTCAATTTCAGTGGATTTTAATTATGAGGAATACAGACAGCCTAAAGCTGGCGGTGACAGTTAGTTTAATGAAAGTGTGCTCAATAAATTTGGAGATTTACAAATCTCTTGTTAGCTTACAAACACTAAAAAACAAATGGATCTTTTTATTTCATAAACAAAAGTGATGTTGATTTGTATTAAAGAACTTGCATTGAAAGATTTTCTGTAGAATACAACAGAAAAAAGTTATTTTATTGTCTAATTTAAATTTTATTTTGTTTTAAAAAAAATGCAATTTCTTTGATGCTTATTAAGACATCGATTTATTAATGTGTGTTTTTTCTTATTGTAGTAATTAATTGTTATAAATATTTGCATTTTCTTTATTTTGTTTAACAAATTTTAATAAATTTCTTTATTATTTCCCTTACCCCCTTTTAGGACACTCAAGCTGCCAAAATCTTTGGCGATGAATGTGCCAACATTTTGGAACGCTCCATTAATGGTGTTCTCAACAAGAATTCTTTGCTGTATTTTGCTTTCGCCGATTTCGAGGAGGGACGCATGAAATATGATAAAGTACATGCCATGTACAATAAGTTTTTATCCATACCGGATATAGATCCTACACTGGTAAGTGATCAAAGTTGGGAGAGAAAATAATTTTAATAATCAAAAAATTTAACAAATTTTTTTTTTAAAAATAATTTTTTTTTTTTAATTTTTTCAACAAAATTTTTTCACCAATATTTCTTTTTACCAATAATTAAATTTTTTTCACCCAAATTTTTTTTTAAAATGTGTTAATAATTTTTTTTAAAAATTAGTTTTCTAATTTTTTTTCCAATTTTTGCACCAAAATTTGTTTTTAAAGTTTTTTTCCAAAAATTTGTTTTCAAATTACAATTTTTGTGTTCAAAATTTTTTTTTTCAAAATTTTAATTAAATTTTTTTTTTTTTCAAAATTTTTATTAAATTTTTTTTTATCAAAAATTTAGTTTATCCAATTTTTTTTTTAACAAAATTTTTTTCACTAAAATTTTTCCACCAAATATTGTTTTTAATCAAAATCAGTTTCAACAAAATTGTTTTTTTTTGCACCAAAATTTGTTTTTAATTTTTTTTCCATAAATTTGTTTTTTAATCAAAATTAGTTTCAACAAAATTGCTCAAAATTTTAATACAATTTTATTTTCAAAATTTTTATAATTTTTTTTTTTTTAACAAAAATTGAATTTAATCCAATTTTATTCAAAATTTTAATTCCATTTTTTTTTCAAAATTTTAATTACAATTTTTTTTTTAAATTTTAATTAAAATTTTTTTTTCAAAATTTTTATTGAAATTTTTTTTTTATCAAAAATTGAGTTTATCCAATTTTTTTTTTAACAAAATTTTTTTCACTAAAATTTTTCCACCAAATATAGTTTTTTAATCAAAATCAGTTTCAACAAAATTGTTCTTTTTTTGCACCAAAATTTGTTTTTAATTTTTTTTCCAAAATTTAGTTTTTAGTTTTTTTTTTCCATAAATTTGTTTTTTAATCAAAATTAGTTTCAACAAAATTGCTCAAAATTTTAATACAATTTTTTTTTTTACCAAAATTTGAGTTTAATCCAATTTTATTCAAAATTTTAATTACAATTTTTTTTTCAAAATTTAATTACAATTTTTTTTTTCAAAATTTTAATTAAAATTTTTTTTTTTCAAAATTTTTATTAAAATTTTTTTTTATCAAAAATTGAGTTTATCCAATTTTTTTTTAACAAAATTTTTTTCACTAAAATTTTTGCACCAAATATAGTTTTTTAATCAAAATCAGTTTCAACAAAATTGTTTTTTTTTGCACCAAAATTTGTTTTTAATTTTTTTCCGAAATTTAGTTTTTAGTTTTTTTTTTCCATAAATTTGTTTTTTAATCAAAATTAGTTTCAACAAAATTGCTCAAAATTTTAATACAATTTTTTTTTTCAAAATTTTTATTAATTTTTTTTTAATTAATTTTAAAATTTTTAAAATTTTTTTTAAAATTTTTCCACCAAATATTGTTTTTTAATCAAAATTTGTTTTTAATTTTTTTTTCCAAAATTTAGTTTTGTTTTAAAAATTTGTTTCAACAAAATTGATTTTTTTTTGCACCAGAATTTGTTTTTAAATTTTTTTTCCAAAATTTTGTTTTTAGTATTTTTTTCCATAAATTTGTTTTCAACAAAAATAAAATTTTTAAACCAAAAAATTTTTCCCCAAATTTTTTTTCAAATGTTTTTTGACAAATGTTTTTTTTCAAAAATTATTTTTTAAATTAATTTTTTTTTTCAAATTTTTTTTAACAAAAATCGAGTTTAATATATTTTTTTTTAACAAAATTTTTTTTTACTATAATTTTTCCACCAAATATTATTTCAAAATTAGTTAGTTTCACCAAAAATTTCGTTTCAACAAAATAGTTTTTTTTATTGGGTTTATAACTTAAAAATGCGGTATTCACAAGAGATGTCGTACATATCTGTCATTTATTCTCACTGAAGACTCAGACCCCAACGACAAAGAAGACTTCTACTGACTTCTGCTAAAGATAATAAAAAACACTCCTAGTGGTGACATTTAACTTCTTACCGGTGATTTCAAAGGACTGGTGGGTCCAGTTAATTCAAATATTGAGTCTGTTATGGGAACTCACGGGTGTGGTTCATTACTGGATGTGCGAAATAGGCGCGTTGCAGATAGAGCATCAGACCATCATCTACATGTAGCAGAGATACGATTGAGTATATCTGCAATCCGACGACAAAAACACAATCCTTGCCAAGACCATACGACGTATCCAAATTGAAATCCATATATACTCTCGGAAAAGGGCAATCAAATGAATTTTAACTGACAGTACAACATCTTGGGCATCCTCAACCTAAGCGTAAGTGTGGATCTCAAACGCTTCTTGGCAAATTATTGAACATAAATGTGTCATTATCGTTACCCGAACAAGAGCTCCTAAATTTATTCTACAGGCCCAGTATACCAGGGGGGTTACTCCCTAATTCGATTCGAAAGGAAATCGTTTGACCCCTTTCACAATGGCCAATTTAGTTGCGCAAGTCACTTGCTCAACAACAAAACAGCATGCAAAATTTTCTTCTCTTTAACCAGACATTACCACTGGCATCTACAAACATAAGAGACTTGCTCAACAAAATTGCATAGTGTGAAAGGGGTCTTTCTAATTACAATGAATTTAGCACACAATTTCGAACAATTCCGTTGCGCAGTAACCGCCCAGTTTAGATCTCCTGGTGAAACTATGTTCGCGGCGAGACAAGCGGGAATGGATGGAAAATATGGCCACAGAACCCCAGGCATCTGCTGATTCACATCTTGGGCATCCTCAACTTAAGCATAAAGTGTGAATCTCAGACGCTACTTGGCAACTTACTGAAGATAGAAGATAACATAAAGGTGCCATTAACGTTGCCCGAACAAGAGCTTCTAAATCTATCCTACAGGCCCAGTATAACAGTTTAGATCGCCTGGTGAAACGCAGTTCGCGGCGAGAGAAGCGGGAATGGATGGTAAATATGACCACAGAAGCCCAGGCAGCTGCCGATACACATCGAAGTAGATAATTGTACAAAATTGCAAAGCAGATATCAGTGAATGCCTGTTCAACCACATATCCCCTTAAAGACACTATAGGAGGAACTGCCTCGTCCGTGGAGGGGCAACTGGCAATATGGTTCGACCCACAACTGTCGGGAAATGTCACTGTAATTCTTCACATCAAATCAGATCCGACATGAGTACGAATTGCCCAAAGGAAACCGAGATCGACAATGCTATACGTGCACTGAAGAATGTAAAGGCCCCAGGAGTAGACAACATCATTACTGAACTGCTTAAGGCTGATCCAACTCTTAGCGCTGAAATAATAAGACCTATTATCAAAGACTTTTCAAGCTGAACCAAGTGAAGGAGTGATAATTAAAATATCCAAGAAAGGAAACTTAACAGAATGCAAAAACATGATTAATAATGTGTTAGCGAATACAATTCATGCTAGACTGTCATCATCAATTTCAGTAGATCTTCGTAATGAACAAGCTGGTTTCAGAACACAACGAACTTGCATCGATCATTTAACCCTTCGTTAGTCACAATCATTTTCAATCGAGACTAGTCGCAATGTATCAAATTGAAATCAATATAAAAAAGCACTGGGGTACAACAGGGTTGTAGGTTATGTTAGATTCCCAGGTACCGTCTTGTGTACAGCTCGCGTGGGTCCATTGATTGCTCCCTTTGTGTTAACTGAGGAAGAGAAAATAAATTAAAGAAGAGAGAGAGAGAGAAGTAAAAGAAAAGGGAAGGCGATAAGTTAATTCGATAATTCGGCCTGAAGTATGCTACATCCATTTGGGAGTCTAAAGGACATTCTTATTCCAAATTCAGGAATATAGACACCTTCGCCCACTCTTACCTTTTTTGGACCCATCTGTATAGATGGATAGCCCCCATTAAAACAAGGGAGGGACCATCGTCAGATTGAAAAACCGAAGTTCCTCAGGAAAAAAGTTCCTCAGTAATCAATGAGACCAGGAAGAGATCTATAATTCCATGCATTGGATGGGATGTATCCTATCTCCTCTGTAAAAATTACATTGGACACAATTATGCAGCAATCAATGGAAGATATTGACTACGCTGATGATACATCAGCTGGCATCTGGTGTTGGCCTTCATATTAACTTCAACAAAACTAAGTTTGTACGTATCAATACAACTAATCTCTCCAAGTTCTAAGTCAACAACATAGAGCTCGTGGATGTGCAATCGTTTTGCTACTTAGGAAGTATAGGAAAAGCAAATCAGTCATTATTTGGTGCATTACAAAGAGTATGGAAGACACCACAAGTCCACCATTTGTCCTCAAGTGTTCACTCTAAAAGGACCAAATGGATCCTATCATGAGCTACTAAAATCTGGCCAGATCATCACAGGGAACCTGTACCGAACGCAACTGATTCGTTTGAAGCGAGCATTAATATTTCATCATAACAACGCTCGGCCTCATGTTGCAATACCTGTTAAAAACTATTTAGAAAGAAGTGGTTGGGAAGTTTTGCCTCACCCGCCTTACAATCCAGACCTTGCACCGTCCGACTACTCTTTGTTTCGATTTGTCTCTGGGTTACGTTTCACTTCAGAACAGAGTATCCGAAATTGGCTTGAATCGTTCTTGACCTCAAAAGATGAGCAGTTCTTTTGGCGAGGAATCCATAAGTTGTCAGAAAGATGTGAAAAAGTCATAGCAAACAATGGCTAATGCTTTGAATAAATTAATCTTGTACAAATGTTTCAAAATAAAAGCTAAACATTTGAAAAAATCCCGTATTTTTAAGTTTTACAGCCAATATTTAAAAATTTTCAAAAGAAAAGAAATCTTTTATCAAATTACTTTAACAATAAAGCCTTTTTTATCCAACATCATTTAAAAAAATAATGAAAAATACCTCTCTTCTTATCTTAGGCCTATGTCCAATACATGAAATTTGCCCGCCGTGCCGAGGGCATCAAATCAGCCCGAGCCATTTTCAAGAAAGCCCGCGAAGACATACGTTCTCGTTATCATGTCTTTGTGGCAGCCGCCCTCATGGAATACTACTGTTCCAAGGATAAAGATATAGCATTTCGTATATTCGAATTGGGTCTAAAACGTTTTGGAGGCAGTCCGGAATATGTCATGTGTTACATTGACTATTTGTCTCATCTCAATGAGGACAACAATACCCGAGTATTATTTGAACGAGTATTATCATCGGGTGGTTTAACTCCTCAACTTAGTGTAAATGTATGGAATAGATTTTTGGAATTTGTATCGAATATAGGAGATTTGTCTAGTATTGTGAAAGTGGAGAGGAGAAGAAGTGCGGTATTGGAAAATGTAAGTAAAAATTAAAGAAATTATAAAAATTTTCTAAAATAACAATAATATTTTAAAGCTTAAAGAATATGAGGGCAAAGAGACCGCCCAGCTGGTAGATCGTTATAAGTTTTTGGATTTGTATCCTTGTACCACAGTGGAATTAAGATCTATAGGTTATACAGAGGTAAGTTATTTTGTGGCTATAAAGGATACATAATATAAACCAATATTCGTTAATAGAATGTGGGCATAACCACCAATAAACTTCCTAATGGTTCGGGGGCCCCAGGAGCCCCTGCTGTTAAGGAGGAACCAGAGACAGAGCCCGCAGCCCAACTGCCTAAGCCGGATTTTGGCCAATATATACCCTTTAAACCCAAAGCGAATGCTTATCCTGGAGCCCATCCCTTGGCGGGTGGCACATTTCCTCAACCTCCAGCTTTGGCAGCCTTGTGTGCCGCTTTGCCACCACCTGTATGCTTTAGAGGACCCTTTGTTTCCATTGAAATGTTGTTTGATATATTTAATCGCATTAAACTGACAGATGGTAAGTTGTTTAAACATTTTCAAAACCATTCTTTCTTTTACAAACAAATATCTTTTTATCTCCCCATTACTTTTAGCTGCCCCTCTACCCTCCGGCGATCCTGGTTGCGATATAAAAATCTTTGATTTGGCCAAATCTGTGCACTGGATTGTGGACGAAAGCTCTTTGGCGGGCGATACTTCGGGAGGCTCAGGCGTTAAACGTCGACGCTTACTGCCGGGTGGCGATGATAGTGATGAAGAAGCTCCCGCCCCTGCCCCACCAGCAAATGATATCTATCGTTTAAGGCAACAGAAACGTTTTTCCAAATGATTTTAATTCTTTAAATCACATTAATGTAACGTAGGTTTTTGTTTATGCTTTTGGTACATATATATATATAAAATATTCCTTTTTTGATTTTTAAAAATATAAATTAAGAATATTTTTTAACAAAAATTTTACCTTTTTAAATATTACAATACAAAATTTGGTAAAACTAATAAGTATTTTTAAACGGAAAAATAAAATACATTTAAATTATAACACAAACAAAAGGCAAGACGTTTTTAAAAAGGGAGATGTAAGGACAAGCAAAGGGAATAACTGAAATCTGGTGTTGTTTTAGCAGTTCCACTGTTGTTGAGAGTTCTTTCCTAGAGAAAAACGTTCGGTGATATAGCTATCGCTGGGTTGACAATCCTTGAACGAGTGAGTAAGTTTCAGTTCGTTCCGTTGTCTGCTGCCATTATAACCGCAGAAGTGGCAGCTTGGATGTTCTATACATTAATTCTAGAATTTTCTAGAAAAATTTAAATTCAATCACTGATAGTTTCTATACTATTTAGTCCTTGTTGAGTGTCTAGATTCTTAAGATCGATAGACGATTTCTTTTGGAATTAAACCATGATATCAGTGTCGCTAGATTAGGACACAAATAATCTAGTGGATCACATAAAGATATTGAGGAAATGGTGTTCGACTATTGTCGCCTGGGCGGTTACTGCGTAACTCAGGCCGAAAACGAATATGTTCGAATTTGTGTGCTAAATACATTGTAATTCGAAACGATTTCCTTTCGAATCGAATTAGTAAACTATCTGTAATCTTATATTTTTGAGAAAAGGTCACCAAGCTTAAGTAAATATAAATATATCTCCAGATATTTGATAATACTTCAACCAGTTGGATGCACGTTTTATGGAAGTACCCCAGTTAGTACCAATTGCCCCCTTGCTGTTCCTGTTCTGAATATTCAGATTCCAGGATAATCTTTTATTTGGAATGATGCCATGATACTTTATCTCCTAGTGAAGAGAACCAGTTCTGTCTTTTGGGGGTTCACACAAAGTCCACTCGAAACACTCCACTCAGTGTATATTCCATACAGCTAGATATTGTATTCAGAAATAAATACCGCAACGTCCAGTCGCCAGTGTAAGCGACTATTTCTTTTTGATTCTTCTGCTATCCATTTCAAGGTGATAGTACACCTCCCTTCTAGGTTCCAAGATTTGCAAATTTTGGGATATTGAGGCCACCTATCGTAGCACATATGAGTCTGTTACCGAGTATCTTTTCGACTATTCGTCCCTCCATCACAAAATTTCGTCCCTCCATCACAAAAACACTTTCTATGTTGAGGAAGGCAACAAGAGAATACTCCTTATGCGGTAGCGATTCTTCAATGAAACCAACCATGTATGGGCATGTTAGGATTTAGAGATGAATTCCGTTGGAATAGTCATTCTCAAGTGTACGTCAATAACCCTCTCTAGGGTTTTGCTACAGAAACAATGCAAGACTACTCGGTCTATAATCCATTGGTTTAGTGTGAGTCGCCTTGTCGCCTTTCGGAATGAAGACGAATCTACACCTCGTCCACCATGTCGATGCTTTTAATTGCTTTTAATTCACCGGAACAGAGTTAACTCAGGGTTCCACCAAGGAGGCATATTCCTACCTCTGCGTATGGTCGCCTTACAGTCCAGGCTAGTAGCCGTTCGAAACGCTTCCGTCAATGTTCCTAGAGCTACCTCAATATCGTCCCTACTTACAATCACTCATATCACTTACACCAATATTAAAATCAATATATTGATGATCAGATAAGGAGCAGTTGTTTGGGGATAACCCAATTTGTAATCATACTATCATGCTCAGCACTCGCAAGCGTTAAGTCAAGTACTTTACATCTGTTTGAAACATTGAAGGCTGGTTCTGAACCTCTATTTACTACACAGAGAAAACAGATTCGTAGTAAGAACCGAATTTCTGGCCAATAGATTGATTCGGTTGCACGCATAGAATTTTTCGGTTCTATCAACAGAAAGTCAGTTGATAAAGAAGAATTTCGGTTGAAGTAACCAAACTTTTATTATCCCTTCTAAAATTTGTTAGCCAACGCTGTAAAATTCGATCACTGATTCTACCATTCGATTGGCAACAAATTCGGTTGCTATCACGAATCTGTGTTCTCTGTGTACTTCCAAACTACTACTAAGTTTGAAATTGAATTGGTGTATTGGTGTCTCTGCTACCCCATATAATGTGGTGCAAGTTGGCATCAGAACAGATAAATATAGGTTTTCTGGACTCATTCGATTTTTTTTCGGATGGTATCCGTTGTCATAAGCCATGTACCTTGATATCAGCCGTGAGACTGCTACTGTATCTTCATTGCTATAATCAGATATAATGAAGATATTCAAAGAGCTTCTAGCCAGAGTACAGGATCTAATTTTACCTGCGCCTTTAGCGTAATAGAGTGTAAAGCCCTTCAAATATAGTGCACAGATCTGATACTGGTGGACACGAAGTTCCTGGACCATGACCTGTAGAGGTATCGCCTTTGTTGTTGCTCGTACCAAATCCATAGTACACCTTCCCTTGCTTTTTCCTTAGCAACACCAAAGAGTCCTTGTTCAGGACAACGATCACATTTCTTGAAGATCCCCCAGCTTCCGTAACTTTCACAATATTATAATAGTGTGCTGGAAGCTGCGGGTTACATCACTGAAGAATCTTCAAGATCTCCTCCAGGCTAGATGGTTCAGCTGTAATTTTAGCTATGAATCTATACCTAGATCCCGGCCATACTTCACTCAGCGGTGCGACAGCCGTCTTAAGTAGCAACTGAGGGCGTTCATCTACACAAGATATCAACTTCACGTGACCCTGTTACCATCATCCTGTTACCAGCATCATCGCATTGCGGAGGTGTAGCTAGGTTCCCTTTGAGAACTTTTCAGAACACTCCTACCAGTTTTTGCTTCACCATATCCCTAGTCCAGAGGCAACTTGCCGCTTGCGTCACTACCACCTATTGCATTATATTTTTCACAGTCAGCCCTCCTACGACTCAGTAGCATGCAGACTAGTCTGACCCGGTATAGTCACCTGACTAGTCTGGGTTACAGTAACATTCGACTCACTGGGAAGGACGCTACCAGGCGGAGGGGGAGGGTAGTTCATGGTATCGTGCTCATTTTGTGCCCTTCTGGAATGGGTGACCCTACCAGGGACAGCAAACTCAAGTTAAACTGTCCCCTCCAGCATGGCCAGCACAGATTATCGCACTTAAGCCTCTGCATCACGTCAAGATGACTACCTATCGTTTTCTGGACATTAGGATTATTAATGACGAATTTCAGCCCGATAAAGATATTTATAAGAGGCTTATAAGCATTGGTAGGCAAAAAGAGGCATTTAATTTGTGTGCTCTTTTGGGTAAAAAATAAAATATCCACAACAACATCAAGAAACTGAATGAATTGTGCGTATTTTTACGCTCTATTACGCTCTTTTGTTCACATTCGGGTTGTTTGACGAAAATCATCGTAACCTGAACAATATGAACGCCTACCATGGCTTATAAGTATTTATGTGATCTCCGGAATTGGACCTTGTATGACTGATATTGTCAAAAATGCATCGATATTTACAAAATCTAGTTTTACTGATTTGTGTAAATTTTTGGTTCGATATTTTTTAATATTGTTACGAAATTGTACTTGAATTCAAATATAACGATTTTAACGGCTGATTTAAAGTTGCATAATGCTTTCAAATAGCAGTGCCTCTCAAACTGTAACATATCTGTGGGCATTATTAACATTAAATTAAAGCTTTGAGTTGATCATTGATCGTAAGTAAGGCAACGATGAATGTTTGCTGCGACTCGTATAATCGAATTCGAATATTCGAGTTTTGACAGTTAAAGAACATTGTAGAAAGTTCACCAGAGATGGCGTGTGTATTCGAAAGCTCTAGGCTTCGAATATACGAGCTTTGACAGTTAAAGAACATTGTGGAAAGTTCACCAGAGATGGCGGGTGTATTCGAAAGCTCTAGGCTTCGAATATACGAGTTTTGACAGTGAAAGAACAATCTAGAGTGCAGATGGCAGATGTTGCAGTCGTTAGTGAGTTTATCACAGACGCTATTGGAATAAACATCAACTGTGTGCCTTAAAGTGTGCTGTATTTTTAAGTGAATTCTTGTACCATATAAAGTGTGTCTGTATTTCTGTGAATTTATAAACGTGTATAAAAACACTAAGCGACTATTTAACCTTCGCTTTACCAATACCCACCCGGGTGACCACATCGTTTTTATTGGTTTAACATTTTTTTTTAATTTTGTTTCGATTTAAATGAAATTTATACTCACTGATCAAATTTTAGAGTTCTATAGAATTTAATAGAAACATTTTAAACTTTTTATAAGGTTTTTTCAAATTTTTAAAATTTCGTTCGTCGCATATATTTATAGAAGTGTAGTGTCACCCGGGTGGGTATTGGTAAACCATGTACATAAAAAACCTTTGGTAAAGCGAAGGTTAATTCTGTTATTGTACATCTATATATATACAAATGAAATGGTCCATGTATGTAATGTCATCACGTGAGAACGGCTGGAGCGATTTGGCTGATTTTTTTTTATTCGATTCAAAATTTTCAGGAGATGGTTTTTGAAGAAAAAAAATTAAAAAATTCCGGGTAAAACTCGGAAATTTATTATTTTGTGAGTCCAGTCAACTGTAATTAAAAAAACTCCCTAAAGTATGCAGTACAAATTTAGATATTTTGTTTGCAAATAAGAACAGGCTGGTGTATGTGGTTTGGAGAAACTTTGAAGAACTAACATTAGTAAATGCTACCGGGCGAAGTCGGGGCGATCAACTAGTTTTAAATAAATAAAGAGTTGTTACAATTTTTAAACTACTAAACGGCTTTTATTTGCAATCAAAAGTATCCAGTTTATTTAAAGGAAATAAACCAACGTTTTGAAAAGGTTAAAACGTAACAAAAAACGTTTTCGTGCAAAAAATCGACCCATCTATTCCTCGGTTGCTTCAAAAAGGCTGTTCTGATTTAAAGACGATTCTTTTTGGATATTTAGAAGACTGATTCTTTAACATTCAACATTGATGGTGTAAAAGTAAAATTCAAATTAAAC
Organism: Calliphora vicina; assembly: GCF_958450345.1. NCBI lineage: Eukaryota > Metazoa > Arthropoda > Insecta > Diptera > Calliphoridae > Calliphora > Calliphora vicina. Next base: position 110,455,518 of record NC_088783.1, on the reverse strand, counting down.
AATCAGGGTATTTTTTTTTTTAAATTTTTTTTATTTAAAATAGCATTTCTTATCAAAACTACTACTATTTTTTACTTATTGCACTTTTATGTATTAACAATTGTTTCTAATAAAAAATATTAAATTACCTACTAAATATATAAAAAATAACTAAAATACTAGTTTAAGTTTAAGAAACTTTTAAGAAATTGTTTCTGATCTCTAAAGTTACTTTTAAAAATAAATTAATTTAGTAGTAAATGAAGGTTTTTTAAAATATAAATTCTAGTTTATAATTCCACTAGATTTAACCTAAATATAGAATTGTATTAAATTGTTTTAATTTTGCTAGAAATTGATTAATAGAAATAAAGAAAATTTCTTTATTTCTTATTTCTAAAATTGATTAATAGAAATAAAGAGAAACATTTGTTTATGTCAATTCTTAAACTTAACATTAAAGGCGTTTTTTGGGTAACATTTTGCTTTCGCCTTCGGAAAATGTTGCCTTTTTTATGACAGTCAACAAATGTCTAAAAATAATTATTTGGAATCCCTTCCCTTTTTATGCCGGATGATGTCTCTTTTTATGCTTATACAACCCGGCATATTGGGCAAATTTCATCTCACATTTATCGCATCCAAAACGTTTCGTATCACTGTGCAACATCATGTGCGTATAGTACGAGGAGCCCGCCACAAATGTCTTACCACAAATATCACACACCTTATCTCTGATATTTAAATGTCTCCTCTCATGACGATCCTTTTCAAAACCCGAATAGAATCTCTTGGGACAGTAATCACACTGGAAATCTTTTTTATCAAAATGCCTCTTAGCATGCTGATTCAATTTGCTGGCACTAACAAAAGACATGCCGCATTTTTCACATGTGTAAGGACACTCCTTGGTGTGGGATCTTATGTGTACTTTGAGGGAGTGAGAGGCGAAAAACTTTTTTGGACACATGTTGCATTCGTAATTTCGTATGCCCTCGTGACGCTTAACATGGTGCACCAAATTGCTGCGGCTGGTAAACTTAATGCCGCAGATATGGCAAACATTTTGCAATGCCATGTCGACACCCGGCTCCAGAGGTAATACCGAAAATGGGCCTAGTTTCACTATAGTTTTCTTTTTATGTTCCCGCTTTAGATGCCGATTGTAGTCGGTTAATTTTTTGAATTCTTTATTACATTGTTCACATATAAAGGGGTCTATGTGGGGATCGAGAAATTTAAAGGCTTCATAGAACACAAAATCGGTTTCAAACTTTTGTTGATTTCTTTCGCATTTCAAACGTTGCCTTTTGGCTGCCCGATATTGGGTTCTAAGCTCGATCAGGCGATTTTTTAAACGTTCGGTGGTTAGTTGAAGATTGTTTTCCTCTTGCAAACGGTTGCACATTAGTTCGATATTGCGCTGTTTAATGGAGTGTTTATTATAGTCGGGATGTTTAATGTCCCACAGCTGGGGCAGAGTTTCGTAGATATTAATGATTTTGAAATTGTTATCACGATGATGGACACTGCGCTGTAGTTCGTCATGGACGGCAAGCTGTAAAAATAAAGCAAAAAGAATAAGATACTACAACAAATCTATATTTTTTAATAGTATGTTTTAAAGAAAATTGATTTCTTTAGCAGATTTTAAGACTCATTCGATTTTGTTTAAAAATCAAGCTTTTTAAGAAAATCTTTTCAAAACCAATAAAGACAAAATCTGTTTGAAAACCAAACTTATTAGTTTGCTTAATAAGTTTTAAGTTATTAAACCTAAATTTTTCTTAATAATTGCAATTTTTAAATAGTAGTATTTCTACTACTATTTTTAAAATCTACTAAATTTTCCAAAAATATATATCTAATAAATTGTTTAGTTAATTTCTTGCATAAATATTGTATTATTTTACTACTTTTTCCATAAATTACCCATTTTAAATAGTAGTATTTCTACTACTTTTTTGTAATGTCTTTTACATTAATCAGAATTAAGTTTTAGCTTGTTTAAAATTAAATTTTCCTAAAAATTAGCTATTTTAAAATAGTAGTATTTTTACTACTTTTTTAAAAAAGTACTCTATCCCAAAAAAAATCAGTTTTAAAGCAAATTTAACAGTTTCCTTGATAAGTTTCATGTACCAAACATACATTTTTATAAAAATTAAAATTTCGAAATAGTAGTATTTCTACTACTTTTTTAGAAATTTGTTTTAAAACCATAAAAATCAAGATTTAGCTAATTTAAATTAGATTTTTCAATTTCATTAATAATTTTATATATCAACCACAAATTTTTCATAAAAATATTAATTTTGAAATAGTAGTATTTCTACTACTTTTTTATAATGTCTTCTAATTTATTCAGAATTAAGTTTTAGGTTGTTTAAAATTTAATTTTTCTAAAAATTACCTATTTTAAATTAGTAGTATTTTTACTACCTTTTTTAATATAGTCCAATATCCACAAAATATCTGTTTGAAAGCAAATTTAACAGTTTCCTTGATAAGTTTCAGCTGTCAAACATAAAGTTTTCATTAATTTTGCAATTTTGAAATAGTAGTATTTCTACTACTTTTTTAGAAATTTATTCTAAAACAATAAACATCAAGATTTAGCTAATTTAAACTAGATTTTTTCAATTTCCATATATTAAATACAAATTTTTGAAAACAAAATTTTAATTTTTAAATAGTAGTATTTCATTACTTTTTTGAAATGCCTTCTGACTTTTTTTTGCAATTTTGCAATCGTAGTATTTCTACTGCTTTTTTGAAATGTCTCCTAAATTATACTGAATTAAGTTTTTGGTTGTTTAAAATTAAATTTTCCTAAAAATTAACTGTTTTAAAATAGTAGAATTTATTACTACTTTTTTTAAAAAAATACTATATCACAAAGAAATCAGTTTTAAAGCAAATTTAACAGTTTCCTTGATAAGTTTCATGTACCAAACATACATTTTTATAAAAATTAAAATTTCGAAATAGTAGTATTTCTACTACTTTTTTAGAAATTTGTTTTAAAACCATAAAAATCAAGATTTAGCTAATTTAAATTAGATTTTTCAATTTCATTAATAATTTTATATATCAACCACAAATTTTTCATAAAAATATTAATTTTGAAATAGTAGTATTTCTACTACTTTTTTATAATGTCTTCTAATTTATTCAGAATTACGTTTTATGTTGTTTAAAATTTAATTTTCCTAAAAATTAACTGTTTTAAAATAGTAGTATTTTTTACTACTTTTTTTAAAAAAAGAGCTATATCCAAAAAAATTAGTATTAAAACAAATTTAACAGTTTCCTTAATAAGTTTCAGGTATCAAACATACATTTTTCATAAATATTGTAATTTTGAAATAGTAGTATTTCTACTACTTTTTTAGAAATTGCTTCCAAAGCAATAAAAATTAAGATTTAGCTAATTTCACACAAATTTTTCAAAAAATAGTAGTATTTCTACTACTTTTTTAAAATAGCAGTATTTTACTACCTTTTTTAAAAAAGCAGTTTATTAATAATATATACCCTTTTATTGGAAAATCCCACTTACCACATCATCCAAAAACTTGAAATCCTCATAAAAAGTCCACTTATTCTCCAACTCCTCGTAGTCCTTTTGTTCCGTTATCAATTTCTTATAGTACTTGGAATAGTCTGTCAACTTGCGGTGCAATGTACGCCAGGAGAATTGTTTACCCACTACCGAGTTAAATTCCATTGTGAGGGTACACCAGGCCTGTCGCCTTAAAATCCTTGAATTATAATCCAAATGATTTGGATTCCAGATTTGCGGATATTTACGATATAGTTCGATCATTTTGTGTATTTCTTGATCGGGCAAGGGTATGGTAGAGATATCAGCAGATGAGTGAAATTCAGGATCCGAGTCGTTACAGGCTGGCTGGGGGATTTCTAGGGGTTCAGGATTTAACTTCAGATCCTCAGAAAAGTCGGTACATTGAGAAGTTAAAGAGGCCTGAAAGGAGTAATTATTTTAATACCTAATAATCTTTTCAAATTTTAAATTACTTACATTTTCTAAGGAACTCTGCTCAGTTTCCTTGATCTCTGGTATCATTTTAGATATCATTTCTTCATCATTTGCTTGAGGACTTGGAACATCCAAAGTTTGATCTGTTATTACATCTGGTTGATCCAAAATAATGACATTTTCCGTTGACATATCAACAGCAGTAAAAATCTCCTCATTTATAACATTATTTTCTCCCAATTCCTCACAATTAGTGACCGAGTTAATGAACTGAAAGGAGTCAAAATCATTATTAAACAATTTCAAATATAAAATTTCCCTTTAAAAACTTACATGATCCAAAGATTGCTTGCTGAATGTATCATCATTAGTAACATTTTCCATAATTTCCTCCATTAATTGATCTTCTATATGCAAAGAATCTATAATGGGTTCAGCGGGAGTGTTGCAGGGAAATATTAACACCTCCTGGATAATGGCTTTATTATTTTCTAAAGAATCCAGGTTCAAATTAGTAACAGGATCCAAGTTCGGATTGGGGGTACAGGCCAAAGGGGTAAATGTTTGCAAAATGTCACAACTATTATCGGCTTCGGTATAATAATCCATGTTATTAATGAATATAGTAGCAGAATTCTGATAATCGGCCACATTTTCAATAGGTTTGTTTAGTACTTCATTAACCTGAAAAGAGTCTTGCTTTTCTGTATCCATAGTCTCTTTACATGTTCCTGTTTCTTTATCCTCTCCTTTTACATCATTTTCATTATCTCCTTGCAGCACATTACCATGATTTTCCTCCTCCAAATGCTCCCGGAAACCCGGTAAATTTTCAAATATTTTCCCGCAAATACGACAGCTGAAGGGATCTATATGTTTATCCAGAAATTTCATTCTCTCATAATGCCTGAAGTTAGGCTGAAATTGCGTCTGCTCCACTTGGGCATGCAAAAAGCGTATTTTCTCCAAACGATAACATTTCCTTAGAGAACGTATGCGCTTTTGCACCGCCATAGAGGACAATTTTAAACCCACCATTTTCAAAGTCTTGCTAATGTTCTCGAAAGCCTCGGCCCTCTGCTTGGCCTGACGCACTTTATATTGGCTGACATGCCACAGTAGCGGAAAATTTTGATAAACTTCCAAAATCTTTTCATTTTGTTGTTCCTGCTGCTCACGTCGCTGTTGCAAAGACTTTTGCTGCTCCAGGAACTGCATTTGTTCGTAGTAGGGGAATTTGGCAAATTCATCTAGTTCTCCCTGCAATGCAAGACGTTCTCTTTCCTGCACATAACGTTGACAGAGCGTAACCAAACGTATGCGTATTTCGGCTGTAGAGAACTGACGTTTGCAAAACTCATTCCATTGATCGGTAATCAATTGCCAGGATTTCCGACATTCTTGAGGTTCACAGAATTTGGAATGGGATTGATCCCATAGGTGGCTATGTTCCTGGTACAGTTGTATTAAATAGCTAATATGATGTTTGTTTAGTTTCTCTTTGGCTGCATAGAATTCAAAATGTTCCTCTTCTGTAATGGGGGAGAGTGGAGACAAGGGTTCACTGGGCAGGGGTGAACAGCTGTCTTTGCCGCAAGAGTAGTAGCCCTGAGAGGAAAGTTTGGCTGGGGAGGAAGGATTTGAAGAAATATAAGAATTAAGAGAGCATGTGTCTGTTTCTTCCATTAAAGGAGTGTTAATAGAGTTTTCCTCAAATTGTGGCGAAATTCTGGAGGATTGAATTAAAGTTTCCAAATCTTCGGAATGTGGAGATTTAGTTTTATTGCTTTTATTCACAAAAAAGTGAGTAACCAAAGTTTGTTTTGTAGTTTTTTCTAAAATATCCGAGGTTCCACAGGAACTTTTTCTTCTGATTCTTTTGGTAGGTGTAAGATTATCATTTAATGGAAGCATATTTGTTCGGGATGTATTTTTTCTTTTACTTGATCTTTTACTCAGTCTTGTAGACTTTTCAAGGGGAACCAAAGGGGATTTAGGCGGGCTTAATTCATCATTTTCAGCTTCACTTCCCGAATATCTAGGTTTTCTCCTTGATTGTCTAGTTTTAGGAGAGTTTTGTTGCTCAATTTCGATTTCAATTATATTCTCTTCGATAGTTAATTCTATTTCGTGGATTTCTTCTTCTTTCTCTTGGTTTAATTCTTTTGCTGGGCAATTTATGACTGAAGAAAATAAAGATTTTGGAGAATCTTCAAAATGTTCGGAGTTTTGTTGCTCAAATTCATTGTCATTTATATTCTCTTCAATATTTAGTTCTTTTTCGTGAATCTCTTCCTCTTCGTTTAATTCTTTTGCTGGCTTTTCTAATTTATTTTTAGATTTTTTATTTCTCGGGTAATTTGAATGAAGAGAAGATTTGGCAGCATCTTCCAAATGTTCCAATTCCTCTTCGCTGAACTTTCTGGACAATTTTCTTAGACTTCTTCTGGTGGTTCTTGTTTTAGAAGCCCTTGGTATTTCATTCCTTGGAGTACTGGCAAATTTTGGAAGTTTTTCTAGGTCAGGTGTTTCATTTTCATTCAATTCCGGTTGTTTCATTTCCTCTTGTTCCTCTTCTTCCAATTGCTCTTGATTTTCCGACATTTTTCTCTTGCTGTTTATAAAATTTTGAGGTTTTTTGGAATTTCCAAAGAAATTTAATTCAATTTCTTTATTATTTCTCAAATTTCTTGAAGATTTTCTAGTTTTTGTTAAATTTTGTTTAGAATTTTTATATAAATCAGGAGAATTTGGTATTTGAACGGGAATTTTATCATATTTAAATGTATTTGTTATATTTTCTTTTATTTCCTTTTCATTGTCACTTGTTATTGTTTCATTTTCACTTGTTTCAGTTTCTTTTTCTCTTAGTTCCTGTGAATCTCTGGGTTCTTTCAATTTTCCTTTATAATTTTTATTTTTTGTTTCATTTTCACTCGTTTCAGTTTCTTTTTCTCTTAGTTCCTGTGACTCTCTGGGTTCTTTCAATTTTTCTTTATAATTTTTATTTTTTGTTTCATTTTCATTTATTTCTGTTTCATTTTCTGACATTTCTTTTAAATCTTTTAACTGTTCTTTAGTTTCTTTTAAATTTCTTAAGGATTTTCTGGTTTTCTTTGCAGGCTCAACATTATTTTTAGCCTTTTCAAAATATTTTTCCCCGTTTTTACTTTCAATTTCACTGGTCTCACTTTCATTTTCACTTGTTTCATTGGTTTTTCTTTCAATATTATTAGTTTTAGAATTTTCCTCTTCACTTGTTTCATTTTCACTTAATTCTCTTGATTCTTTTGTATTCTTTAAATTTGTTTTTGATTTTTCCTTCACATTTTCAGTTTCTGTTAAAGAATTCGTTTCCATTACATTTAATTCTCTTTGACTCTCTGTTATTTCTTGTAAATACCGTAATTCTCTCTCATTCTCTGTTACTTCGTTAGAGACCTTTATTTGTTTACTTTTTCTGTTTTTAGAGGTCATATTTATGCTAAAGTCATTGTTTTTCTCAGGCTCTCTCTCAGCTACAACTTCTGCCGCCTCTGCTACCTGTTTGTTTACTTCTTCCAAACATTCTTCTTCATTAACATCTCCGCTAATTTGTATAGAGTCTATGGTATTGTCGTGTTCTATTAATACCTGTTCAAAGGGTTCTAACAATTCATCATTGTATAGAAAAACTTGGTTAGAAACTCTTTCGCTTTGTAATAAATCGTCTGGCTCAAATAAGCCACTGTCTTCGGTGGTAAATGATAAAGCATGCTCATCATTATGTTCCTCATAATGATCTTCATCGTTAACATCATCTTCTGAATCTTGCAGATCTTCATTATCATCATGATCATGATCGTTGTGTGTTTGCTCCCAATCAGTATGCCACACTTGCATATGCTGAGGAAATTCCGATAGTGGACACAAAGGATGATCTTCACATAATTTACATTCCACTGCATACAATTCTCCAGCACATAGCCAAGTAAACACTTCGCCACATTTCAAATGATCGGGCAATTGAGGCTGCTTTTGATTTTCCACAACAAATTGTTGATTGTCATGATTTAAAACACTACTCATCATGATTATTTAGTTTTTAATTTTTTTAATTTGAAAAAAGTTACAAAATTTATTTTATAGATCACTGGGTCATTGTCAGTAGTATTTTATTTTTCTTTTAAAGTAAAATCTTCTTAAATACTTTTCATTGTTCTTAAACTTATGTTGAAATTGTATACACTTCTTTTTAAATTTGGTTTTACAACAATAAATTAACCACCATCACACACAAATACAAGTTTTAATTTAATAAGTTTTTGGCTTGATCGTTTAAGCGCTGAGGTTTTGTATCTATCTTGTCATGACGTCTTCAGTGTGGCGCTCAGTTAACAACTAAATGTTAAGACAGGTATGATCAGATGTCTAACAAAGGCAGTAAAAGAGCAGCACCAGCAGCAGCAGCTTAAAGAAGTTGAATGAACGCTAAGCGTAGTGTTAAACATTGTAGCGGGTTTTTTGCTTAATAAAACGATTTTTTATTTTCTATATAAAGTTTGCTTGGAGTCCAAGTAAAATTTCTTTAGAAAATTTGCTTGGAAATCCAAGTAAAATTTCTTTAGAAAATTTGCTTGGAAATCCAAGTAAAATTTTTTTAGAAAATTTGCTTGGAAATCCAAGTAAAATTTCTGTAGAAAATTTGCTTGGAAATCCAAGTAAAATTTCTGTAGAAAATTTGCTTGGAAATCCAAGTAAAATTTCTGTATGGAATTTGCCAATTCACTTAATTGTGAATAAATTCGAAAAGAATCAATCGATATTTATGATCGATGTCTTATTTTGTTTCTATTACATGTGGCTTTGCGATAAAGTAAAAAATCAAAAACATTTTTTCCGTTTTCGATTTTTAATGATTTTTTTAAAACAAAAAAATTAGCTATTTTCACTTAAAAAATATATTTTTTCATCAATTTGTTATTATAACTCCGAAACAGCTCAGCCGATTGAAACGCAATATATGCGCGAAAATTTGCACATAGCATGGGGAAAATGTTTTCAAAATTCAATCATTCAAAAAACGAACATTAGCTACTCAATTTTATGTATATCAAACAAAAAACTAAAATTTTGTGAAAATGAGCGAATTCACTTAATTGTGAATAAATTTGAAAATAATTAATCGATATTTATGATTGATATCTTTTTTTGTTCCCATTAAATGTTGCTTTGCGATAAAGCTATAAATCTGAACAGTTTCTGCCATTTTCGATTTTTCCTGATTTTTTTTAAAACAAAAAAATTTATATTTTCACGTAAAAAATATATTTTTTGCTTCAATTTGTTATTATAACTCCGAAACTACTGAGCCGATTGAAACGCAATATATGTGTTAAAATTTGTACATATTATGAGGAAAGTGTTTCCAAAATTCAATCATTCAAAAAACGAACATTAGCTACTCAATTTTATGTATATCCAGCAAAAAACTAAAATTTTGGGAAAATGAGCGAATTCACTTAATTGCGAATAAATTCGAAAAAAAATCAATCGATATTTGTGATTGATATCTTATTTTATTCCTATTACATGTGGCTTTGCGATAAAGCTATAAATCTGAAAAATTTCTGCCATTTTCGATTTTTAATGATTTTTTTAAAACAAAAAAATTTGCTATTTTCACTTAAAAAATAATTTTTTTGCTTGAATTTGTTATTATAACTCCGAAACTACTGAGCCGATTGAAACGCAATATATAAAAGGATTAAATGTTATGTAAATCTAAACTTTTCTAAGTTTTTTTGAATAACATGGGACTAACACTTTTTGAGTTATCATTAATTATGTGGAGAAACGTCTAAAAAAATTTATAATTTTAATTAAAATTTTTTTAATAAAAACCATATTTGTAATACTGGAACCACAATACATAAAAAATGTGTAGTGGTTTAAAAAGCTTTTAAAATTTTTTCGATTTTAATTCCTTGTGTTAGATATGTCTAGAAAAATAAATTTTAAAGAAGGCAGATTTTCTTGAAATTTACTATCTTTTCTTTTTTAGGCGCTTTTTTCTTACTTAACGCTTTTCAGTTTTCCAGCCGTAGTTATCATTACTTGTTTATGTTAAATATAAAAATATTTTAAAAACTCACACACAAACCTGTAATTTATCTTGCCAACAAATGTATATAGAGGTGTTTCTGCCAAGTCAGACACAGTGAAGAGAAAACAAAAACAAAACAATAGATTCTAGTTTAAATCATAAATCAAAGAAAATCAACAACAGAGTTATTAATGGAGAGGAAGCAATAATGCTTAAGAAATTGTTTCAGTTTAAAAATATATGTATTTAGTTAATCTGCTAAAATCAAATAAATTAAACAATTTAAAAGTCAATTTTATTTATGAAAAAAAATTAAAACAACCAGCCAATTTTCTTTTAATATATCATGCTTAAAAAGGTGGTGGTTTATTTGAGAGAGCTAGAGTAATTACGAAAATAAAAAAGAGTTAAAGAAGATGTTACCTTATTTTAGTAAGTAAATATTACTATATTATTAACATTAACAACCTGTAGCTAATGAAATTTAAGGAAACAGGTTTTAAATTTTATTTTCTGCTTGCTTTAATGTTAATTTAGCCTTGTAGTGTTAAAAATACTGTAACATTGCCATGTTAAGCCTTTACATTGTTTACATTTCAGATTTCCTACAGTTTATTATTGTTTTTCTGTTAAATAACTCCTGCTATTGTTTAATACGCAATCATGCTTGCTGCCTTGTATTTGTTGTTGTTACATTTCACATGTCTCCATGTTAATTCCCTTGTGTTAACACAACAACTAACTGTCTTGTGTTTATGTTTGTCGGCTTTGTTATTGTTATTTTATTTCTTCTTCTAGTTGGCTTACTCACTACCTGTTTTCTTGTTAATCTCATATATAGGAATCTCTTTGCATTCGTCATGGTATTAGTGTATGAGTACAAACAGTGAGTAGGTAATGTTGTTGTTGCTATTTTCAGTTAATTGTAAAACAATTCAATGGAAACGGGTTGTTGTTGTTAGTTTAGATTTTTGGAGGAATCTTGTCGTTTTGTTTGTCATTGTTGTTGTTGTTTTTTTGTTTTTACTGTAAAATGCTACAATAAAATGTTTCTCTTGTTGTTTTTATTGCTTTTTTTAATTAGAATTAGTGTGAATGTGAGCAAAAGGTCAAATACAACTTATACAGTAATTGATAGGCTTAGCTGACGTGGGTGAATTTCAAATGTATTAAAATCGAATGATTTATTATAAGATTTTTTAGACAATTTCTTAAATAAAAATAATTTTTTGTGTAGAAATGCAAGACAAATATTTTTGTTAATTAAAATTGTAAGATTTTGATAAATAATTACGAAGAATTAATTATTTGTTCATTAAAAATGTAAATTTTGTTTAAAGAACAATGCACTTTATTAAAATTGTAAACAATTAAATTAATTATATGGCGGCTTAGATAAAAAATAAGTAGGAGACTGATGAATAATATTATTTTGATGTCAATAAAGGTTCTTGGTAATTCAAAAACAATAAAAAAAACCAAAATATTTTACCAACTGTGTGTCATAACTTAGTAGGAAAGTGCAGTAAAACTTGACACTTGGTAATAACGAGTTTCAAATTTCAAATAAGCAGATTTAAAATAAAATTAACCACAAAATAAATTTCTATATTCCACAATAAATGACTTATAAAGTGTTAGAACTAAAACCGGTTGCTAGATACTTGACTAGTATTGTAAGACTCCATTAGGTCTACTGCTTTGTTATGCTTGATTTTTCAATTCAAAAGATATTTAAATCTGAATTTAGAAATTTTCATGTTTAGTTTTTTTTCAATAACTTTCGTATAAGTGAAAGTAATTTTTTTTTAAAAATACTAGAAGATAAAAAATATTTTAAATAATAGTTTAAAGAAATTTTTTTTCTATTATGTTAATCTTGCTAACTGTACAAAATTACACAGGTCAACAGCAAAAAAGGCTTGAATAATCACTATATAGTTTTTATGCACCATGACTAAATTTTTCAATTCTATAGAAAGATTTTTTTAAAAAAATTTTAAAAAAAATTATAAATTTTGTTAGACTTTTCTCCACCTAAATACTCATAAATCAAAAACTGTTAGTTCGATATTATTAAAATAAACTTAGAAAGATTAACATTTCAATAACCTTTAATCCGTTTATATATAGCGTTTTAATCGGCTCAGTAGTTTCGGAGTTATAATAACAAATTGAAGCAAAAAATATATTTTTTACATGAAAATAAAAAATTTTTTTGTTTTAAAAAATTCATGAAAAATCGAAGACGGTAAAAATTTTTCAGATTTATTACTTTATCGCAAAACCACATGTAATGGGAACAAAATGGGATATTGATCGTAAAAATTGTTTGATTATTTTCCAATTTATTCACAATTAAGTGAATTCGCTCATTTTCACAAAATTTTAGTTTTTTGTTTGATATTCCATAAAATTAAGTAGTTAATGTTGTTCTTTCGATTGATTGAATTTTGAAAATGCTTTCCTTATAGTATGTATAAATTTTCACACATATATTGCGTTTCAATCGGCTCAGTCGTTTCGGAGTTATAATAACAAATTAAAGCAAAAAATATATTTTTTACATGAAAATACAAAATTTTTTTGTTTTAAAAAAATCATGAAAATTCGAAAACGTCAAAAAATTTTCAGATTTATTACTTTATCATAAAGCCTCATGTAATAGGAACAAAATGAGATACCCATCATAAAAATCAATTGATTCTTTTCGAATTTATTCACAATTAAGTGAATTCGCTCATTTTCACAAAATTTTAGTTTATTGTTTGATATACCATAAATTGAGTAGTTAATGTTGTTCTTTTGATTGATATAATTTTGAAAACACTTTCCCCATAATATGTACAAATTTTCACGCATATATTTCATTTCAATCGGCTCCGTAGTATCGGAGTTATAATAACAAATTAAAGCAAAAAATATATTTTTTACATGAAAATAAAATTTTTTTTGTTTTAAAAAAATCATGAAAAATCGAAAACGTCAAATATTTTTCAGATTTATTACTTTGTCATAAAGCCTTAGGTAATAGAAACAAAATAAAATATTGACCATAAAAATCGTTTGATTATTTTCTAATTTATTTACAATTAAGTGAATTCGCTCATTTTCACAAAAAATAGTTTTTTGTTTGATATACCATAAAATTGAGTAGTTAATGTTGTTCTTTCTATTAATTGAATTCTGAAAATGAATTCCCCACGACATGTACAAATTTTCACACATATATTGCGTTTCAATCGGCTCAGTTGTTTCGGAGTTATAATAACAAATTGAAGCAAAAAATATATTTTTTACGGGAAAATAGAAAATTTTTTTGTTTGGAAAAATCATGAAAAATCAAAAACGGCAGAAATTTTTCAGATTTATTACTTTATCGCAAAGCCACATGTAGTAGTAATAAAATGAGATATCGATCATAAAAATCGGCTCAGTAGTTTCGGAGTTATAACAAGGAATTGAAGCAAAAAATATATTTTTTTACATGAAAATAACAAAGAAGATCCAAATTTATAGAATCGCCGTCTTGACCTACATCCGTATAATAGTTGGAAACTGACCTGATGTTTTATCGCAAAATGTTTGGCCTAACTTGGCCTAAAATTGGTCATCCAGAATGCACTTACTTACTCTCAAAACCCATTAAGGGGTAAAGAAGATTTCCAATAAAACTAAATAAATTTCTAAAGTTAAATTAAAAACTTAATTTATTTCTTATTTTAATTTTTACTCCAAGTAGAATTAAGAAATGTTGTGTAAAAGATTTTCTTATATTCTTAGAATCCTGGGCCGGATTCCTTAATTACTCACATTAACTTTCTGGGACTTCTAATGAATAAAATAAGCTTTAAATTAATATTTAATTGCGTTAATACAAATGTAATTTACCTTTGGATATGGTCTTAGCATTGTAAAGGGTTTAAATCCTTTTGATTTTTTAGTTGGATGAACACATTTACCATTGTGATCCACATATTCGCAATTTAATGGTACATCTATGGTGCTACGTTTCGAAAGTTTGGAGTTTAAACATTCCACCGTTTGGAAGTGAGCAATTAAAAATGTTATTAGCAATAAGGTGAAAAGTTTCCTGAACATTTTTAACAGATATTTGCTACTACTATGAGCTGATCCGTTTATCTAGCGTTTGCAGGGAATACTGATTGGAATTCTCAATATGGAATTTGGTTTTATAGCAGTAAAAGGCAGTCATGATAGTTGAGAATCATGAGTCATAGACTGATAAATTTTGTGTTAAGTGGAATTTAAACATTTTTATTTATATGCATGAATGATGCATCAATTTTGTGTGTTTTTGGTTTTAAAAATGAAGTGATATTTTTTTCATCTTTTTAGAAAATTGTGATTCAAAAACTTTAGATATTTTTAGCCAGAAATATCTAATTAATCATTGCTTTTTGTTTGTTTTTTAAATTGATTTTACTCCAAAATAAACCATTAAATACATTTCTTTAATTGTTTAGTTCTATAAAACGTGCAGTATTTTTTAAATTTTTTTATTTTTAGCAAACAATATTTTAAATAAATCAATAAAAGTCTGTTAAATATTTCGTGGAAACAAAGCGGTGGCCTTGAGAGAGATAATTCTCTCCTTAATAAGTTGACGTTATTTTTTACGAAATCCCTCTCTCCCTCTCTCTCATTCTCTGCACAAGGGAACAGTTTATCTACACAACACATAACTCGTGGTTTATAAAAAGTAAAATGCAAATAAATATATCAAAAGATCTCTTTATGAACCCTCAAGGGACTTTAAAGCGTTAATTCTATCCAAAAATAGGACAGTTAGCTAAATCATGCTAACTATCCACTTTCTGCACTACTAAGGCACAGTAGAGTATAAAGCAGTCGCGGATTCAGCTAAAGCTTTTAGAGGGACGAAATTTTGTCCAAAGTTTTTGTTGTTAATAACTTATATGTCATTTTGAAGAGAATATATCTGTCATTTATTCTCTCTTAGTTACTGAACATTATAGTGTAAAAAACAAAGTTTTTTTTTTGCTTCGAAAATGACGAATTTTGAGTCATGTGTGGGAAGTTTTGCTTTACCTCTTTAATTTGAAAAAAAAGTTGCTCTGAAGCACATCGATTCTTCACCACAGCTAATGGTGAATGTGTTCCAGCAGTTTCAATGTTCAGAATTGGTGATTTTTACCACGGAAGACAAAGGAAGGTCAAGAATAGGAGGCATTACTCCATGAAGATTGTTGTCAAACTCAACAAGAGCTTGCAAAATCACTAGGAGCTACTAAAGCAGCAATTTCAGAACATTAGCAAGCAGCAGGATTCATCCAAAAGCAAAGAAATTGGTTACCATACGAATTGAAGAGACCTTGAAAGACGATTTTGAATGTCCGAAAGGATGCTTGAACGCTCTAAAAGAAAATCATTACTTGCTATGAAAAATGGACCCATTTCGATAACCCAAAGCGTAAGAGATCGTATGTGAAACCCGGCTAATCAGCCTAATCGACACCAAAGCCAATATCCATGGCGCTAAGGTAATTCTCTGTATTTTCTGGGAGCAAAAGCGTCCTATCTATTATGAGCTGCTGTAAACTGACCAGACCACTACAGGGAACCTATACCGAACGCAACTGATTCGTTTGAAGTGAGCATTGGCCGAAAAATGCCCAGAATATGCGGCCAAACAAGAAACCGTAATATTTCATCATGACAACGCTCGGCCACATTATGGAATACCTGTTAAAAAGCATCTAGAATGAAGTGGTTGGGATGGTTTGCCTTGCCCGCTTTAAAGTCCAGACCATGCCCCGTCCGACTACTATTTGTTTTGATTGATGCAAAACGCTCTCTTTGGAACAGAGTAGCCGATATTGACTTGATTCGTTCTTGGTCTCTAAAGAAGAGCAGTTCTTTTGGCTCGAATTCCATAAGTTAACGGAAAGATTGGAAAAGGTCAAAGCTATCAATGGCCAAGACTTTGAATAAATTTTTATTGAACAAATATTTGAAAATAAAAGTTAAAACTTTGAAAAAAAATTCGTTCTTATAAAATTCTAAGACGATTTAGGTATGGCAACGCTGAATGTTTGCTGAGACTCGTATATTCGAATTCGAATATTCAGTTTTGACAGTTAAAGAACATTGCAGAAAGTTCACCAGAGTTGGCGTGTGTATTAGAAAGTTCTAGGCTTCGAATATACGTGCTTTGACAGTTAAAGAACAATCTAGAGTGTAGATGGCAGTGTTATAAATAGTGGCAGAGGTTGCAGTCGTTAGTTTAGTTTATAAGAGACGCTATTCGAATAAACATCAACTGAGTGACTTAAAGTGTGTTGTATTTTTCAAGTGAATTCGTGTTCATTATTAAGTGTGTCTGTATTTCTGCGAATTTATAAACGTGTATAAAAAAACATTGAATGACTATTTAATTCTGTGGTTGTTGTACATTTTAAATCAATAAAGAGTTGTTACAATTTTCAAACTACTAAACGGCTTTTATTTGCAATCAAAAGTATCCGGTTTATTTAGAGGAAATAAACCAACGTTTTGAAAAGGTTAAAACGTAACAATACATTTGACACAAAATACAACTTAGAAAGGTAAATTCTCTGCGAGTTTTTAAGTTTTCCTTAATTAATTTGCCACGTAAAAAAGATAAACTAGACATGTTGTATATCAATGGATAGGGAATTTTGTCTACTTTTCTAAAATATATATAACTTTTAACAATTAATAAAAGCATGGAATACTTTTTTGAAAAATATAACAAAAATGCATTTTATTGTGTTTTTTTCAAAGATACAAATTTTTCAAATTGAAATTAAATTTTTATTTATGAATTTTTTGTAATGAAATTTCACAGTTATATAGATTTTTTAAAATGTGTATTCGGGAATCCCGCAATTTCCAAAAAATGTATTGACAAATCCCAAAAATGGGAATTTTTAGTTTCTTGGGTATAATATCCCTGCCAGGGCCGGGGTTATCGGAACCCTTTACAAAATAATTAACAACATATTTGGCCATCTGAAAAGGGTTACTATATTTTGATATCGACTATGCGATTTGAGAATTTTTGCCCTAAAGTTGAATTTTATATAAAAAATAGGCATTTTTTGAATGGACCTGATCCCGTCGCTATCAAAAATTATATATGTTTTTTTCATTTAAAGTATTTGGCATACAGTTAGCTTTTCAAAAAGTACAAATTCATTATACATCCTTTTAGAAATTTTTTAGATAACTTAAAAAGAATAAAAGTACTTTTTTCTCAAAAAAAATTTCTAAAAATCGCCTTTTTTAATTTTTTTAAATTCAAATGCATGTAACTTTGGACTCAGCCATGATTTTTAAACACTTCTTTCTTTATTTGATATATAGATCTATTGTTAATCCTATAAAAGATCCTATAAAGGATAAAATCGGGGAATATTTGGAACCGCGGTCATCAAATAACTGGAGTAGGGTGGGTAAAAATGTTGAAAATTTAATTTTCAAATGCGGATATCTCCTAAGCTATAAGAGATAATTGATAGCTATGTAGAACTATGTAATGCTCAATTAGAAGATTCTATATATGTAATTTTTTTGAAATCGGAACACAAACGAAGAAATAGTATCATTTTGAAAATTTACCATACCCGAGGTGTCCTACTTTGGGGACCCTTGGCCCAGCTCCTGGTGGGCTCATGAGGCCCAGATTCAAAACTTAAACTTGACGACACTTCCCCTTTGACCATGTGAAATTTCATTCAAATCGAAGTAAGGGTTTAGAAGTTACAGATTTATTTCCCTCTTTTTTTATTCTCATACCACTGTGTGTCGTAGCACGATATTACAATGTTTTGCAATTTAAGTATTAAAAATTTAATCACTTTTTCGACGATAACAAATGTAAGTATTGACTAGGGCAATACATAACTCATAATGATACACTAGAGCCATGGTAGGCGTTCATATTGTTCAGGTTACGATGATTTTCGTCAAACAACCCGAATGTGAACATTCAGTTTCTTGATGTTGTTGTGGATATTTTATTTTTTACCCAAAAGAGCACACAAATTAAATGCCTCTTTTTGCCTACCAATGCACTAGAGTCTTAGCTTTCTAAAACCATTTAAACTTTTAAAATCCCTTAAAATCAGAAAAAGTTAGACAAGAATTACTAAACCAACCCATAAATTAATATTAATCATACGCCTAGTTGAAAAATTTTAAATTTTTAATGAAATTCACTATTTTTCTCAGTGTTTTTTTAATACGAACCTGTTTATATTAAAGTTCTCAGTGTGATTTCTATATAAACATCCTTTTAAAGCTGTTATAAATGCTTTTGGCAAAAAGGCAGCACAACGTAATAAGTATTTTGTATTGCAAGTACAAAAGACGACAAGGCAACAGCAGCTCTAACATTAAACAGCAATGACAACAATTTACAATAGCAGCAGCAACAACAACAAAGTATTGTTATGTTGTTAAACCATTTATTATGTCTGTTTATCTAGGTTTTCCTAAACGAACAAAATGAAAAGAGCAAAAAAAAAAAAAACTATAAAAACTCGGTTAAATGTCATACACTCTTGCACTCGTTTAACAAGGATATTTATGGCGGCTACCAAAACGACAATTTAGTTTAACCCAGTGTCAGAGAGATAATTACGGAAGATACAAAAATGTTGCAGCAATACACATACATAATAACCAATGGAACTAACAACAGCAACAATTTTTAAATAGCAGTAAACACAATCATGTACGAACATGGTTTCCTTTTAAACAATATTTAAAGAATGCTTTAAATTTTGTTTTAAAATAAGAAACTAGAGTAAAATGTAAGGTTTATCAAGAGATAAAGCAAGAAACAAATTAATAAAAATGCTTTTATTCAAAGAAAAATATAGCAACCAAAAAGTTTCTCACACCCAAATTTTTTTCTATATCATAACCACTCAAATTTGGAACCCTTTCTAACCATATTTTAAAAGCCAAATTCCTTCTTCATTATTATACCAAATTTGGTTGAAATCGCTTTATTAGTTTAGCAGTTTTCTATGTATTTCTCTTAGTACCACAATCTGGACCACTGTGCGTATGATTAATATTAATTTAGAGGTTGTTTTCGAAATTTACTCATAACTTTTTAAGTTTATCGCGGATTTTAGAAATTTAAAAAGAGTTATAGAAATAAAACATCAAAGAATAAACACAAATGATATAAAATGCTAGTCTTTGAACAAAATTTCTAAGAAAATTTAATTTAAACTGAATTTTTCATCAACAAAATTAATAAATTTAAAAATATTTTCTGTTTTTATTTAAAAATGTCAAGTATTTTGTAGAATTTTACAGCAATACACATAATAGATGTTTGAAATGCACTTATTTATTTAAAAAGTAAATTTAATTCCACTAAAATCTAAAATAAATTCAACTAATTAGAGAGTGACTTATTCCAGACATTATCGTAAACTTTTAGCTTTATTAACAAAACAAATTGTTCTTTAAAGTCATGTATACATCGAGTCTAGCATCTCTAGTAAATTTAAATTCTTAAACACATTTCTACAATTTCTCTAAGTAAACAACTCTTTTAACACATTTTAAATCAGTATATTAAAAGTTTTTAAAATCCATTTACATTAAACTCAGTGTCATTTTCAATACAAAATATCTCATGGAAATTGCAAGCAAACATACTTATTTCGATACACACATAGTATCTTTTAAACACTTCAACTCTAATGGTTGAGTGTTAGAGCAAAGACTGACACTAACTGAGATAAACATCACTATTAAACTAAGAAGAGGAAAAAATTGGAAAAAAGGGAAAAAATAAATAGTTACACAGAAGAAGCAGACAAGTATTTGCAACAATAAAATGTAAACAACACAAGAGAAAACTGTTCTAGTCTTGTTCAAGTTCTGTTCTAGTTCTGTTCTAGTTCTGTTCTAGTTCTGTTCTAGTTCTGTTCTAGTTCTGTTCTAGTTCTGTTCTAGTTCTGTTCTAGTTCTGTTCTAGTTCTGTTCTAGTTCTGTTCTAGTTCTGTTCTAGTTTTGTTCTAGTTCTGTTCTAGTTCTGTTCTAGTTCTGTTCTAGTTCTGTTCTAGTTCTGTTCTAGTTCTGTTCTAGTTCTGTTCTAGTTCTGTTCTAGTTCTGTTCTAGTTCTGTTCTAGTTCTGTTCTAGTTCTGTTCTAGTTCTGTTCTAGTTCTGTTCTAGTTCTGTTCTAGTTCTGTTTTAGTTCTGTTCTAGTTCTGTTCTAGTTCTGTTCTAGTTCTGTTCTAGTTCTGTTCTAGTTCTGTTCTAGTTCTATTCCAGTTAATTTCAAGTTCATCTATTTAGTTCACTTTAAATTCGTTTGTTATCATTTTTATCTCATTTGCATTTTTATTTTCCTCTTCATGCTCGTTAGTTTTCATTATATTTTAAGGCTAATTTAAGATGCAACTTTCTTTCCTTTTTCAACTAGTTCTCTAACAGAAGTACATTAAAAGCAGGACACTAGAAAACAAATAAATTTTATAAAATGTAAATTAGTTTGTAGTACAAAGAGTTTACTAAAATGCACTACAATAAAATGGCCTTGAAGAAATGAGAACATCTTCTTAAAAATATGTTTTGCAAAAGTTTTCACAAGAGTTTTAAATTTAAGTTTGTTTAAATTTGCTGTACTTGGAAAAACGAGTACTTTAAACATTAAAGGGTGATAAATAAGAAAGATGACTTTAAAATGTTAAAGATTAATAACTAAAATATTGTTGGATTAAATTTGGTTGATGTAAAATCAAATTCATAGAAATTTCCTTAACTAACTTTAATTGTAAGTCTTTAAAATGTAATATTCTTCTATGCTTCACACTACAATAATTCAATTTGTTTAAATATGACGCAGGAATTTTCTCCGGTATCTCTTGCTTCTGTTGCGCTTCCGTTTCAGTTTCATATTAGTTTGCAAAAAAGTTGTAGAAAACTATTCAAATTCCAACATATTGTTTGCTATTGTAAAATCCTCAGACACATGTCCTCTCTAACACTCTTAGCATTCCTTGTAGTTTTTCATATCCTGTTTCTTGCATGCCACAATAGTGCATGTGACAGATATTTGGATTAAACGGATTTTCTTCTCACAACTTTTTTTGCTGAATCCACAGATTGGATACGACATGTTTGAGAAATATGTAAAAAAAAGTAATAAAACGATAACCTAGGTATTTATTTTTTTGCACTCACGTTCTTTTATAGAAATCAATTGTTGAATAATATTCTCTAGATAGTTAACAAGTACAAATATTTGTACAAATGTCTGCTCTAAAATACCAGAACCGTTGAGCAAAAAAAGTGGAAAAAAGGAAACAAAATTTGCTGATAAAACCCAGCAAATTTGTTTAACTGTAAACAGATTCATTGTTTAAAAAGGACAACTTAAGCTAAATGAAAAATTTTAGTAACAAAAGCTTGATTATTAAAATATGTCTGTACAAATATAGAATGTCTTAAGAAAACTTAAAAGGTTTGTAATAATTTCGTTAATTATGGAGTGAATGGGATCAATAAGAAATTTAAAGTCAATTTTGAAAATATGAACATAATTTCGAACATCTTTAAAGTACCAGAAAGTATTTATTATTTCTCAGGAGCATGAAAGTGTTAAAAAAGTGAGTATCAGAATCTTAATTTTCGAATTATAGTTTTTCGAACATGGAATTTCTTAAGCAAAATTAAATATTTTTAAATAATTTTTTTAATTAAGAATCGTTTAACACAAAAAACTACTTTTGCTAACAAAATTCAACTTTTTTAAACAAGTTCGAAAATTCGAACATAATTTCGAAAGTCCAAAATGCAAGGAAATTAAATATTTTTGCTCCAGAGCATGAAAATTATAATATTTTTTAAAATCAATAGCCTAAATATTCGAAATTTAAGCAAAATATTTGATTTTTTGTCATTTTCGAAATTTCGAACATATTTTCGAACTTCTTTAAAGTACCTGAAATCAATTTATTGTTACT
The DNA here is from genome assembly GCF_958450345.1 of Calliphora vicina. Lineage (NCBI taxonomy): Eukaryota > Metazoa > Arthropoda > Insecta > Diptera > Calliphoridae > Calliphora > Calliphora vicina. The sequence continues at coordinate 110,433,451 of NC_088783.1, read as the reverse complement.
CAGCAGCATGAAACTGTTCAACATTTTAGTGTCAGATTCATAATTTTCAAATTATGGTGTTTCGAACATGGAATTTCTGGAGAAAAATTAAATATTTTTAAATAATTTTGTTAATTAAAAATCGTTAAACACAAAAAACTACTTTGGCTAATAAAATTCAACTTTTTTAAACAAGTTCGAAAATTCGAACATAATTTCGAAAGTCTCAAAAATGCATGAAAATTAGGTATTTTTGCTCCAGAGCATGAAAATTATAACATTTTTTAAAATCAATAGCTCAAATTTTCGAAATTTAAGTAAATCATCTGCTGTTTTGTCAAATTCAAAATTTCGAACATATTTTCGAACTTCTTTGAAGTTGTTGAAAGCAATTTATTTTTACTCAGGCACATGAAACTGTTCATAATTTTAGTATCATATTCTTAATTTTAGAATTATGGTGTTTCGAACATGGAATTTCTTTAGAATAATTTAATTTTATTTCATAAATTTAATAATTACAAGAACTATAAACGAAAATATTACGTTTTGAAGCCAAATACCTGATTTTTAGACATGTTCGAAAATTCGAACTTAATTTCGAAATTTCAAAATGTATAAGAAAATTATGAATAATTACATTTGATTATGAAAAATATAAAATTTTGTCAATCAGAAGATTCATAAAAGAAATATAGCTTTTCGAACAAGGAATTTCTAAAGAAAAATTTAAAATTTCTTAATAATTTTATTAATTACAAAACATATTACATGAAATACTAATTTATAAGGCAGGTTTGGAACATTTTTCTTTAAGAACTTGAAATTTGTTTAAAAAAATTAAAACTTTTCAACTTGTTGGGTATATTTGAATAACATTTCGCTGTATTAGAAAATAATTCACTGCTGTTCAAAAGCATGAAAAGATTAAACTTTTTGCAAAAAAAGCATAATTTTCCCATTAGAGATTTACGAACTTAGAATTTACAATGACTTTTCTGAGAATTTCAAAAATTCGAACTTATTTTCGAACATTTATAAATTAACCCAAAATGTTGCATTGTTCTTACAGATTCAATAAATAATAACAAATTAAGGGTTTATTTAAAATTATTTTTATATAAAAAAATCGAGCTCTTTTTCTTGATTAAAAGCTTATTGGCGAAATTATTAGCAAATTTAGAATCAGAAATATGAGTGATCATTGATAGAGCTCCTTTTCTTGATTAAACTCTTATTGGCCACGTTATTAACGAATTTAGATATTTTAAGTTTTTATTAAAAAAAATCGATTTTTTGTCAGAAATATGAGTGATCACAGATCGAACTCATTTTCTTGATTAAACGCTTATTAACCAAGTTATCAGCGAATTTAGATATTTTGAGTTTTTATATAAAAAAATCAATTTTTGGTCAGAAATATGAGTGATCACAGATCGAGCTGCTTTTCTTGATTAAACGCTTATTGACCAATTTATTAGCGAATTTAGATATTTTGAATTTTTATATAAAAAATCGAGAATTTCAAGTTCAGGCGTGTAAAACACAGGTTTTTTATATTGTAAAATTTTATATTTTTCTCATGAAATTCGTCCATCGGTAACATTGATTTTAATTAGTTCACGTTACCTCCAATGCACTGTATTTTGTTGTTGTATTTTGTTATTTATATAGACTAATGTTGCTTTTCGATTTAACATTTCGTAAGAAAATCTTAAATTTTGTTCATAAAACCTGGAATTTCATGCTAAAAATTAAATCGTTTCTCTATTTTGTTTTTCTTACTAACTTTATATTGCAAAGAAATACTTTCGTCAGCATGAAATAACAATTTGGGGCATATTCGAAAATTCGAGCATATTTGGAATTGTATCAGAAAATGTTTGTATATTCCTGCATATTATAAAAATAATGAAATTTTTAGAGTTACAGGTAATTTTAATGAATTTTCGATATTCGAACATAGAATTTTTCATGAAAAAAATTTAATTTGCTTAATTTTGTGTAATTCACTAAACCAAAATTCTTAAAATCTACTCTAAAACTTATGTTCGTAAATTCGAATTCATTTTCGAACTTTAAAAATCCTGTAGAAATGATCGATTTTTGTTTCCAAATCCATAAAATAACAATTTTTTAATATTTAAATTTATATTTAGCAAAATTTCCATAGTCGAACTTAAAATTTCTGTAAAAAACTTTTGCACATCAAAATTCTTTACTTAAATCTTTCACTGGGTAAGGCAGACCATCCTGGCAGCATTGATGTCTGCTGCAATATTGTTAAAAATCCAGCATTCCTTGGAGTTCGTAAAAAATAAAGCAATATTTATATTATTTTATAGCTGTAAAGGACATTCAATTGAATTTAATATAATTGAAATGTAATTTGATGAAAATAATCATGGTATCTGTTTAACAATACCCAGAGAGTGTGTGTTTGGTGTAGAACACTTCAACAGGGAGTTAAACTTTTGGAAAATTTTCAAATAAACTTAAGGGAAGTGGAATGTAAACAAGTCACAAGATAAAAGTAATAAATAAATATTTATTTAAGCAAACAAGTGTAACATTAATGCAAGAAAAACAAATAAAAATAGAAAATAAAGTAAAAAGCGACAGGTCATAGGTTAGAGACAACAGGAGAAACCAGTCATGGTTCCTAGATATATCAGAGAATGTGTACAAATATATAACTTAAATTGTGGCTATTTCTTAATAAAACTGACATTATTTAAACCAACCAAACACGTACTATTTTCTTTTCCACAACAATTCACCCTAATTAACCAAACTGGGAACCAAAAGTCCCCTGAACAAATTGATTTTCTGAATAATAATCCATCCTAACAACTCCTGCTCTTTGGCCTTAAGCTTTTGTACCAGCAAACTGTCAACAGAATCTTTCACTGCTGATCCCTTTGAGCAACAAAGCAACACAATAAAACTCACGTACAACTCATTAGTAATCGCTCTAAGAGTTGAGACAAGTGCCAGAATTTGGCAACACATTGAAAACTACTTGCAGCAAATGAGAATGAACATGATATTTTTCTTGTTCATGTAGAATTTTGAGAACAAATTCACAAATTCATTTAATACTCAGCAAATGTGCGAATATCAATATTTTAGTTGTGCAAAATATATTTTTATATTTTCCGAATTTTTTGCAATTTTCTTTTTTGGGGCAAAGTTTTAGTTTTTACACTTGTCACCACTAATTAAATTCCATAAACAACGTCTGAGTCCGTTTGCAATTTTTAGTTATTTTGTGTGTGCAGTTTGCTTTTTTATGTTTGAAAACAAAAATCATTTTGTAGTTGCAATAAATTGGAATAGAGTGGCCAGCTAATAATTCTCTTATTCCTTCACAATTCTAATATTATTTTAGTGGAGTTCTAGTACAGTTCATAGGAGCACTATAGATATCAACCTCATTAGCAATGCTCAGCACGCCTACCTCAAGTGCAAGTCTTTGGACAGTGCGCTGCATGAGGTTGTAGGTAGCATTTGAGCACGGAGTATTTTAGCTGCGTTTTTGGATATAGAGGGAGCCTTTAATAACATTAGGATAGAGGCAATAAGAGAATCGTTAGTTGAACTCGGCTTTAAGGACTTCCTGGTAAGTTGGATAGTTTCGATGCTTTTCAGCAGGATTATCAAGTCAAGCCTAGGGGATGATAGTATTAGAAGCCAGGTTACCAGTTACACCTTAGAGTGTTGTATTATCTTCCCTGTTATGGTTACTAGCGGTGAACTCTATTCGGTATTTGCCTATGCTGGCGACGTTGTGATTCTGATCAAAGGAAAGTTTCTTTCGACAATTAGCGAAATCATGAAGGCGGCGCTAGGCGACCTCTCAACCTGGGCCAACACAAAAGGGCTGAGTGTAAACCCAAAGAAAACATAGGTAGTACTCTATACCAGGAAATATAGGTTAGGGAGCTTTAATTTGCCGGAAATAGACGGCGTTGAGCTGACTTTATCAAAGGGAGCGAAGTATTTATTTGTTCCTTGATAACAAATTCTCATGGAAGAAGAATACTCAGAAAAAGCTTAAAAGGGGTCTCAATGCCTACTACACCTGCAGGAACTCTATTGGTAAGAATTGGGACTACGATCAGGCATGGTAAACTAGATTTACAATTCGGTTGTAAGACCCATTATTACTTATGATTGGCACTGAGAAAATGTAGTTATAGGAAGATGCTCAGTAAAGTTCAGAGATGTGCTTCCATTGGCAAAACTCATGCCATTGGTAGCACACCTCAGGCAGCATTGGGTATAATCCTTAACTTACTGGTAATTGAGGACTATTTATGTGACAAGTGTGGCGGGTAGGAAATTGCTTTGACTCTTAGACTCTTCTCTGGTAAGACCAAAGCGGCTAGGACCAGGGATGTTAAATGAAGATTTCAATTTTGTACCACCCTCCAAAAAAAATTGTACTTTTTGGACCTTCGCGGTACCATATTTTTTTTGGTTTATTAAAACATAAAAAAAGTACATAAAAATTCAATTGTACACAAAAAACAAAACTTAACATTAACATAGATTAAATTAGCTACTACCGACCAAAAACTACAAATGTTTTAATTTTTTACTGACTTCAGCTGAAGCTCTAAATTGATTACACAAGGCAACAAAATCGGAAAAAAATTTAGAGGCTTTTTAAACCACTACAAAATTTTGATGTATTGTGGTCCAGTAGTACAAATATGGTCCAAATTTTAAATTTTATGTAGAGGATTTTTTAAAAAAAAATGTTTTAGTAAAATTGAGCTTTTTATACTTTTCTCCACATAAGTAATGATAACTCAAGAACGGTTACTCCGATATTATTAAAATAAACTTAAAAAAATTTAAATATACATAACCTATATTCCGTTTAATCGGCTAAGTAGTTTCGGATTTATAATAACAAACTGAAACAAAAATGTATTTTTTACGTGAAAATAATAACAAAACAAATGTAAAATTTCCACTCAAAGTTTCGATTTTTCATGAATTTTTTAAAACAAAAAAATTTGATATTTTCATGTAAAAAATATATTGTTTGCTTCAATTTGTCATTATAACTCCGAAACTACTGAGCCGATAAACGCAATATATAAACGGATTAAAGGTTATGTGAGGAAACGTCTATCAAAATTTTGTAATTTTACTTAACAATTTTAAAAAAAAATTTCTCCATAGAATTGAAAAATTTTACCATTTTTGTACTTAGGTCAAATCTATAAAGTGGTTGTTCACGTCTTTTTTGCTGTTGACCTGTGTTATTGATTGAAACAAAATTTGCAATTCCCATTCGGGAACATTTTTACTAATAGATGTACAATACTACTTGAAATAACATTTCCAGGAGTAAATTTATGGAACCAATTAACACTTCGTTATTAAGGTTGATTTTATATAAAATTGTTTGTAATTTTCTTTAATTTCTTTAACAATATCAATATTGATATTCTGTTTACAAATTGCTTGTGGTTTTTGTAAAAGTTGTTTATATAAAATATTTTAAATTGTACCAAATGAGACGCGGTAGTACCACGGTACTTTAGAAGGTCAAAATGTACCAAAAAAAGTACAATTGTACCAACTTTAACATCCCTGGCTAGGACACACGAACATTTTGTACGAGGTAGGTATAATTGGTCAGGCTAGCATCCCTACTGGGATTTCAGACCATATTGTAAGACTTTATACTTCGGTATTTCACATCCAATTGTGTTTCCCAGTGGGGACGATTGGGTATGATTTAAACAGCTGTTTGAAGGGGGTGCAGTTTTCACTGATAAATCCAAAATAGAATTTGGCACTAGAGCCGGAGTTTATGTAGAAGATAAGGACATCAAAGTGTCACACAGACTCCCAGACGAATGCAGCGTCTTCCAGGCAGGGACGGGGGGCTTAAAACTCCTATATGACACTATTATAGGTTGATTTTCGAAAGATTCCGGAACTCTACGAACCAATACTGGTGTAGTAGGATGGATTGCAGGATGTCCAGGAAAAGTTGAATGCAAACCAGAATACTAATTGGGTTGGTTAGGAAAAGTCTCAGGTTCTTAGTAGGAATGATAACCGAGCACTGCTCAATTGGAGTATTCACTTGTAAATGGGATATTCGTGCACAGGACTTCTGTAGATTGTGCGAGGATATTGAGAAACTAGAAACAGTGGGACATATTCTGTCTAACTTTCCTAGACTACAGGGTCTTAGGCAAAAATGGCTAGGGGAAAAATTTCATAACGAACTGGGGTATATAGCTAGATATGTTCTAGGGAATCTATTATGCTTTAGCTCTGGAATAGGCTGGCTATTTTTAGGTAACTAGACTATGTGAATCCCAGGCTATACTTATATCCTGTCCTTCTTCTTCGTTCTAGTTCAGTTCTAGTTCAGTTCTAGTTCAGTTCTAGTTCAGTTCTAGTTCAGTTCTAGTTCAGTTCTAGTTCAGTTCTAGTTCAGTTCTAGTTCAGTTCTAGTTCAGTTCTAGTTCAGTTCTAGTTCAGTTCTAGTTCAGTTCTAGTTCAGTTCTAGTTCAGTTCTAGTTCAGTTCTAGTTCAGTTCTAGTTCAGTTCTAGTTCAGTTCTAGTTCAGTTCTAGTTCAGTTCTAGTTCAGTTCTAGTTCAGTTCTAGTTCAGTTCTAGTTCAGTTCTAGTTCAGTTCTAGTTCAGTTCTAGTTCAGTTCTAGTTCAGTTCTAGTTCAGTTCTAGTTCAGTTCTAGTTCAGTTCTAGTTCAGTTCTAGTTCAGTTCTAGTTCAGTTCTAGTTCAGTTCTAGTTCAGTTCTAGTTCAGTTCTAGTTCAGTTCTAGTTCAGTTCTAGTTCAGTTCTAGTTCAGTTCTAGTTCAGTTCTAGTTCAGTTCTAGTTCAGTTCTAGTTCAGTTCTAGTTCAGTTCTAGTTCAGTTCTAGTTCAGTTCTAGTTCAGTTCTAGTTCAGTTCTAGTTCAGTTCTAGTTCAGTTCTAGTTCAGTTCTAGTTCAGTTCTAGTTCAGTTCTAGTTCAGTTCTAGTTCAGTTCTAGTTCAGTTCTAGTTCAGTTCTAGTTCAGTTCTAGTTCAGTTCTAGTTCAGTTCTAGTTCAGTTCTAGTTCAGTTCTAGTTCAGTTCTAGTTCAGTTCTAGTTCAGTTCTAGTTCAGTTCTAGTTCAGTTCTAGTTCAGTTCTAGTTCAGTTCTAGTTCAGTTCTAGTTCAGATCTAGTTCAGTTCTAGTTCAGTTCTAGTTCAGTTCTAGTTCAGTTCTAGTTCTAGTTCAGTTCTAGTTCAGTTCTAGTTCAGTTCTAGTTCAGTTCTAGTTCAGTTCTAGTTCAGTTCTAGTTCAGTTCTAGTTCAGTTCTAGTTCAGTTCTAGTTCAGTTCTAGTTCTAGTTCAGTTCTAGTTCAGTTCTAGTTCAGTTCTAGTTCAGTTCTAGTTCAGTTCTAGTTCAGTTCTAGTTCAGTTCTAGTTCAGTTCTAGTTCAGTTCTAGTTCAGTTCTAGTTCAGTTCTAGTTCAGTTCTAGTTCAGTTCTAGTTCAGTTATAGTTCAGTTCTAGTTCAGTTCTAGTTCAGTTCTAGTTCAGTTCTAGTTCAGTTCTAGTTCAGTTCTAGTTCAGTTCTAGTTCAGTTCTAGTTCAGTTCTAGTTCAGTTCTAGTTCAGTTCTAGTTCAGTTCTAGTTCAGTCCTAGTTCAGTTCTAGTTCAGTTCAGTTCTAGTTCAGTTCTAGTTCAGTCCTAGTTCAGTTCTAGTTCAGTTCTAGTTCAGTTCTAGTTCAGTTCTAGTTCAGTTCCAGTTCAGTTCTAGTTCCGTTCTAGTTCAGTCCTAGTTCAGTTCTAGTTCAGTTCAGTTCTAGTTCAGTTCTAGTTCAGTCCTAGTTCAGTTCTAGTTCAGTTCTAGTTCAGTTCTAGTTCAGTTCTAGTTCAGTTCCAGTTCAGTTCCAGTTCAGTTCTAGTTCAGTTCTAGTTCAGTTCTAGTTCAGTTCTAGTTCAGTTCTAGTTCAGTCCTAGTTCAGTTCTAGTTCAGTTCTAGTTCAGTTCTAGTTCAGTTCTAGTTCAGTTCTAGTTCAGTTCTAGTTCAGTCCTAGTTCAGTTCTAGTTCAGTTCTAGTTCAGTTCTAGTTCAGTTCTAGTTCAGTTCCAGTTCAGTTCTAGTTCAGTTCTAGTTCAGTTCTAGTTCAGTTCTAGTTCAGTTCTAGTTCAGTTCTAGTTCAGTCCTAGTTCAGTCCTAGTTCAGTTCTAGTTCAGTTCTAGTTCAGTTCTAGTTCAGTTCTAGTTTAGTTCTAGTTCAGTTCTAGTTCAGTTCTAGTTCAGTTCTAGTTCAGTTCTAGTTCAGTTCTAGTTCAGTTCCAGTTCAGTTCCAGTTCAGTTCTAGTTCAGTTCTAGTTCAGTTCTAGTTCAGTTCTAGTTCAGTTTTGGTTTGAATTGGTCCAAGTTATGGTCACCTTATTATTGTTGAGCAAACTTCTCCCATTCAAATGCATGTGGGTTGTGTTGCCCTGCATTATTTATAAAAGAAAACTTTTGGTCAATTTGTATTAGTGCATGCATGTTTGTGCATGCATAAGTAATCTCTGTTATAAACGCTGAATACCAGACAATATGTCTCTTGCAACAAAAACACAAATGGTTGTCACATTTTTTGTTGAAAAGTATTGTTATTGTTTGCCTGCACATTTAAATTTTTTTTGTACGAAACTTTTCCATTCATTTTTATGTGTGTGTGTTAGCTTTTTTATTTGTTGTTGTTGTTGTTTACTAATACCATTGTCCTCAATTTTGGTTAAAGGATTGAGGTTGTTTTTCTGCCTCTCATTTTTTTCCTCCTGTTGATGGCAGAAAAATACCAAATGTGGTTGACAACTACTCGAATAATACATGCAGGCATAAATGAATAAATGAATATGTATGTAAGTATTTCTGTGAATATGTGTGTCAACTTGCATGTTGTTGGTGAAAATGCTGCTGTACTTGCATGCAAGTGTATGTAAACATGATTTCTACATATGCATGAGCCTGAGTCTGTATAAAAGTGTTTGTGCAGTATAATTATGGTTGTGTTGTGAAAATGTTGCGGGTTTTTCTTCTGTTGCATTAAAACGACAACAATAATAAAGATGAAAATCACAGTTTGATTAAAAAATAAGTTTTAAAACCAATTTTTTCACTACAAAGTTGTGGTTGTTTGCAACTACAACAAATAATTTTATTATTTTATACTATTTTCTGTTTTCAATGTAAATTTTTTGCTTTTGAGTCTGTGTAAATGATAGTTTTAATTAAAAATGTCATGTAGAGTGTTACAAAAAACGCCATGAAAATTTAAATAAAATTTAACAAAATCCTTAAACATAGAGAAATTCCTTTTCTTATTTCTATTAAACCGTTTTATCTTATGAAATCTTTAATTTCGCTATTTCCACATTATTTGCTAAAACTTTTATTACATTGTCAATTTAGCTGGATTTACCAAAGCTTCATTTAAGTTGATAAATCTAACAATTGTATCAAATTATCTAATATATTTATTTTTTATCTCCCCCACTTAACTTTAAGCTTTAACATTATTAACAATTGGTTTTCCTTGTAACAAATATCAAAACTATCACGCAAAAAACTGAAAAGAGCAACATAAATAAAACGTAAACCCATCAATAACAAACTTTTCATTATTTTTTATATATTTTTTAATCTGAAATTTAACCGCTCATTGTCCTGTTATCATCAATTTTCATTTCCTTTCCAGCTGGCTATCATCTCATTTTTCTTCGGCAACCTCGCGTTTTTGTATAAGGCTGCCATTATAAGAAAAATCCTTGGTTAAACCCCCAAATGTGTCCTTTTTGTGTGTTTGAATGCGTGCTGCTTTATTTGTCCTTATAGTTTAAATCCTTAAGAAAAAGTTTGTAATGCTACAAGAAAATTAAGTTTCATTTATATACATACATTCAAGGAAGGATGTCTTTACAATTCAGAATTATTTTTGGGAATCATTTTATTACGTTAATTAGGATATTAACAGTTCACTATTCACTATATTTTACTATTGAAAGCTGCTAGATATAGAACAGAACTAGAACTGAACTAGAACTAAACTAGAACTGAACTAGAACTGAACTAGAACTGAACTAGAACTGAACTAGAACTGAACTAGAATTGAACTAGAACTGAACTAGAACTGAACTAGAACTGAACTAGAACTGAACTAGAACTGAACTAGAACTGAACTAGAACTGAACTAGAACTGAACTAGAACTGAACTAGAACTGAACTAGAACTGAACTAGAACTGAACTAGAACTGAACTAGAACTGAACTAGAACTGAACTAGAACTGAACTAGAACTGAACTAGAACTGAACTAGAACTGAACTAGAACTGAACTAGAACTGAACTAGAACTGAACTAGAACTGAACTAGAACTGAACTAGAACTGAACTAGAACTGAACTAGAACTGAACTAGAACTGAACTAGAACTGAACTAGAACTGAACTAGAACTGAACTAGAACTGAACTAGAACTGAACTAGAACTGAACTAGAACTGAACTAGAACTGAACTAGAACTGAACTAGAACTGAACTAGAACTGAACTAGAACTGAACTAGAACTGAACTAGAACTGAACTAGAACTGAACTAGAACTGAACTAGAACTGAACTAGAACTGAACTAGAACTGAACTAGAACTGAACTAGAACTGAACTAGAACTGAACTAGAACTGAACTAGAACTGAACTAGAACTGAACTAGAACTGAACTAGAACTGAACTAGAACTGAACTAGAACTGAACTAGAACTGAACTAGAACTGAACTAGAACTCAAATAGAACTGAACTAGAACTGAACTAGAACTGAACTAGAACTGAACTAGAACTGAACTAGAACTGAACTAGAACTGAACTAGAACTGAACTAGAACTAGAACTGAACTAGAACTGAACTAGAACTGAACTAGAATGAAGAAGAAGAAGGACAGGATATAAGTATAGTCTGGGATTCACATAGTCTAGTTACTTAAAAGTAGTCAGCCTATTCCATTGATAAAGAATAATAGATTTCATAGATCATAGCTAGCTTGTCACCCAATTAATCATGGAATCTTTCCGCTATCCATTTTTGCCTGAGACCCTGTAGTCTAGGACAGTTACACAGAATATGTTCCACTGTTTCTAGTTCCTCAATATCCCCGCACAACCTACAGAAGTTCTGTGCGCCTATAACCCATTTACCAATGAAGACTCCAATTGTGCAGTGCCCAGTTATCATTCATACTAAAGTCCTGAGAATTTTCTCAACCAACCCAATTAGTATTCTGGTTGCCTTTGCATCCAACTTTGGCCTAATAGCCCTGGACGCCCTGCAATCCAGCCTACTACACCAGGATTGCTTCGTAGAGTCCCGGAATCTTTCGAAAATCAACCTATAATAGTGGCATACAGGAGGTTTAACCTCCCCGTCTCTGTCTGGAAGACGCTGCATTCGTTTGGGAGTCTGTATGATACTTTGATGTCCTCATATACTACAAAAACTCCGGCTCCCGTCCCACATTCCATTTTGGATCCATGAGTTAAAATTACACCCCTTCAAACAGCTGTTCAGATCTTACACACTTGTCTCTACTTGGAAACACAGTTGGAGGTAAAATACCGAAGTCTAAAGTCGTTACTCTATGGTCTGAAATCCCAGTAGGGATGCTAGCTTGACCAATTAGACTTACCTCGTATAAAATTTTCGTGTGTCCTACCCGCTTTGGTCTTACCAGAGAAGATTCAAAGAGTCTAACCGTCACACTTCCCACATATTCCTCAATTGGCAGTAAGTTAAGGATTATATCCAAAGCTGTCTGAGGTGTGCTACAAATGGCATTATTTATGCCAATGAAACCACATCTCTGAACTTTACTGAGTATCTTCCTATAACTACATTTTCTCGGTGCCTCCCTCCAAACCGTGCAACAATAAGTAATAATGGATCTTACAACCGAAGTGTAAATCTAGTTTACCATGCCTGGTCTCAGTCCCAGTTCTTAACAATAGAGTTCCTGCAGTTGTATTAGGTATTGAGACCCCTTTAAAGACTTTCCTGAATATTCTTCTTCAATGAGAATTTGTCATCAAGGGAGGTCCCTAAATACTTAGCTCCCCATGATAAAGTCAGCTCAACGCAGTCTATTTCCGGCAAATTAAAACTCCCTACCATATATTTCCTGGTAAAAGGAACTAAATCTGTTTTCTTTATGTTTACACCCAATCCCTTTGCCTTTGAACAGATTTACAGGTCGCCTAGCCTTGCCTGCATGATTTCGCTGATTGTCGAAAGAAACTTTATTTTGATCAGAATCAGAACGTCGTCCGCATAGGCAACTATCCTCCTACCCTTTAATTCAAAGATCTTGAGAATAGAGTTCACCGCTAGTAACCATAACAGGGGAGACAATACTCCACCCTGCGGAGTACCCCTGGTAACCCCTCTTCTAATCCTATCATCCCCTAGGCTTGAGTTGATAATCCTGCTGAAAAGCATCGAAACTATCCAACTCACCAGGAAGTCCTTAAAGCCGAGTTCAACTAACGATTCTCTTATTGCCTCTATCCTAATATTATTAAAGGCTCCCTCTATATCCAAAAACGCAGCTAAAATACTCCGTGCTCAATGCTACCTACAACCTCATGCAGCGCACTGTCCAAAGACTTGCACTTGAGGTAGACATGCTGAGCATTGCTAATGAGGTTGATATGTATAGTGCTCCTAAGAACTGAACTAGAACTTTACTAAAATAATATTAGAATGGTGAAGGAATAAGAGAATTATTAGCTGGCCACTCTATTCCAATTTATTGCAACTACAAAATGATTTTTGTTTTCAAACATAAAACAGCAAACTGCACACACAAAATAACTAAAAATTGCAAAAGGACTCAGACGTTGTTTATGGAATTTAATTAGTGGTGACAAGTGTAAAAACTAAAACTTTGCCCCAAAAAAGAAAATTACAAAAAATTCAGAAAATATAAAAATATATTTTCACAACTAAAATATTGATATTCGCACATTTGCTGAGTATTAAATCAATTTGTGAATTTGTTCTCAAAATTCCACATGAACCAGAAAAATATCATGTTCATTCCCATTTGCTGCAAATTGTTTTCAATGTTTTGCCAAATTTTGGCACTTGTCTCAACTCTTAGAGCGATTACTAATGAGATGTACGTGAGTTTGATGCAGAGTTTTATTGTGTTGCTTTGTTGTTCCTTAGATTTTGGTCAAAGGGATCAGCAGTGAAAGATTCTGTTGACAGTTTGCTGGTACAAAAGCTTAAGGCCAAAGAGCAAGAGTTGTTGGGGTGAATAAGGATTATGAAAATAAATTTGTTAAGGGGACTTTTGGTTCCCAGTTTGGTTAATTAGGGAGAATTGTTGTGGAAAAGAAAATAGTACGTGTTTGTTGGTTTAAATAATGTCAGTTTTATTAAGAAATAGCCACAATTTAAGTTTTATATTTCTACACAATCTCTGATATCTTTGAATCTCATGACTGTTTTCTCTTGTTGTCTCTAACCTATGACCTGTCGCTTTTTACTTTATTTTCTATTTTTATTTATTTTTCTTGCATTAATGTTACACTTGTTTGCTTAAATAAATATTTATTTATTACTTTTATCTTGTGACTTGTTTATTTTCCACTTCTCTTAAGTATATTTGAAAATTTTCCAAAAGTTTAACTCCCTGTTGAAGTGTTCTATACCAAACATACACTCTCTGGGTATTGTTAAACAGATACCATGATTATTTTCATCAAATTACATTTCAATTATATTAAATTCAATTGAATGTCCTTTACAGCTATAAAATAATATAAATATTGCTTTATTTTTTACGAACTCCAAGGAATGCTGGATTTTTAACAATATTGCAGCAGACATCAATGCTGCCAGGATGGTCTGCCTTACCCAGTGAAAGATTTAAGTAAAGAATTTTGTTGTGCAAAAGTTTTTTACAGAAATTCTAAGTTCGAATATGGAAATGTTGCTAAATATAAATTTAAATATTAAAAAGTTCTTATGGGAACAAAAATTAGTCAATTCTACAGGATTTTTTAAAGTTCGAAAATGAATTCGAATTTTCGAACATAAGTTTTAAAGTAGATTTTAAGCATTTTTGTTTAGTTAGTTACACAAAATTAAACAAATTAAATTTTTTTCATGAAAAATTCTATGAAAAAATACATAAAATTCATTAAAATTCCCTGTAATTCTAAAAATTTTATTATTTTTATAATATGCTGGAATATACAAACATTTTCTGATACAATTTGGATGTTCGAAAATATGATCGAATTTTCGAACATGCCCCAAAATGTTATTTCATGCTGACGAAAGTATTTCTTTGCATTATAAATATAGTAAGTAAAACAAAATAGAGAAACGATTTAATTTTTAGCATGAAATTCCAGGTTTGAGGAACAAAATTTAAGATTTTCTTACGAAATGTTAAATCGAAAAGCAACATTAGTCTATATAAATAACAAAATACAACAACAAAATACAGTGCATTGGAGGTAACGTGAACTAATTATATCCAAGGGGGGTTCATGTTAGCGATTGTCGAATTTCATGAGAAAAATATAAAATTTTACAATATAAACCTGTGTTTTACACGCCTGAACTTGAAATTCTCGATTTTTTATATAAAAATTCAAAATATCTAAATTCGCTAATAAATTGGCCAATAAGCGTTTAATCAAGAAAAGGTGCTCGATCTGTGTCACTCATATTTCTGACCAAAAATCGATTTTTTTATATAAAAACTCAAATTATCTAAATTCGCTAATAACTTGGTCAATAAGCGTTTAATCAAGCTCTGTGATAATTTCTGACCAAAAATTGATTTTTTTATATAAAAACTCAAAATATCTAAATTCGCTAAAAACTTGGTTAATAAGCGTTTAATCAAGAAAATGAGCTCGATCTATGATCACTCATATTTCTGACCAAAAATAGATTTTTTTATATAAAAACTAAAAAGATCTAAATTCGCTAATAACTTGGCCAATAAGCGTTTAATCAAGAAAAAGAGCTCGATCAGTGATCACTCATATTTCTGTCTAAAAATCGATTTTTTATATAAAAATAATTTTAAATAAACCCTTAATTTGTTATTATTTATTGAATCTATAAGAACAATGCAACATTTTGGGTTAATTTATAAATGTACGAAAAAAAGTACGAATTTTTGAAATTCTCAGAAAAGTCTTTGTAAATTCAAAGTTCGTAAATCTCTAATGGGAAAATTATGCTTTTTTTGCAAAAAGTTTAATCTTTTCATGCCTTTGAACAGCAGTGAATTATTTTCTAATACAGCGAAATGTTATTCAAATATACCCAACAAGTTGAACAGTTTTAATTTTTTTAATCAAATTTTAAGTTCCTAAAGAAAAATGTTCCAAACCTGCCTTATAAATTAGTATTTCATGTAATATGTTTTGTAATTAATAAAATTTTGAAGAAATTTTTAATTTTTCTTTAGAAATTCCTTGCTCGAAATGCTATATTTCTTTTATGAATCTTCTGATTGACAAAATTTTATATTTTTCATAATCAATAGAAATAATTCATTGTTTTCTCATACTTTTTGGAATTTCGAAATTAAGTTCGAATTTTCGAACATGTCTAAAAATCAGGTATTTGGTTTCAAAACGTAATATTTGCATTTCTACGCTTTGTAATTATTAAATTTATGAAATAAAATTAAATTATTCTAAAGAAATTCCATGTTCGAAACACCATAATTCGAAAATTAAGAATCTGATACTAAAATGTTGAACAGTTTCATGCTCCTGAGTAAAAATAAATTGCTTTCAGCAACTTTAAAGAAGTTCGAAAATATGTTCGAAATTTCGAACTTGACAAAACAGCAGATAATTTGCTTAAATTTCGAATATTTAGGCTATTGATTTTAAAAAATGTTATAATTTTCATACTCTGGAGCAAAAATACTTAATTTTCTTGCATTTTGGAGACTTTCGAAATTATGTTCGAATTTTCGAACTGGTTTAAAAAAGTTGAATTTTGTTAGCAAATTTAGTTTTTTGTGTTTAACGATTCTTAATTAACAAAATTATTTAAAAATATTTAATTTTTCTCAAGAACTTCAATGTTCGAAACACCATAATTCGAAAATTAAGATTCTAATACTAAAATGTTGAACGGTTTCATGCTTCTGAGTAACAATAAATTGCTTTCAGCAACTTTAAAGAAGTTCGAAAATATGTTATAATTTTCGAACTTGACTAAAACATCAGATATTTGGCTTCAATTTGGAAAATTGCTTATAGTTTTTATGCTCTGGAGCAAAAATACTTAATTTCCTTGCATTTTGGAGACTTTCGAAATTATGTTCGAATTTTCGAACTTCTTTAAAAAAGTTGAATTTTGTTAGCAAAAGTAGTTTTTTGTGTTTAATGATTCTGAATTAACAAAATTATTTAAAAATATTTAATTTTTCTCAAGAACTTCCATGTTCGAAAAGCTATAATTCGAAAATAAAGATTCTAATACTAAAATGTTGAACAGTTTCATGCTCCTGAGTAACAATAAATTGCTTTCGGGTACTTTAAAAAAGTTCGAAAATATTTTCGAAATTTCGAACTTAACTAAAAATCATATATTTTGCTTCAATTTGGAAATTTTTTTATCATTTTCATGCTCTGGAGCAAAAATACTTAATTTTCTTGCATTCTGGAGACTTTCGAAATTATGTTCGAAATTTCGAACTTGAATAAAAAAGTTAAATTTTGTTAGCAAAAGTAGTTTTTTGTGTTTAATGATTCTTAATTAACAAAATTATTTAAAAATATTTAAATGTTCTCAAGAAATTTCATGTTCGAAACACCATAATTCGAAAATTAAGAATCTGATACTAAAATCTTGGACAGTTTCATGCTTCTGAGTAACAATAAATTGCTTTCGGGTACTTTAAAGAAGTTCGAAAATATGTTCTAATTTTCGAACTTGACTAAAAATCATATATTTTGCTTCAATTTGGAAAATTGTTTATCATTTTCATGCTCTGGAGCAAAAATCTTGCATTTCTTGCATTTTGGAGACTTTCGAAATTATGTTCGAATTTTCGAACTTGTTTAAAAAAGTGGAATTTTGATAGGAAAAGTAGTTTTTCGTGTTTAGCGATTCTTAATTAACAAAATTATTTAAAAATATTTAATTTTGCTCAAGAAATTCCATGTTCGAAAAACTATAATTCGAAAATTAAGATTCTGATACTAACTTTTTTAACACTTTCATGCTCTTGAGTAATAATAAATTACTTTCTGGTACTTTAAAGATGTTCATATTTCAATAATCAAGCTTTTGTTACTAAAAATTTTCATTTAGCTTAAGTTGTCCCTTTTAAACAACGAATCTGTTTAGAGTTAAACAAATTTGCTGGGTTTTATCAGCAAATTTTGTTTTCTTTTTTATCACTTTTTTTGCTCAACGGTTCTGGTATTTTAGAGCAGACATTTGTGCAAATATTTGTACTTGTTAACTATCGAGAGAATATTATTCAACAATTGATTTCTATAAAAGAACGTGAGTGCAAAAAAATAAATACCTAGGTTATCGTTTTATTACTTTTTTACATACATATTTCTCAAATATGTCGTATCCAATCTGTGGATTCAGCAAAAAAAGTTGTGAGAAGAAAATCCGTTTAATCCAAATATCTGTCACATGCACTATTGTGGTATGCAAGAAACAGGATATGAAAAACTACAAGGAATGCTAAGAGTGTTAGAGAGGACATGTGTCTGAGGATTTTACAATAGCAAACAATATGTTGGAATTTGAATAGTTTTCTACAACTTTTTTGCAAACTAATATGAAACTGAAACGGAAGCGCAACAGAAGCAAGAGATAACGGAGAAAATTCCTTCGTCATATTTAAACAAATTGAATTATTGTAGTGTGAAGCATAGAAAAATATTACATTTTAAAGACTTACAGTTAAAGTTAGTTAAGGAAATTTCTATGAATTTGATTTTACATCAACCAAATTTAATCCAACAATATTTTAGTTTTAAATCTTTAACATATTAAAGTCATCTTTCTTATTTATCATTCTTTAATGTTTAAAGTACTAGTACTTCCAAGTACAGCAATTTTAAACAAACTTAAATTTAAATATCTTGTGAAAACTTTTGCAAAACACATTTTTAAGTAGATGTTCTCATTTATTCAAGGCCATTTTATTGTAGTGCATTTTAGTAAACTCTATATACTACAAACTAATTTACATTTTATAAAATTTATTTGTTTTCTAGTGTCCTGCTTTTAATGTACTTCTGTTAGAGAACTAGTTGAAAAAGGAAAGAAAGTTGCATCTTAAATTAGCCTTAAAATATAATGAAAACTAACGAGCATGAAATGCAAAATAAAAATGCAAATGAGATAAAGATGATAACAAACGAATATAAAGTGTACTAAATAGATGAACTTGAAATAAACCAGAACTAGAACAGAACTAGAACAGAACTAGAACAGAACTAGAACAGAACTAGAACAGAACTAGAAGAGAACTAGAACAGAACTAGAACAGAACTAGAACAGAACTAGAACAGAACTAGAACAGAACTAGAACAGAACTAGAACAGAACTAGAACAGAACTAGAACAGAACTAGAACAGAACTAGAACAGAACTAGAACAGAACTAGAACAGAACTAGAACAGAACTAGAACAGAACTAGAACAGAACTAGAACAGAACTAGAACAGAACTAGAACAGAACTAGAACAGAACTAGAACAGAACTAGAACAGAACTAGAACAGAACTAGAACAGAACTAGAACAGAACTAGAACAGAACTAGAACAGAACTAGAACAGAACTAGAACAGAACTAGAACAGAACTAGAACAGAACTAGAACAGAACTAGAACAGAACTAGAACAGAACTAGAACAGAACTAGAACAGAACTAGAACAGAACTAGAACAGAACTAGAACAGAACTAGAACAGAACTAGAACAGAACAGAACTAGAACTAGAACTAGAACAGAACTAGAACAGAACTAGAACAGAACTAGAACAGAACTAGAACAGAACTAGAACAGAACTAGAACAGAACTAGAACAGAACTAGAACAGAACTAGAACAGAACTAGAACAGAACTAGAACAGAACTAGAACAGAACTAGAACAGAACTAGAACAGAACTAGAACAGAACTAGAACAGAACTAGAACAGAACTAGAACAGAACTAGAACAGAACTAGAACAGAACTAGAACAGAACTAGAACAGAACTAGAACAGAACTAGAACAGAACTAGAACAGAACTAGAACAGAACTAGAACAGAACTAGAACAGAACTAGAACAGAACTAGAACAGAACTAGAACAGAACTAGAACAGAACTAGAACAGAACTAGAACAGAACTAGAACAGAACTAGAACAGAACTAGAACAGAACAGAACTAGAACAGAACTAGAAAAGAACTAGAACAGAACTAGAACAGAACTAGAACAGAACTAGAACAGAACTAGAACAGAACTAGAACAGAACTAGAACAGAACTAGAACAGAACTAGAACAGAACTAGAACAGAACTAGAACAGAACTAGAACAGAACTAGAACAGAACTAGAACAGAACTAGAACAGAACTAGAATAAGACTACATTTGAATTAGCTCTTAAATTTAAATTTGATGGCGAATCTTTGTATCATTTTAGAATATCTTTTGTTTTTCTATACTTTTTTGTGACTTTTTTTTTGGGTTTTTATTTTATTTATTCTTAAAAACCCTAGAAAACCAACTAGTTTATTCTTAGTTTTAAGCCTTAAAGAATTGTTATATGAATATGCCAAGTACCCAGAGCTTTTCGTAGTTTCTAGTTAAGATTCTCTTGAATTTTATGTAGAATAGTACTTAAGTGTTTTTGTGTTGTAAAATGAAAAAGAATAAAGAAAACGAAAAGTTACTTAAATAAGATTTACTTACAAATTAAAGTAGGTTAAGAAACTTATAAAAACAACAGAACTGTAACAAGCAACAGTATCTTAAATTCTGAATAAACACAACTACAATAATAATGGCAACAAAATAAGGTAAGAAGTTGAAATACATGCAACAGCTTAAGGTGAACTTTTGTAATAAGATAAATATCTAGAGACTTAGACAAGACATGAAAGGCAACAAAGAGGGTTTTTCTTTTAAAATGTTAAGTTTTTCTGTAGCTTTTAAATTGTTAAAGAAAAAGTTGGAATAAGTAGCTTGTAAAGGAGAAATTATAATTTTAAGAGATTTGTTGTACGGGACGTATGATTAATATTAATTTAGAGGTTATGTTACAAAAGTGTGTAGTTGCTAAACTAGTAAAGATTTTAGAAAGATTTCAAAACTAAATAAAAGCTAAGAGTTCTGTCTACAACATTGCCATAGCCAAAACTTTAAACAAAATATTCTAAATTCCTTCTCTACAATATTTAAATAAATTGCTAGACTTTTATTTTACAACTAATATTTCGTTGACTTTAGATTTCCTAAAATAGAAGAGCAAAAACTAAAATTTTGTTATTAAATTATATGGTTGAGTTAATTTTTTGTATTTATTCAGGCATAACACAGCTGTGTAGATGCAAAACTTTACATTGAACGTTCGAAATTTATTACTCATACCGGTATGCATGTGTAGAAATTTGATGGCCTGGACAAGTTGCATACATTTGAGCGCTTCACTGCATACCAAGAACATATACAAATACACTCAACCATTTACCTGAACATACTCCAGAGATTTATCAAGCATGCAGGGAAAATAAGAGAAAATATAAAAAAAAAATTCTAGAAGAATAAAAACATTTTGCCAAACACTTGCTAAATTTATATTTGAAGCATTTTTTATTTCAATTTTGGTAATAAACACTTCAAAATAGTGTTGATGTGCCTGGCGTGTGTATAATTTCTATATTTTGGCAGCTGCCATGTGGTGTAAACAACTCTATTAGCAAACTGACAGTGTTGATGGTTCAGTGAAGCCAATATAAGCAAATAACTTTTAGTTTGAGATAGAGGAAAATATTTATATATTTTTTAGTGATGTTAGTAGAAAACTAAATTTTTACTACATCCATATCATTTTATAGCATTTACAAGGAAAACTCATTTAAAATTAGATGTGATAACAAGCCTAAGTGCAGGCAACATATTTGTAAAACTATTGGGGCAGAAAGTAGTTAGAAAAAGATTGTTAAAACAAGCATATGTGAGAAGGATAATCATAAAATTTATAAATGAATTGAGGGAAATTTTAAAAATAAAGTATTTAATAAACAAAAGTTTAGAATAATATAGTTAGGTTGAAGGAAAAAATACAATAAAATACTAATTTATTCGATTTTTAATGTGTTAGAAAAAATTTAATTTTCGAAAATTTTTCTTAAATCGATGAAATTCGAAATTTTTTCCTGCAAATGACATATTTTGTATTAATTTTATGTCAAACTTGCAGCTTTAGCTTTCTTATGCCTTTGAAATTTTAAAAATCCATACTTAATTGCCCAAGTTATGAGCGATTTTCTAACCTAACCTCATAATTAATATTAATCATACGTCTGGTATGACAAAAATGTTTCTTTATTAAATAACTATGGCAATTATGGAGGGATTTTGAAAATTTTTAAGGATTCTTAAAGTTAAGGTATTGAGCTTTAAACGCTTGTTTTAAAGTTTAAAATACTTATTTAAACTAAATATAAAAATTTAAATTATTGAAAGTTAAAAAAAAAATTAATTATTTAATTATAATAGATTTTTTTGGGAAATTTTAAAAACAAAATATTTTAATATTGAAAAGTTTAAGAAAATATATTTTGGTTGAAGAATAAAATACAACAAAGTACTAATTATAAGTTTTTTAATGTGTTAATTTTCATCTAAATTTTCTTAAATCTATGAAATTCGAAATTTTTTCCTGCAAATGACATATTTTTTATTCATTTTGTAATAAACTTGAAGCTTTAGCTTTCTTATGCCTTTGAAATTTTAAAAATCCATACTTAATTGCTCAACTTATGAGCAATTTTCTAACCTAACCTCATAATTAATATTAATCATACGTCTAGTATGACAACAATGTTTCTTTTGGGCATAACTATGGCAATTATCCAGGGATTTTGAATATTTTAATGGATTCTTAAAGTTAAGACCATGAGCTATAAACTCTTGTTTTAAAATTGTAACAAATTATGGTAACTAGATATAAAAATTTAAATTTTTGAAAATTAAAAAAAAAAATTATAATAATAGATTTTTTTATAGCACATGAAACATTCAGTAATTTTTATTATTTAAATTTAGAAATTAAAGTTTTCGGTTATAAATGCCATTAACATTTAAACAAATATATCAACAATTGCCCAGTTATGAACAATTTTACTAGGTAACAATAAATAAATATTAATTATACGTCTAGTATGACAGACATTTTTCTTTTGTTAATAACTAAAGCAATTATGCAGGGATTATGAAATTTTTAATGGATTCTTAAAGTTAAGGCCATAGGCTCTGAACTTTTATTATAAAGTTTAAACAAATTTTGCTAATTAAATATAAAAATTTAAATTTTTGAAAATTATTTTTTTTTTAAATTATGAAATTTTAAAATTATTTTTTTTATAGCATATAAAATATTCTGGAAATTTTATTATTAAAAACTAACAATTACAGCTTTCAGTTTTAAATTGCATTAAAATTTAAAACAATATATCAACAATTGCCCATCTATGAACAACTTTACTAGGTTACCCTAAATAAATATTAATCATACGTCTAGTATAACAAAAATGTTTCTTTTGTAAATAACTAAAGCAATTATGCAGGTATTTTTAAAATTGTAATAGTTTTTTAATGTTAAGGCCATGAGATGTAAACTCTTGTTATAAATTTTAAATAAGTTATAATGTTGCAAAATAAAAATTTGTATGTAAAAAAATTTTAAATTATAAAAAAATATTAAAATAATCTAATAGATTTTTTGTTATATTGATATTATTATTGTTATATTTATATTGATATTAAAAGCTTATTTTTTCATGTTTTAAATGCCGTTAAAATTTTAAAAATATGTGAAGAAATGCCATAGTTGTGGACAATTAAAATAGCTACCCCTAAATAAATATTAATCATACGTCTAGTATGGCAAAAATTTTTAAAATTTTAATAGATTTTTAAAGTTAATAACATATGCTACAATTTATTATTACAAAGGCTAAATAAATTCTAATGTTTCAATATAAAAACTTTTTTAAAAATTAAAAAATTTGTTTCAAAAATTATGGAATAAAATTTAATTAAATATATTCCACATTTTGTAAATTTTGACATTGAAAATTAACAGCTGATAGTGAAGAGTTTTATATGAAGTAAACAATTTAAAAATATGTCAGCAATTGCCCAAGTTATGGACAATTTAACTAGCAACTTAATCTTAAATAAATATTAATCATACATCTGGTATATTAACAAATTTCCTTTGGTTTTTAGAGATGCATACTTCTAAAACATTTTAATTTGAGGGTAAGAGTTATAATCGGACGTCATAAAAGTTATATAAATGTATTGATTCAATTTTTTTTTAAATATTTAAAATAATCAACTTTTTTTATAACATATGTATGGAATAGTTTTAATTTTTTGGCTGGTTTTTAAACCTTGAAGTCTTAGCTTTTAAAACCAGTACAAATTTTAAAAATCTTTGTAGGATTGCCTGAGTTATAAGCAATTTTCCAAACTCACATCTGAATTAATATTAATCATACGTATAGTAGTACAAAATTTACTTTAAAGCCTTGTTAATGATTTTCTAAGCTGCATTTGCTGAATTTTATTAAGCTAAATCATAAATGGAAGCAAATACTATTTATAATAATGAATATTTTTTTAAATTTGAATTTTAATTAACGATTAAAGAAAGATTAATATAACAGGAAATTTATAAGATTTTTTTTATTTTAAAATTTAGTTTATTTTAAATGTTCAAGGACATTTACTTTTTAAATCCCAATTAAATATAGGTTTTTCATTACAAATATATAATGTCTCCATAGAAAAGAATATAAAAACAATCCATTTGTCTTTAGTCTAATGCAAAGAAATAAAAAAGTTTTGAAATATTTAATAGCTCATTATATTAAATGAAAGTTTTCTCAATTACTCAGTATTATTTTCTGTTTTAATCTTTATAAAGTCTGTAACATAGAAATGTGGCTTACAAGAGTTATTTTTGCTCACATATCTTAAATTGTCATCTCTTCAGTTCTCTTTAGTTTGTGTCATTTATAAAACTGTTGTAATTAATGGCAAATTAAAATCAAATCAACCCTGTTGGCACCAAATGTGCCAACACTTGGCTTAAATCGTTTTAAATGCAATTTTCTTATATAGAGAAAAGGAAATGACAAACATTTCTATCTTCAATATGCTCACATTTCTTATTGGTTTTACCTCTCACACGTTTAGCTTTTCTTTTTATTGGCAGGTGTTAATGAGTTTCTGGCAATAGGAAAAAGGAAAACATTTTAATGAATTTAGCAAGGAGAAAATAATTAAATGACATTCTACTGGAAATTAAAGAAAATTTAATAGAAATTTAAAATTTTAGCAATTTTCAATTAAATTTTCAATTTCCAAAAGATAACAGAGGAAATATTAAACAGCGATGAATGATAAACATTATGATAAGCAAATTCTCTAGTGTTAAAGTAATTAAAACTGCTTTAAAAAGTAGTTTTTTTTCTTGCCTTTATCTAGAACTTAAGTTAAACTAAAATTTGTCATACTAGACGTATGATTAATATTAATTGATAGGTTATGTTGGAAAATTGCCTATAAGTAATGCAATTGTGCTGATATTTTAAAACTGTTAATGGAATCTTGAAGCTTAGATTTTCAGCTATCAGTATGATTTAGAAGTTATTGTTAATTAGGTTCTTTAGTTGCAAAATTTTCAAAGTTTGTTTGTAATTTTTTTTAGATTTCCTGAGATTTTAATCTTTCTTTCAACTTTAATTAAGACTAAGTTTGAAACAATTCCCTCCTTGTTTTAAATGTCATTTATTTCCATTTCAAATAAAATTCTTCAAAATAGAAATATAATTTAGTTTTTAAATTTTTATAAAATTAATTTTTATATTGAAACAATATAATTTGTTTAACCGTTATAATAACAGATTGTAGCTTATGGTTTTAATTACCTAAATCCATTATAATTTTTAAAATCCCTGCAAAAATGTCCCAGTTATTTAGAAAAGAAACATTGTTGTCATATTAGACGTATGATTAATATTTATTTAGGGTTTCCTAGTGAAATTGTTCATAACTGGGTAATTGTTTATATATTTTTATAAAATTTTAATGGCATTTAAAACTGAAAGCTTTAATTAGTAATTCCTAATATTAAAAATTTACACAATATTTAATGTGCAATAAAAATCTATTATTATAATACCATAATTAATTTTTTATTTTTTTTAATTTTCAAAAATTAAAATTTTTATATTTAATTAATATAATTTATTTTAAATTTGAAATAAGAGATTATAGCTCATAGCCTTAGCTTTAAAAATCCATTAAAATTTTCGAAATCCCTGAATGATTCCCATAGTTATTTACAAAAGAAATATTATTGGCATACTAGACGTATGATTAATATTAATTATGAGGTTAGGTTAGAAAATTGCTCATAACTTGGGCAATTATGTATGGATTTTTAAAATTTCAATGCCATAAGAAAGCTAAAGCTTCAAGTTTATTGTAAAATTCATACAAAATATGTCATTGGCAAGAACAAATTTCGAATTTCATGGATATAAGAAAATTTTCTTAAATTAAAGTTTTTTGTAACACATTAAAAATCAAATAATTAGTATTTTATTGTATTTTATTGTATTTTATCTTTCGAAATATAGAATTTTCATTAAATATTTGTATATTTTATTAATTTGTTTTTAAAATATCCCTCAATTCATCTATAAATTTTATATTATCCTTCCCACATATGCTTGTTTTAACAAGCTATTTAAAACTCTCTTTGCTTTAACCACTTTCTGCTGCAATAGTTTATTAAATATGTTGCCTGCACTTAGGCTTGTTATTACATCTAATTTTAAATAGGTTTTCCTTGTAAATGCTATAAAATGATATGAATGTAGTGAAAATTTAGTTTTCTACTAACATCACCACGAAATATATATTTTCCTCTATCTCAAACTAAAAGTTATTGGCTTCACTGAACCATCAACACTGTCAGTATTCTAATAGAGTTGTTTACACCATATGACAGCTGCCAAAATATAAAAATTATACACACGCCGGGCACATCAACACTATGTTGATGTAAAAATATTTTAAATTATTTGTCTCTCTTTTATTTCACAGACTTTTTGGATACCTTTTCTTTTGATAATGGAATACATTTTTGTTGGAATATAAAATTTATTTTAATTGTTTAAATATTTTGTAGAACTTTAAAATTCTTAAACAATTCCATTTGTGTTAGAAGTAGTTCAATTCTAATTGCAGTTCATTTTACTTGCTCAAATGTTATTTTCTTTTATAAAATATTCTGTTGTTAATGGAATCTAAGTAGTAGTAGCTAAAGTGCAAGTAGCATTTATTTCTTTTTTAGGTTCAATTTATTGGTTTGGCATTTTCGGTTAAAGTGAATGTGAGAAAACACTTAAGAAAAGAACAGTCTTTGTAATGGAAAAAACAAAAGAAAGGAAACTAACATACATGAAATTAAGAGTATTCAATTAATTTAAATTACACTAAAGTTAAAAATAATAGAAACAAAATTCCTTTAGTCTAAATTGTTCATGTAATTTAAAATTTTCAAAACTAAGACAATAAAATAATAAGAAATTTGTAATAAATTAATATAGCCCGGGGTCTTAGCTTTTATGTGCCTTTAAAATTTAAGAAATTGGTCAATTATTTTCTTAGTTACACACAAAATAATCATTTTTGTTCTACAGTGCGTATGATTGATATTAATTGGGGGATTGTGTTATAAAATTTGCTGTAACTTGGGACATAAAGCACGGATTTTAATAATTTTAATGTTATTTAAAAGCTAAGACTCCAGGCTTGTAACTAAGTTTGTGAAGAATTCATTCATTCAACGTTGTATAAAAAAATAATTAGTTTTTGGAAATGGTTTGAGGAATTTGAAAATTTTCTTATACAGAGAAATAATATAACAAAGAATTCATTTAATAGGCTTATAACTCGAGGTCTTAGCATGCAAGTTCCTTTAAAATTTTGGAAATCTGTCCATAATTACCTTAGTTATAACCAAAAGTAACTGTTTTGTCATACTAGGCGTATGAGTAATATTAATTTAGAGGTAAAGTTGAAAAATTGTTTATATCTAGGGCAGTTATGCATAGATTTTTAAAATCTTAATGAAATATGAAAGCTAAGACATATAAATTTCAATATGGGCAATAAATTTTCTAGAAAAAATATTTTTTTAAATAAAAATACAAAATTTTCTATAAATTATTTTTTTAATTTCACAATAAAAATACCATTTCTTAAAAAAACTTAAACCTCCAATTCTAAAATTGTTTATAACATTGAAATTCTTAATATCTTTGTATAATTATAAAAGTTTTACACAAAATAAAATATTTTGCTACACCAGACGTATGATTAATATTAATTAAGAGGTTATATTATAAACATATCAATAAATCAGACAATTATTGTTGGATTTTTAAATTTTAAATGGCACTTGAAAGCCAATATTTCGTTTTAAGTAATTTATGAACAAAAATAAATTAATTCTTTAAATTTAATGGAAAAAATTTACAATTTTTAAAAAAAATTTTATATTGAATAAACTTTTTTATATCTATTTCTACTGTGAATAAATTTTGTAACAATTTCGGGAGATTTTCTATCGCTAAGCAAAGATTAGGCTCTTGTGTATGTGTAATTTCTTTAAATTTATCCAAGAATTTAAGAAAAACCTTTAACATCAGCTATAAATATAAATTTGTTATACCAGACGTATGATTAATATTAATTTAGAGGTTATGTTACATATTTAAGCATTATTCATAAAATTGTTGCTGGATTTTTAAATTCTATATGGTATTTGAAAGTCAATACTTTAAGTTAACTAATTTATTAATAAAATTTTTAGAAATCTTTTTATATAATAGAAAAAATTTCCAATTTGTAAAAAATTTTTTTTTATTTAATTAATCTCTGCTTAGAATTAATTTAATAAAAATTTCAACAGATTTTCTGTATTTTATGGTAGAGATTATACTTCTCTTTATGTTTCAGATTTTCAGATTTCTTCAAGATCCTAAAGCGTGTTTAAAATCACTATTAAAGTAAAATTGGTTATACCAGACGTATGATTAATATTAATTAAGAGGTTATGTTATAAATTCAAGCATAAATCAGTAAATGGTTATTGGATTTTTAAATTTTAAATGCTCTTTGGAAGTCAATACTTGAGGTTAATAAATTTGTAAACAAAATTAAAATAATTATTTTTAATTATTGGGAAAAATTTCCAATTTCTACAAAAAAATATTTTTTTTTAGGGAATTAATCTCTAATAGGAACTGATTTATTAAAAATGTCTTGAGACTTACTATCTTTTATGGTTGATTTGACTTCTATTTATGTTTTAGGTTCCTAATTTGTTCAAAATTTTAAAAGAAAGTCATTAAAATAGCTTTAATATAAAATTGGTTATACTAGACGTATGATTAATATTAATTAAGAGGTTATGTTACAAATTTAAGCATAACTCACAAAAGTTTTAATGGATTTTTAAAATTTAAAAGCTATTTAAAAGCCAAGACTTGTGGTTACAATTTGTATTAAATTTAAATACTTTATCGATTATATTTATTCAAAAAAAATCTGTAATTTCAAAAATTCGAGAAAATTTTTCTATACCCATTTTATTGTTCTTAACTGTTTTTAAGATTTAATTGTGTTTTCAAACCAGGCGTGTTTTTGTTACACTGAAGTAGAGTATAAATAACATATAATATGGTTTACCTGGCTTCTGCAACCTTGCAATGAGAATATAAAATTTCTGGTTTTATTTTCCCAAAGAGGTGCTGATGCAATATTTCCTTACAACTGAAATTCTTTCTTTTTTGTTTCATTTTCCTTAACATGCTACCTGTATTTAAAAGTTAATAAATTTATCGGAAAACAAAAAGGAACATAGAGTTAAATGAAAATGTTTTATAAAGGATGTGAGAGCTTTATTTGAAAGAAAATAAATTTTCTAGCATTTTCATTTAACAGGTGTTGATGAAATTTATATGCATGGGTTGTTGGATAAAGTATAAATGTGTAATAAAATCTCTTGACTAAAACATGAAATCTTTATTTCACTGTAAATTTTATGAAATTTTTCTAGATTTTGACTTGTTTGGTGGATATTTATTTTAAAACGCTGCCAAAAATTTGTCTTAAAGCCAATTTTTCTTATGTCTTCCTTTTCAGATTTTGCTCTGATTCATATCGATGTTATTGTCACACTGAGCTTGCCATATTTTACAAATGCTCAAGTAACCCCTGAAGCTTAACGGGTTTTAAATTGGTTGTAGAGTTTCCTTTTATGTGGTATTGAATGAAATAAGAAGGAATTTATTACAAAATAATAAAGATAAAGAAAAATATTGAGGTGAATTTTTAAATGGAAGACAAATCTGACTTAAATTTGTCAATTATTAAGATATTATTTATAAATTTTAAAGCATTTCATTACACTGATATGTTTTTTTTTTATATAAAAAATTTTAATTTTTTTATTGACTATAAATTTCTACAAAAAGTTTGTGTTTTTTTGTAGTTTATTATTTTAAATACAAGATTTTGTTTTGTTTTAAAATTTAAGTTAATAATTTTCTTCCAAAAATTTAAGGAAATTGTATAAATTTAGTTTTGAAAATTTTTGTAACCGGTACGTATGATTAATATTAATTAAATAGTTATTTTATATAATTGTCTATATTTTGAAAAATAATGGATATATTTTTTAAATGATAGTAAAATTTAAAAGTTCACTGCTCAATTTATACAACTAATTTCCTAATTACTTGTTTCAAAGTTGTTTTATTAATTTTTCATGCATTGAAAGTAGAATACATAGAAAAGGTTTTTAACAATTTTAACTGAATATAGAATTCAAGACTTTAGTTTTGTAATTTTTAATATAAATGTTTCATTTAAGATTTAGTGCACTACCAAATTAGTTTTGGAAAATTGTTGAAGAAATTTTAAAAATTTTTCATTTAGAAAAATAAAATAACAATAATTTTGTTTAACTAACTTATAACTCGTGATCTTAGCATTAGAATTTTATTAAAATTTTCGAAATCTCCCCATAATTGTGATAATTATACATAAAATTACCTTTTTTTCATACCAGGCGTATGATTAATATTATTTAAGAGGTTATGTTACAAGTTTAAGCGTAACTCAGAAAATTATTGTTGGATTTTAAAATTTTTAATAGCCTTTGAAAGCCAATAATTGAGGTTAATAAAGTTATAAACAAAAATTAAACAATTATTTTCATTTAATAGAAAAAATTTTCAATGTAAAAAAAAAAAATTTTGTTAGTGAATTAATCTCTACTGCGAACTGATTTACTAAAAATTTCGCGGGATTTACTGCCTCTTTAAGTAGATTTGACTTCTTTTAATGTTTTAGATTCTCAATTTTTTCATAATTGCAAAAATAAGTCATTAAAATTAAATTTTACATAAAATTGGTTATACTAGACGTATGATTAATATTAATTAAGAGGTTATGTTACAAATTTTTGCATAACTCAGAAAATTATTGTTGGATTTTAAAATTTTAAATAGCCTTTGAAAGCCAATACTTGAGGTTAATAATCTTATAAACAAAAATTAAACAATTATTTTCAATTAATAGAAAAAAATTTAAATATCTAAAAAAAATATTTTTGTTAGTAAATTAATCTCTACTGCGAACTGATTTACTAAAAATTTCGCTGGATTTACTGCCACTTTAAGTAGATTTGACTTCTCTTAATGTTTTAGATTTCCAATTTTTTCATAATTGCAAAAATAAATCATTAAAATCTAATTTAAAAATAAAATTGGTTATACTGGACGTATGATTAATATTAATTAAGAGGTTATGTTACAAATTTCAGCATAAATCAGAAAATTATTGTTGGATTTTAAAATTTTAAATAGCTTTTGAAAGCCAGTACTTGAGGTTAATAAAGTTATAAACAAAAATTAAACAATTATTTTCATTTAATAGAAAAAATTTTCAATTTCTAAAAAAAATATTTTTGTTAGTGAATAAATCTCTACTGCGAACTGATTTACCAAAAATTTCGCGGGATTTACTGCCTCTTTAAGTAGATTTGACTTCTCTTAATGTTTTAGATTTTAAATTTTTTCATAATTGCAAATATAAGTCATTAAAATAAAATTTTACATAAAATTGGTTATACTAGACGTATGATTAATATTGATTAATTTAATGTTACAAATCTAATCATATCTCATTAAATTCTTATAGGATTTTTAAATTATAAGTGGTTTTAAATGCCAAAATTTTTAGTTATGTACAACAAAACTTAAAAAATTCTGTACTTTTTTAAAGAAAAATATTCAATTTCTAAAAAATATTTTTTTTTAATGAAATTTATGACAAATTAATTAATTTAATAATAATTTTGGGAGATTTGCTGGCTCTTGGGATGGATTTTACTTTCCTATATGTCTTTGGTGTCGAAATTTCTTCAAAATTCCTCAAAGAAACTTTAAAATCATCATTAATATTAAATGTGTCATATCTGGCGTATGATTAATATTAATTCGGAGGTTATGTTACAAATTTAAGCATAACTCAGGAAATTGTTATTGGATTTTTTAATTTTAAATGGAATTTGAAAGCCAATGCTTTAACTAATTTTTCAATACAAATTAAACAATTCTTATCATTTATTAAAAAAATTTCTAATTTCCAAAAAAAAAAATTATTTATTTTTAGAAAATTTATGTCTAATAAGAATTAATTTAATAAAAATAACTGCAGATTTACTGTTTATAAGGGCAGATTTTACTTCTCTGTACATTTTAATTTTCCACTTTTTTCAAAATTCGAAAAAAGTAATAAACTCAACAAAAAATAAAATTTTCCGTAATAGACGTATGATTAATATTAATTTAGATGGGGTCTTGAAAATATGGCCATAACTCAGGCAATTGTTGTTGGATTTTTAAATTTTAAATGCTATTTGAAAGCCAATACTTTAGTTTAACTAATTTGTCAACAAAAATTAAACAATTCTTTGCATTTATTAGAAAAAATTTTTAATTTCCAAAGAAATTTATTTAATTATAATAAATTTATGTCTAACGTGATAAATTTAATTAAAAGGAATGCAGAATTACTGTCCGTGGGGATAGATTTTACTTTTGTTTAAGTTTTAGATTGCCAAGTTTATTAAAAATTGTAAAAAAAAATTTGCCATACTAGACGTATGATTATTATTAATTTGGAGGTTATGTTACAAATTTAAGGATAACTCAAAAAATTGTTGTTGGATTTTTAAATTTTAAACGATATTTTAATGCCATTATTTTAAGTTAACTAATTTTTCAACAAAACTTATTAATTCTTATCAGTTAAAAAAAAATTTACAATTTCTAAAAAAAAATCTTTTTTATAATTGATTTATATCTACTAAGAATTAATTTAATAAAAATTATTGCAGATTTACTAGTAGATTTTACTTCTATTTACATTTTGGTTTTCTAAGTTTTTTTTAAAAACAGCAAAAAAACCTTAAAATCATGTTTAAAATTAAATTTGCCATACTAGACGTATGATTAATATTAATTAAGACATGATTTTGTAAATAAGGCCATAACTCAGGCAATTTTTGTTGTATCTGTAGATTTTAAAAGGTATTTGAAAGCCAATACTTTAAGTTAATGAAATAAGGAAAATAATTTCATCTTTACATCTTTATTTTATTCAGAATAAAATTTTAAATTTAACAAAGTTTTCAACTTAATAATTTAGCAGTTTAAGATTTCATTTCTTGTCTTTTCGCCACTTAATTACTGTACATATTTTTCTTTCAATTTTCTTTTTTACAATTTAATGTTATCCTTTTTTAAGTGTCCTTTCATTTCCCATAAATTTCGATTTATTGTATCACGATATTAAATGGGAATTTAAACCAACCTTCTGCTATACTTAATTTTGTTTCTTTATATTGGTTGGTTTGTTACGATAGCGAGGGCGTTATAAATTTTTTATTGGAAATCCAATTGCCTTTACTGTACTGTTCCATATACATATTATTGACAACATTTTACCAACTGCATGGCAACATATTGGGACAAGGAATGCGTGGTGTTTGGTGGTGGCGTTGGTTCACTCATAAATTAGTCAACCTGCAACAATATTCATTGGGGAGCCATAAAAGTATATGTCCAGTTTTTAAAACCAATATATTGTAATTTAAAATATATGTACATATAGAAACCTTTGTAACATGTTGGTTAAAAGACAAAGACAGTGGAGCAAAGTAACAGGAAATCTTATAATTAGAAACTAGAAATCAAGGAATTTTATTTTAAAGTCATTTGTTTAGGCAAGAAAATTCTGCACTTAATCTTGTAAATAGTTTGGTTTATTTATATTTTTCTAAATTATTGGTTTCATCCCACTGTCTTATATATTGGGCCAACGAGTGTAATACTTTAAATTTCATTTCCCTTCCAGAAATTTTGTGTCAGTTTAATTTAGCTGACTATGGCTGCATGTTCATGTCCAATGTTTAACAGGATTAATATAACAACAACGTTATTGAGTCCATGTAACCCAGAGAGTGCCAATATTGTCAATATTTATTGTCTGCCAACATGGAAGGTTGTGTCTTTTTCACAACCATTGAAACAAACTCATAAATTTAAACATGAAATTGGGGAAAAAAGAAACATCAGCGAACACAGAAAAAGAGATAAAATAAATTAACTAAATAATTGTTTAATTAAACGGGGGAAATGTAAAAACCAAATATATAATACGAAGATGTTTATACATTAAATTCAAAGTTTTTAAAAGACCTTTTTATGGCAGGAGGACCTGCCATTTCTAAGCAAAGATTTTGCTTCAATACATGTTTTATTTTTCCAAATTTCTTTCAAATTCCCTAAAAAAAACTTTAAAATCTCCATTAACCGTAAATTTGTAATACCAGACGTATGATTAATATTAATTATGAGGTTATGTTCCGAATTTAAGTGTAACTCAGAAAATTGTTAATGGATTTTTAAAATTTTAAATGCAGTTTGAAAGCCAATACTTCAATTTAACTAATTAATAAACAAACATTAAACAATTCTCTTTATTTATTAGAAAAAATTACGAGTTTCTCAAAAAATTTTATTTTTAAAAAACATTTTTATATTAGTTTATACTTTGAATTAATTTGAAAACTATTTCGGTTGACTTGCTATCTCTGAGGAAAGATGTTGCTGCTACGTAGTTTTATTTTTAACAAATTTCTTAAAAGTAAATTTATAATACAAGACGTATGATTAATATTAATTAAGAGGTTTTGTTACAATTTTAAGCATAACTCAGAAAATTGTTAATGGATTTTTAAAATTTTAAATGCAGTTTGAAAGTTATTACTTAAATTAAACTAAATAATAAACAAACATTAAACAATTCTCTTTCTTTATTACAAAAAATTACAAGTTTGTCAAAAAATTTTATTTTTATAAAATATTTTTATATTAGTTTATACTTTGAATTAAATTAAAAACTATTTCAGTTGACTTACCATCTCTAAGGAAAGATTTTGCTTCTATGTAGTTTTTTTTTCCAAATTTATTCAAAATTCCTCAAAAAACCTTTAAAATCTGCATTAACAGTAAATTTGTAATACTAGACGTATGATTAATATTAATTATGAGGTTATGTTCCGAATTTAAGTGTAACTCAAATGGATTTTTAAAATTCAAATGCAGTTTGAAAGCCAATACTTCTAGTTAACTAATTAATAAACAATCATTAAACAATTCTCTTTATTTCTTAGAAAAAATACAAGTTTCTCAAAAAATTTTATTTAAAAAAAAAAATTTTATATTAGTTTATACTTTGAATTAATTTAAAAACTATTTCAGTTGACTTACCATCTCTAAGGAAAGATTTTGCTTCTATGTAGTTTTATTTTTACCAAATTTCTTAAAAATTCCCTAAAAAAAAGGTTAAATAGTATTACAAAAAAAAACAGTAAATTTGTAATACTAGACGTATGATTAATATTAATTATGAGGTTGTGTTACAATTTTAAGCATAACTCAGAAAATTGTTGTTGGATTTTTAAAATTTCAATGCTATTTGAAAGCCAATTGTTTAAGTTAACTATTTTATATTCAACTTATTTTAAAATTAGTTTTAAGCCTTAGTTTTTAGTGGAATAAATGGAATTGAAATAGTCATAAACATTTTACACTTATCGATAGTAAGTAATTTAGGAGCCCAAAATAATGATTTAAATCCAATCTTCGCTAAATTTTTTACGTAGGAATAGAAACAGAATACTTTAAAATAATATAATGTTACCAGGTATTTACCATCAAACAAGTGGAATGAAACAAAATAAATTTCTTCACAATAATTGAGATTTTTAAGCAAAAATTAAGACGTTGAAACATGATTTAAAAAATATTTTAAATGGAACAAAAATCTTTAAAATAACGTAAACTAATCGTAAACAATTTAACTCTATAAATATTTAACATGGAACAAATGGAATGACACACAATTAGTTTTTAAAGCATAATTTTTGTAATGTTGTTGTCAAAAAAGCTTTAAAATTATTTTTAAATAGAAATTTGTTAAGTGAAACAAATGGAATTGAAACAAAATCCCTAAAAATAAAATAAATTCACTGCAATGACAATAAATTACACAAATCAAGGGAATCAATTTCTTTTTAAGTAGAAATATTTGAAGTGGAACAAGTGGAATGAAATGAAAATTAATTTTTAAAGCATAATTTTTGTAATTTTAATAACAATAGCATTTCTTAAAGGCAACAAAGTCTATAAAACTTATTTTAAACATAAATTTGTTAAATGGAACAAATGGAATTGAGACAAAATTCGTTATACTAACTTAAATACACTGTGTGGAACAAGTGGAATTGAAACAAAATTTAGCTTGGCAACAAAATTTTTGGGATTTCAGTGTAAATAGGATTTATAGAAATTAAAAAAGGCTTTAAAATTAATTTTTAAACGTAAATATGTTAAATGAAAGAAATGGAATCGAAACAGAATTCCTTAATATACATCAATATACTATAATTAAAGTAAATTACATAAAACAATGAAAACAAATCCATTTAAAGTAAAAATATATAAAGTGGAACAAGTGGAATTGAAACAAAATTTGTGTTAACATTGTAATTTTTTATAATGAAATTTCTAGAAAGCAATTTAGTGTTTAAAACAAATTTTAAACAAAAAATTGTTAAAGGAAACGAATTGAATTGAAACAAAATTCTTTAAAACAACTTAACATAAGTAAATGCACTGTAATTAGAAACAAAGATAAGAAATCCCTTGTTAAGTACAACAAGTGGACTTGAAACAAAATAGATGAATGTTTTTTTAAAAAAAGGAATGTATACATTTTTTTTTAATGAAACAAGTGGAATTAAAACAAAGTGACCTTAAAATCATGAAGAATCATTAGTGAAGTTTCATAAGCCATTTAAAACATAGTAAACACAATTTAAAACCCATTTTTAAGAAATCTTTAAAATGGAACAAAAGGAATTGAAACAAAAATTCAAAATTTATAAATTTTTGAAGTTTATTTTGACAAAAACATCGATACGAGCAAAAAATATTAAGAAATATAGGAGATTTTAAAATGGAACAATTGGAATTGGAACAAAAACAATTCAATCATGATTTATTTTAAAAATAATATGGAATAATAAATTCAAATTATAAAGAAATTAGTAAAGTTCTTCAAATGGAACAAGTGGATTGGAAAAAAAACTTAAAACAATAATTTTGAATGATATTCTTAATAAAACAAACCATGTTAAGTGATTCGATGACAAACTATATGAAAAAAGTTTAAAATGGAACAAATGGAATTGAAATAAATTAAATTATAATTAGAGAAGTCAAGATTAGGTATTATTAGAAATTTGAGAAAGGAACAGATGAAATTGATATGAAATATCTGGTAAAGTTGATACTTGTTTAATTACGTGTATAAGAGAACCAGAGAAGTGTTTAATGTTTAAATTTCATAAATGGAATAATTGCAATTAACACAAAAATGAGCAAGAATCATGATCGTCAGATCATTTATTTAATTTAAATAATTTAAAACAGCAAATATAATCATATTCTGATATTGCTGATAGATTACACAGTGCAACAGTGAAAAAAACACACGATCATGACAGTATAGATTCGACTCTACTACCAAAGTGTAGTAAAACCCTATACTCAGTTTGCCCATTTTGGTGACCGATTTTTTTTTATGGGCCCCCAAAGTTTCTGAAAATCAGTGGGGCCTCTAAAAAAGGTGTCATCAGGTTTTGGTTAACAGCTAATTCAGACTTTGTGCTACGGCTTAACTTTATATGGCAATAATATAGCTAAGAGTCCGCCAAATAAATTTTGTTAAAATTTGTTTCCAAAAAATAGCTTTTTCGTGCACTTTTGTTGAAAAAATATAGGAAGAAAATTTTTTTTTTTTACTTTTTTTAGAATAACTTCCAGGGACTCCTAATTTTTCAATAACAATATCCCGCAAAGTTGTAGCTACGGTAAATTTGAGTAACTCTCGTGAACATATCAATGCAATCCGAACATACCTAGGTATTCTAAATAGCTGTCAAAAATCACTTTGTAGCTTAAAATTTGTAGTTTTTTACTAATTTTTGACTCTAAAACAATAATTTTTTTGTTAAAAATGTATGTTCGAGTGTATATTCTCTATTGTGCTGGAATAACGAAGAATGGGCAAATCATTATCGGTATGATCCGGGCGCATAACTTTATCCAATCTTGATCATGCAAGACCGGCTTGATGCAAGATATGAAAAAACTTTAAAATTTTTGAAAGTGGGCAAGGTTTGTGGAACTTCTGAAGTGTAAATATAAGCTTTTTATATAAGTTTTTGATATCGGTGGAAACCTTATGACTTAAAGATTGACATTTTAGTGAAATGAATAATTTTGTGACGTCATTTACCTTAAAAACTAATAATATTTTAAAATGGTGATTTTCCATCAAGAAAAATAAAAACTTTGAATTAATGTAAAATTTGAACAGTTACAGACATCACAATAAAATTTGGAAGTAATATAGATCTAAATATTCGTAAGTCAATGGCATCACTAATGTTGCCATTCTTTGTTTTTAAACACCGAAATTCCTGAAACGGCGAAAATTTGTTCCAAAAACTAAGTTTTTTTTAGAAAATAGCCCACTTTGACGTTATTTACAGCATGATAGTAAAAACGTTCTGTATGTATATAAACAACATATGGGGCTATACAAATGTGATGAGCTTTTGAGGGTCGGTGTTTTGCGTTTTTAGAATTTTTTACTCAAACCTAATTTTTTTTTTTCAAAATTGCCCAAGTTTGGATAGGGCTGGGGGGTACAATGTCCGCTTAAGTTAGTCAAATTTTACCTTATATGTTTTTGCATTAAGTTCTCTTTCCAGATCATAAAAAAATTTATATAGTCCCGAAGAAAATTAGTTTTTTATAAAAGAAAAAATATGGGGACTTTTTTGGGAAAAAACTTAAAAAACACACGCATACAAAGTTGAAATATATAAAAAGATGCTTCAACTTTGGATGCGTGTAACTTTTTATAGGGACGAAATAATTGTTATCAGATTTGTTTTATTTTCTTTAGAATTTTATCGCAAATATACGTCATATATAAAAAAACAAATTTCGACCTTTCGTAGGCCCATCAAATTTAAAATACGAAAAAAAGATCGGGCAAAATTTAAAAAAATATTAAACCCAAATATCTCTTGAACTAAAAGAGATAACTACAGATAAAATCATATTTTTTGTAGACCTTCTCAAGGTCTATCTATATTTGAAATTGCAGCTCATTCGGATCATAAATGACTTTTTGGTAATTTTTTTATAAATGTGTGACATTGAAGGTCCACCCACTGATCCCCATTCCGAACACCTCAGCCGAGTAAATAATACAGCACAACATAGAAGTGTGGACTTGATAATACTATTTTTACAAAAAAATCTTTGTTTTAGCGTCAAAAAATAGGAAAAACGAAAATTGTTAAGGTACAAAGTGATCTTTATGTGCTATGTAGAGTGACTAGACACATTCAGAATGCATTGATATGTTCACAAGAGTTATTCAAATTTACCGTAGCTACAACTTTGCGAGATATTGTTATTGAAAAATTAGGAGTCCCTGGAAGTTATTCTAAAAAAAGTAAAAAAAAAAAATTTTCTTCCTATATTTTTTCAACAAAAGTGCACGAAAAAGCTATTTTTTGGAAACAAATTTTAACAAAATTTATTTGGCGGACTCTTAGCTATATTATTGCCATATAAAGTTAAGCCGTAGCACAAAGTCTGAATTAGCTGTTAACCAAAACCTGATGACACCTTTTTTAGAGGCCCCACTGATTTTCAGAAACTTTGGGGGCCCATAAAAAAAAATCGGTCACCAAAATGGGCAAACTGAGTATAGGGTTGTACTACCCTTTGGTAGTAGAGTCGAACCTATACTGTCATGATCTTGTGTTTTTCCAAAAGTCTCCATTTGTTGCATAGTGTTATTAAACAAATAGCAGCAACGGAGCATAACACAAAATAGTTTAAGAGAAAGGGAGAACATATTTTAAGAGAGCTATTTAAAAGTGAGTTAATATATTGATTATATTCTGATCAAAACATAGATAGTCATCAGTTATGCTTCAAATTCTACAATCGCTATTGTTTTACCAATTATCTAATCTGCACTTGCTTTTTAAAAAAATTATAATTAAGAGCACACAATTAAATATCAAAAGCTCTTTTTTAAACTATTTCAAATAACAGCTAAAAAATCAGAGAGCCAGTGCTAAGCAATCTTAAGACTACCAAAATGTATTTCTTTTTCAAATACCATCGATCAGTTGGATTTTTAAAGGCTTGACATACGTTCATTTAAATTGTTTAAACGGAAATAATAACAAAATTTGATCACCAAATAAATAATTTTAATAAAACACACGCTAAACATGAAGCTAAACTCAAGCTTCTTGGCCATATTTATGGCATTGAGCTGTATGTTTGCCTTACAAACTGAGGCGGCACGAATTTTGGGTTTATTTCCCTCCCCCTCTAAGTCTCATCTGCTTATACACTGTTCCATTGCTGATACCTTAGCCGAGGCGGGTCATGAAGTCACAGTCATCTCCACCGTACCCAATTTGTATAAGAAAGCCAAATACAATTTCATTCACGTCAAGGGAGCCATGTACGATAATAAGTTTGCCAACGATATGGTCAATAAACCAGCACCAGCTTATGTGAAATTCTATCACACCATGTCCTCAGCCATGGCTATGGCCAACAACACCCTAAATCATCCCACTATGAAGGAGTTCTTGGGCAATCACAAAGCAGGCGATTTTGATGTTATAATTATGGGCTATTTTATGAATGATTTTATGTTGGGCATTGCAGCTCAATTCCAATGTCCGGTAATCATGTCATTTATGGTGCAGCCCATCTTCCCCATCAATAATATGATTGGAAATCCATTGGAGGCTTCATATGTGCCCACATTGTTTAGTGGTTTCAAACAGCCCATGGATTTTTGGAGTAGATTGCAGAATATGTTCACCATAGCCGTGGAGGAGGGCTTTTTAATGAACTTTTTAAAGTGGAATATGGAGAAATTGTATAGGTAAGTGGCAAGACAAAAGGGGGTCAATAGACCCCTGCACATGCTAGTTTAGTAACCCATATAAGTGAAGTAGATAAGATTTTAAAACTGATTAGATTTTAAAAACTTTCCTAATGAACAAACAAAACTAAAATAGAAAACAAATGTTTGGTAATAATTAATAATAATTGGAATTAGTTGATAACAAATATTTTCAATATGAAGAAAATATCATTTAAACTTGTCATAACACTAAATGGACATAAATACAGTGAGTGTTAAATGCAGACTATGACTAGACTATGACTAGACTATGACTAGACTATGACTAGACTATGACTAGACTATGACTAGACTATGACTAGACTATGACTAGACTATGACTAGACTATGACTAGACTATGACTAGACTATGACTAGACTATGACTAGACTATGACTAGACTATGACTAGACTATGACTAGACTATGACTAGACTATGACTAGACTATGACTAGACTATGACTAGACTATGACTAGACTATGACTAGACTATGACTAGACTATGACTAGACTATGACTAGACTATGACTAGACTATGACTAGACTATGACTAGACTATGACTAGACTATGACTAGACTATGACTAGACTATGACTAGACTATGACTAGACTATGACTAGACTATGACTAGACTATGACTAGACTATGACTAGACTATGACTAGACTATGACTAGACTATGACTAGACTATGACTAGACTATGACTAGACTATGACTAGACTATGACTAGACTATGACTAGACTATGACTAGACTATGACTAGACTATGACTAGACTATGACTAGACTATGACTAGACTATGACTAGACTATGACTAGACTATGACTAGACTATGACTAGACTATGACTAGACTATGACTAGACTATGACTAGACTATGACTAGACTATGACTAGACTATGACTAGACTATGACTAGACTATGACTAGACTATGACTAGACTATGACTAGACTATGACTAGACTATGACTAGACTATGACTAGACTATGACTAGACTATGACTAGACTATGACTAGACTATGACTAGACTATGACTAGACTATGACTAGACTATGACTAGACTATGACTAGACTATGACTAGACTATGACTAGACTATGACTAGACTATGACTAGACTATGACTAGACTATGACTAGACTATGACTAGACTATGACTAGACTATGACTAGACTATGACTAGACTATGACTAGACTATGACTAGACTATGACTAGACTATGACTAGACTATGACTAGACTATGACTAGACTATGACTAGACTATGACTAGACTATGACTAGACTATGACTAGACTATGACTAGACTATGACTAGACTATGACTAGACTATGACTAGACTATGACTAGACTATGACTAGACTATGACTAGACTATGACTAGACTATGACTAGACTATGACTAGACTATGACTAGACTATGACTAGACTATGACTAGACTATGACTAGACTATGACTAGACTATGACTAGACTATGACTAGACTATGACTAGACTATGACTAGACTATGACTAGACTATGACTAGACTATGACTAGACTATGACTAGACTATGACTAGACTATGACTAGACTATGACTAGACTATGACTAGACTATGACTAGACTATGACTAGACTATGACTAGACTATGACTAGACTATGACTAGACTATGACTAGACTATGACTAGACTATGACTAGACTATGACTAGACTATGACTAGACTATGACTAGACTATGACTAGACTATGACTAGACTATGACTAGACTATGACTAGACTATGACTAGACTATGACTAGACTATGACTAGACTATGACTAGACTATGACTAGACTATGACTAGACTATGACTAGACTATGACTAGACTATGACTAGACTATGACTAGACTATGACTAGACTATGACTAGACTATGACTAGACTATGACTAGACTATGACTAGACTATGACTAGACTATGACTAGACTATGACTAGACTATGACTAGACTATGACTAGACTATGACTAGACTATGACTAGACTATGACTAGACTATGACTAGACTATGACTAGACTATGACTAGACTATGACTAGACTATGACTAGACTATGACTAGACTATGACTAGACTATGACTAGACTATGACTAGACTATGACTAGACTATGACTAGACTATGACTAGACTATGACTAGACTATGACTAGACTATGACTAGACTATGACTAGACTATGACTAGACTATGACTAGACTATGACTAGACTATGACTAGACTATGACTAGACTATGACTAGACTATGACTAGACTATGACTAGACTATGACTAGACTATGACTAGACTATGACTAGACTATGACTAGACTATGACTAGACTATGACTAGACTATGACTAGACTATGACTAGACTATGACTAGACTATGACTAGACTATGACTAGACTATGACTAGACTATGACTAGACTATGACTAGACTATGACTAGACTATGACTAGACTATGACTAGACTATGACTAGACTATGACTAGACTATGACTAGACTATGACTAGACTATGACTAGACTATGACTAGACTATGACTAGACTATGACTAGACTATGACTAGACTATGACTAGACTATGACTAGACTATGACTAGACTATGACTAGACTATGACTAGACTATGACTAGACTATGACTAGACTATGACTAGACTATGACTAGACTATGACTAGACTATGACTAGACTGTGACTATGAAATTGTTATTCAAACTAGAAATGACACCACAAACTAATAATACTTCTACTATGTGAATAGGGTACTTGGTATTCATAAACTAATAGAGATAATAAACTAGCTACTTCAGCAATACTCTTCAATTTAATGCATAGTATACTTAAACACTGATAAGAATTACTCTTTAATTGTTTGTATTAAAAATATAAACAGAGAATGAATTTATTGTTTGTATATAAAAAAGATAACAAACTATTATTATTAAAGAAGAGCGAAGCTGCGTATTTAACAACTAAATTAATAAGCAATGCAATTGCCTGATATCAGTAGTAGTTCGAAGCGGTGCCATAGCAAACACTGCTTCATATTCGTTTTAAAAAGCGGAAAGTTAATTAAAATAAATAAGAAATAATATAATAATAAGCAATTAATATTATCAAAGTGCTGCATCATGAAAACCAGCCTTATTTATATGCTAATGGGCTTAGCCTGTTCTGTGGTTATGCAATCCCAAGCAGCTCGCATACTGGGAGTGTTTCCCTCACCCTCCAAATCTCATGTGTTAATACATTGTGCCGTAGCAGATGCCCTGGC
The DNA here is from genome assembly GCF_958450345.1 of Calliphora vicina. Taxonomy (NCBI): domain Eukaryota; kingdom Metazoa; phylum Arthropoda; class Insecta; order Diptera; family Calliphoridae; genus Calliphora; species Calliphora vicina. Next base: position 110,389,196 of record NC_088783.1, on the reverse strand, counting down.
CGAGGCGGGCCATGAAGTGACCGTTATTTCCTCCGTGCCCAATATGTTTAAGAAAGCAAAATACAAGTTTATGCATGTGGAAGCCGCCATGTTCGATAGTAATTTTGCTCAGGAAATGTTAAATAAACCAGCTTCGATTTATAGAAAATTCAATGGAATTATCTCGCATGTCATTGATATGGCCAATGATACTTTCAATCAGCCCAAAATATTGGATTTCTTGCATAATCATAAGGCGGGCGATTTTGATGCTGTTATTTTGGGTTATTTTATGAATGATTTTATGCTGGGCTTTGGGGCTCATTTTCAGTGTCCCATAATTTTATCGTTTATGGTGCAGCCAATTTTTCCTATTAACAAAATGATTGGCAATCCTTTGGAGGCCTCATATGTACCGACTTTGTATAGTGGCTTTAAACAGCCCATGGATTTTGTGAGCAGAGTTAAGAATTTGTTGGCTAATGGTTTTGAGCAGCTGGTTTTGGGGAATCTAATGCAAAGGAAGCTGGATAGGATGTATGGGTAAGTGAGAAGTGCAGGTTTTATAATTGTAAATAGTAAAAAGTACCATAAAATCCCAGTTGTGGTATGCCACTAGCTCAAGTTCATATAAGCTTTATTTCATGTTTTAAATAAAATGTAATTTCCCGTTTTTACCCCCTTTTTGGTACCTTTTTTATCCCCATTGCGGTATTAAAATTTTATTAAAATAAATTTCTGTATCGTGAAGAGTAAAATATTCATATGTCTATGTCAATTTATAGAAAAAAAATATTTTATGGAAAAAAGTACCTAAAATAAACTCAATTTTTATCCCTTAAATATTCGAATTTCCAAAAAGTACCAAATTTGTGTTTGTTATTTTGTTTAATATGTAAAGAATACGATATAAAATTTGTTTCTCTGTTTATTGGTTTAAAAGATACATAGGTTACAAAAAAAGTACCAAAATACAGTTTTTACCCGTTTTCTCCCCTAATATATTGGAATTTCGCGTGGATCGTTTTAAGGAGGGAGTTCAGTCGAAGTTTATTAAGGATTATTTAAAGACCTATTACACAGGTCAACAGCAAAAAAGGCTTAACTAACAAATATATAGATTTGATGCATCATGATAATGAGCGAATTCACTTAATTGTGAATAAATTCAAAAATAATCCAACGATTTTTATTAGCGATAATTCATTTTGTTCCTATTACATGTGGCTTTGCGACAAAGCAATAAGTCTGAACAATTTCTAACATTTTCGATTTTTCATGATTTTTTTAAATAAATTTTTTTTTATTTTCATGTAAAAAATTTTTTTTTTTTGCTTCAATTTGTTAGTATAACTCCGAAACTACTAAGTCGATTGAAAGATAATATATATATGAAAATTTGTACATAGAATAGGGAAAATGTTTTCAGAATTCAATCAATCGAAAGAAGAACATTAACTACTCAAATGTATGTATATCAAACAAAAAACATTAAATTTTGTGAAAATGAGCGAATTCACTTAATTGTGAATAAATTGGAAAAGAATTAATCGATTTTTATTAGCGATATCATATTTTATTCCCATTACTTGTGGCTTTGCGATAAAGCAATAAATTTGAATAATTTCTGCTGTTTTCGATTTTTTATGATTTTTTTAAAATAAAAAAATTTTTATTTTCATGTAAAAAATATATTTTTTGCTTGAATTTGTTATTATAACTTCGAAACTACTGAGCCGATGGAAATACAATATATATACGGATTAAAGGCTGTGTAAATCTCAACTTTTCCAAGTTTATTTTAATAACAGCGGACTAACCGTTTTTGAGTTATCATTAATTATTTGGGGAAACATCTAACAAAATTTAGAATTTTACTTAATTTTTTTTTTTTTAAATTTTATCATTTTTGTACTTATTCAAGCCATTTTTGCTGTTGATCTGTGTTATTGAATATTACTTAATACTTTTTGCTTTTTTCCTCCAAAAATATTAAGAGATCATTACTGAACTTAAGAACATCTGTTATAATAATGAGAGGAATAAATGAATTCTTATCAAAGAAATTAAAGTTCTGTGTTATCAGTCGCCAGACTGAAACAGCATTTACTGCAAATAAGCATAATGATGACAGGATTTTTTATCAGTCTTTGTTTAATTCCCATTAAAGCAGCAACAATAATTTTCCATAACTAAAATGCATATTTTAATTGTGGCCACAATTATCAGCATTATAAGCTTAACACAATCGGCTCGAATTTTGGGTGTGTTTCCCTCACCCTTTAAGTCACATCTCATCATACATTCTTCCATAGCAGAGACTCTAGCAGCAGCTGGTCATAATGTTACCATTATGGGATCGTTTCCTAATATTTTACCTCAAGCCAAATATAAATATATACACTTGGAGGGCAAACAATTGGATGCAGACTTTGTTCAAAAAACGATAGAGAAAACTGAATCTTTATATAAAAAGTTTAATAATATGATTGGTGTGGCCATGAGCACAGCTAATAGCAGCTTAAATCATAAAAAAATGAAAGATTTTTTAAGCACTCATAAGGCTGGAGACTTTGATGTCTTGATTTTGGGTTATTTTATGAATGATTTCTTATTGGGTTTGGGTGCTCACTTTCAGTGTCCCATTATTATATCGTTTATGGTAAGACCCATATTTTCCATAAATACTATGGTGGGAAATCCAGAGCAGCCTTCATATGTGCCTACACTGTTTGCAAATCTGAAACAGCCCCTGGATTTTGGGGATAGAGTGAGAAATTATTTGGCCAATTTTGTTGAGCACAATTTTATTGAGAGTTATATGAGAAAGAGAATGCAGGAATTGTATGGGTAAGTTGGAAAAGGTTTAATAAATTTAAGAAATTTATCAAAAATTAAAAATTTTTGGAATCAGTGTTGGCTATTGATAAATATTTGTTGTTATTTTAAGAGTATTTCTTATCAAATTAGACAAGAGAGATTATTTTTTATCAGCATTTGAAAGTAGAACATTGATAGTATTTAGAAAATTTTTGATCAGTCTTCAGCTAACACTCACCAGCTAAAGAGTGTTTTGTTTTTTAAATACCAACTAATCTATTAAGTAGTTCATAGCAAAAATGAATATTAATTTTGCTACAAAACTTATAAGCTGCCTAAGCCTTTTAAGCCTCACACAGGCGGCACGTATTTTGGGTGTCTTTCCCTCACCCTCCAAATCTCATCTCATAATACACTCATCAATAGCAGAGACTTTAGCTGCAGCCGGACATAATGTCACCGTCATTGCTGTATTTCCCAATATATTGCCGCAAGCCAAATACAATTACATACAACTAGAGACAACTAAAATTGATGGCTCTTTTGCCCAGTCATTGGTGGACAAACCTCAGCCGTTTTATAAGAAATTCAATAGTTTAATTAATATGGTGACAGCAAGTGCCAATCAAACCATGCAACATCCCAAGATGCTAGAGTTTTTAAACAATCACCAGGCTGGTGATTTTGATGTTGTGATTCTGGGTTATTTTATGAATGACTTTATGCTGGGCTTGGGTGCTCACTTTCAATGTCCCATTATCATGTCATTTATGATACGGCCGATATTTGCAATTAATTCAATGGTGGGTAATCCAGAGCTGCCTTCATATGTGCCTACTGTGTTTGATAATCTGAAACAGCCCATGAATTTCGGGGAAAGAGTGAAAAATTATGTATTAACTTTTGTGGAAAATAATGTTATGGGCAGGTATATGGATGGGAAGACGCGGGAGTTGTATGGGTGAGTAAGGAAGAATTCCTATATTTACATTTTAATAAATCAAAGAGTGTGTGAGATCTGTTCTGGTTCTGTTCTAGTTCTGTTCTAGTTCTGTTCTAGTTCTGTTCTAGTTCTGTTCTAGTTCTGTTCTAGTTCTGTTCTAGTTCTGTTCTAGTTCTGTTCTAGTTCTGTTCTAGTTCTGTTCTAGTTCTGTTCTAGTTCTGTTCTAGTTCTGTTCTAGTTCTGTTCTAGTTCTGTTCTAGTTCTGTTCTAGTTCTGTTCTAGTTCTGTTCTAGTTCTGTTCTAGTTCTGTTCTAGTTCTGTTCTAGTTCTGTTCTAGTTCTGTTCTAGTTCTGTTCTAGTTCTGTTCTAGTTCTGTTCTAGTTCTGTTCTAGTTCTGTTCTAGTTCTGTTCTAGTTCTGTTCTAGTTCTGTTCTAGTTCTGTTCTAGTTCTGTTCTAGTTCTGTTCTAGTTCTGTTCTAGTTCTGTTCTAGTTCTGTTCTAGTTCTGTTCTAGTTCTGTTCTAGTTCTGTTCTAGTTCTGTTCTAGTTCTGTTCTAGTTCTGTTCTAGTTCTGTTCTAGTTCTGTTCTGTTCTAGTTCTGTTCTAGTTCTGTTCTAGTTCTGTTCTAGTTCTGTTCTAGTTCTGTTCTAGTTCTGTTCTAGTTCTGTTCTAGTTCTGTTCTAGTTCTGTTCTAGTTCTGTTCTAGTTCTGTTCTAGTTCTGTTCTAGTTCTGTTCTAGTTCTGTTCTAGTTCTGTTCTAGTTCTGTTCTAGTTCTGTTCTAGTTCTGTTCTAGTTCTGTTCTAGTTCTGTTCTAGTTCTGTTCTAGTTCTGTTCTAGTTCTGTTCTAGTTCTGTTCTAGTTCTGTTCTAGTTCTGTTCTAGTTCTGTTCTAGTTCTGTTCTAGTTCTGTTCTAGTTCTGTTCTAGTTCTGTTCTAGTTCTGTTCTAGTTCTGTTCTAGTTCTGTTCTAGTTCTGTTCTAGTTCTGTTCTAGTTCTGTTCTAGTTCTGTTCTAGTTCTGTTCTAGTTCTGTTCTAGTTCTGTTCATTCTCTTTTGAACTAACCCAAATATCGTGCCTTTCAATTTCTGAATTGTAAAATGAGGCCCTTTAGTTGAGATGAAAGGGAAATGGTGTTCGTTATCGGTCTTTTTGGTTATTTTTGGATGATAATTAATGTAGTGTCCAGCTGTGATTGTATATTTGTGTCAACAAAAAACTTTCTACCTGTGATTACCAGCAATAAAACAGATATTTATCTTCAAATGTTTAAAATTTTTATCAGCACACCTACTTATGGTCAACTACCTGCAGGTACTAGTTAGTTCAATGTTTCTTTTCTCCTTAAAAACTCATCCCTTTATCCAAGTGAACTAATGAAGTTCATTATCTCATTATGTTTGTAGATACATTTGCCTGCACAGCCAGCTAAACCCAAGATATTTTACAGCCTGTTTTCAAAACAAGATTAAAGGAAAACTACAAATTGCCACTTACATTTGTAAATAATTGACCAGCATTCAGTCTTATTTCGCGCTGCTTAACAAACGTTTGTGTAATTTTGTGTCTTTCCGATTAAAGAAATAGCTAAAGTAGTTTTCCAGTTTCTGAATCATGTTAAGGCGTTTTATTTCCTTATTAACATGTTTCTGTAGTATAAACATTCAAGCTGCTCGCATTTTAAGCGTATTCCCTTCACCCTCCAAATCACATCTGCTAATACACTGTGCCCTAGCAAAGACTCTGGCCGAGGCAGGTCATGAGGTCACTGTAATAGCCACTTCGCCCAATATGTATACAAAAGCCAAATACCACTATATACAAGTCGATGGAGCCATGTTTCTTACCAATTTTGCCCAGGAAATGCTCAAAAAACCAGCTCATATTTATACCAAATTCAATGGAGCTGTCTCACATCTGCTGAATGTGGCCAATGACACTTTAAATCACAGAAAAATGTTGGATTTCCTACAAACTCACAAAGCGGGCGACTTTGATGCTCTTATTTTGGGTTATTGTTTGGATGATTTTGTGTTGGGTTTGGGTGCCCACTTTCAGTGTCCCATTATATTGTCATTTATGATACAACCTATATTTCCTATACACCGTATGTTAGGAAATCCATTGGAGGTGGGCTATGTTCCCACATTGTATAGTGGTGTGAGACAGCCTTTGAATTTTGGGAATAGAGTTAGAAACTTTTTGGCTCACGGATATGAACAGTTGGTTTTGGATAATTTAATGAAATGGAAAATGGAGGAGTATTATAGGTGAGTGGGGGCAGGAGGGAGAATTTTTACAAAATGGAAATTCATTAGAAGACAAAAACTTCATATAAAACAGATTTTTATACATTTTGTTAATTTTGAAATTAAGTTCGAAAATTCGAAGTTATTGAAATATCAAAATTATTTGCCAAAATCTGTTTAAAACTCTATATTATTGATAAATTTGCAACAAATTTAAATAAAACTCAAATTTTAAGAAATTTTTTTAATTTTGAAATTAAGTTCGAAAATTAAAAAGTAAATTTTCGGCTTTAAATATTTAATAAAAAAAAGTTAAAATTCAATATTATTACATTTAAAAACAAAAAACTAAATAAAACTTACATTTTATTAAAATTTCAATTTTCGAAATTAAGTTCGAAAATTCGAAATTTTTAAAAATTAAAATTTTTTGTTTTTAAATTAATAATTATTACATAAATAATATAAATTAGGCATTTTCACTCATTTTTCAATTTCGAAATTAAGTTCGAAAATTCGAAGTTATTTAAAGGCCAAAATATTTAGCAAAAAATAGTTAAAAACTCAATATTATTAAACTTAAAAACAAAAAAGTAAATAAGACTTACATTTTATTATAATTTCAAATTTCGAAATTAAGTTCGAAAATTTTAAATTTTTAAAAATGTAAATTTTTTGTTTAAATTAATAATTATTACATAAATACTACAAATTAGTAATTTTCACACTTTTGTCTAATTTCGTATTAAGTTCGAAAATTCGAAGTTATTTAAAAGTCGACATATTTTGTAAAAAGTTGTTATAAATTCAATGTTATTAAATTTAAAAACAAAAAAAGTAAATAAAACTTACATTTTATCAAATTTTCAAATTTTGAAATTAAGTTCGAAAATTCGAAATTTTTATAAAAGTAAATTTTTTGGTTTAAATTAATAATTATTAAATAAATATTATAAATTAGGCATATTCGCACATTTTTCTAATTTCGAAATTAAGTTCGAAAATTCGAAGTTATTTAAAAGCCGAAATATTTTGCAAAAAGTGGTTAAAAATTCAATATGATTTATTTATAAACAAAAAAGTAAATGAAACTCACATTTTAAGAAATTTTCTATTTTCGAAATTAAGTTCGAAAATTCGAAATTTTTAAAAATAGCAAAATTTTAAGAATGTCCTGATTTGAATTTAATAATTTTAATAAATATAAGAAATAACTTATTTTTTTCATAATTTTTCTAATTTCTAAAAAATAGGTTCGAAAATTCGAAATTAAAATTTTTCAAAGAAACATTATTTTGAACTTTAAAATATGTATAAAATTATTATTTCTGTTAGTTAAATGATTCGGAGCAGAATTTTGTAATTTCGAAATTATGTTCGAAAATTCGAATTTAATTAAAATGGTCAAAATTAGTCAAATTTAAAAACTAGACTATAGAATAGTATTTTAAGTGCATTATTATATTAAAATTTATTTTGAACAATTGTAATTCTGTGCTAAATGTATTAAAGTACTTGATAAACTACAAAATAAAGAGAAGAAGCTCTCTTTAACTAAAAATGCTCTTAATAAACAATATGAATTCTCAATTCAAAACTCTCTTTAGTAAGTACAGTGCAATTAAGTAATTGAAATAACAAAACATTGAAATTTATTAAAGTTCAATATCTCAACCTTTCTCTGAGTTACAATCTTTCATAAAGAGTCTAAATGCAAACACGCACAACCAGTTTTCAAATGAGTTCATGCTTTTGTCGGCTTATCAGCTGGCACACAAGCTCGCGTGAGTAGAAATTAAATAATAAACAAAAGACAAAATTATTGTATTATTATAAAGAAAATTAATTTATATTATTTAGCACTACTTACCTGTTGTTTGTTATAGAAATAGCAACTTACCACAAATAACAATTGAATTGGATTTTCAAGTCTAAAAAACTGCGCAATATATATTAATTAAGTTAAAACTTTGGCACGTGCTGCTGCTTATTATGTCACTGCAATGATGATATTACAAATTCTAATTATAATTTTTAACTAGAGGTTCCGTCAGCTATGGGAGGAGTTAATTAATGAGCTGGTTAATAATAATGCAAACAAAATTTGTTGAAATTTAAATTCTTCCCTTATTTTCGAAATTAGAAAAAATGTAAAAATATAAGATTTTGCTAAAATATTTTTAATAAAATTGAGAGTAAACCATAATGTTCGAATTTTCGAACATTTTTTCGAAGTTACAAAATTGTTATCTGAATCATATAATTAACTGAAATATGAATTTTAGACATATTTTGGAGTTTATAATAATGTTGCTTTGAAAAATTTTATTTTCGAATTTTCGAACTTGTTATCGAAATTAGAAAAATTGTGAAAAAATAAGATATTTCTTATATATTTTAAATTTATTGAGTTGAAATCAGGGTTTTCGTGAAATTTTGCCATTTTTTATTAATTTCGAATTTTCGAACTTGTTTTCGAAATTGGAAAAATTGTTGAAAAATAAGTTTTTTTTTAAATTATTTAAACTTATTAAGTTTAAATAGGGGTTTGGTTGAATTTGACCATTTTTAATAATTTCGAATTTTCGAACTTAATTTCGAAATTACAAAATTATGGTTCGAATCATATAATTTATGGAAATAAGTGTTTTATACATATTTTTCAGTTAATTTTTCATATTTCAAAAGTGCGAATTTTCGAACATATTTCGAAACTAGAAAAATTGCATATTTTTAATTTATTGAGTTAGTTTAGTTTTTAGATAATTATAGGCATTTTAATAAATTTCGAATTTTCGAACATATTTTCGAAATTATAAAAAATTGTGAAAAAGCCTAATTTATAGTATTTATTTAATAAATTTTAATTTAACAACAAAAAATTTGAATTTTTTATAAATTTCGAATTTTCGAACTTAATTTCGAAATTAGAACAAATTTTGAAAATGTCTCTTTTTAGTATTTTTTAACTATTATTTTAAAAGTTAAAAAAATTAAATTTTTAATAATTTTTAATTTTCGAACTTAATTTCGAAATTTTAATAATATTGGATTTTTAATAACTTTTTTGCAGAATATTTCGTCATTTAAATAACTTCGAATTTTCGAACTTAATTTCGAAAAAGAAAAAAGTGTGAAAATGCATAATTTATTATATTTTTGAAATAATTGTTAATTTAAAAACAAAAAAAATTACATTTTTAAAAATTTCGAATTTTCGAACTTAATTTCGAAATTAATAAATTTCTCAAAATATGAGTTTTATTTACTTTTTTTGTTTATAAATTAATAATATTGAATTTTTAATAACTTTTTGCAAAATATTTTGCATTTTAAATAACTTCGAATTTTCGAACTTAATTTCAAAATGAGAAAAAAGTGTGAAAATGCTTAATTTATAGTATTTATGTAATAATTATTAATTTAAAAACAAAAAAATTACGGTTTTTAAAAATTTCGAATTTTCGAACTTAATTTTGAAATTTTAAATATTAATAAAATGTAAGTTTTAATTCCATTTTTGTTTAGAAATTAATAATATTAAATTTTTAACAACTTTTTAATAAATATTTCGTCATTTAAATAAATGTCTAATTTATAGTATTTATTTAATAAATTTTAATTTAATAACAAAAAATTTAAATTTTTATAAATTTCAAATTTTCGAACTAAATTTCGAAATTTTAAAATTTCATAAATTGTGAGTTTTATTTATTTTTTTGTTTATAAATTAATAATATTGAATTTTTAATAACTTTTTGCAAAATATTTTGCATTTTAAATAACTTCGAATTTTCGAACTTAATTTCGAAATTAGAAAAAAATGTAAAAATGTCTAATTTATAGTATTTATGTAATAATTATTAATTTTAAAACAAAAAATTTACATTTTAAAAAATTTCGAATTTTCGAACTTAATTTTGAAATTTTAAATATTAATAAAATGTAAGTTTTAATTACATTTTTGTTTATAAATTAATAATATTAAATTTTTAACAACTTTTTAATAAATATTTCGTCATTTAAATAACTTTGAATTTTCGAACTTAATTTCGAAATGAGAAAAAAGTGCCTAATGTCTAATTTATAGTATTTATGTAATAATTATTAATTTAAAAACAAAAAAATTTACATTTTTAAAAATTTCGAATTTTCGAACTTAATTTCGAAATTAGAAAAAAGTGTGAAAATGCATAATTTATAGTATTTAAGTAATAATTATTAATTTAAAAACAAAAGAATTTACATTTTTAAAAATTTCGAATTTTCGAACTAAATTTCGAAATTTGAAAATTTCTTAAAATGTGAATGTATTTACTTTTTGTTTATAAATTAATAATAATGAATTTTTAACAACTTTTTGCAACATATTTCGGTTTTTAAATAACTTCGAATTTTCGAACTTAATTTCGAAATGAGAAAAAAGTGCGAAAATGCCTAATTTATAATATTTATGTTATAATTATTAATTAAAAAAAAAAATTACATTTTTGAAAATTTCGAATTTTCGAACTTAATTTCGAAATTTAAAAATTGCATAAAATGTGAGATTTTTTTTGATTTTTTTGTTTATAAATTAATAATAATGAATTTTTAGCAACTTTTTGCTAAATATTTCGTCATTTAAATAATAATAATAGTAGTTATGTAATAATTACTAATTTAAAAACAAAAAATTTACTTTTTAAAAAATTTCGGATTTTCGAACTTAATTTAAATTAATAAATTTGAGTTATATTAACATTTGTTGCTAAAGTATCAATAATATTGAGTTTTAAACACATTTTGGCAAATAATTTTGCTATTAAAATAACTTCGAATTTTCGAACTTAATTTCGAAATTAACAAAATTAATAAAAATTAGTTTTATATGAAGTTTTTTTTATTCTAAACTAATGAATTTCCATTTAGTAAGCATTTTCTCCATTTTCGAACTTGAAGTTTTTATTTTAATATTTTTCAAATTTATGTTTTAAATATAAATGTTTGACTATGTATGGTACTTATTGGTAGTTTAAAAGTTTGTTGTGTGTTGTTTATTTGAATTGCTTATAACTGTCAATATTCTGACACACTCACATTTTGTAACAACAGCGAGAGAATACAGATTCATGTATTTATTAAAAAACAAGTCATGTTTATTCGCTATTTTGTTGTTTTCATTTTGCGATTAAGTCATAATGATTCAGCAATATTTGAAACACTTTCAAGTGATTGACATTAAATAAATAAAAATAACAAACAAATAAATTAATACCTATTATTAAACAACTTTACAAATTTTCTCAAGTGCAACTGATAAAATGTTGAAATGGAAGGTTTCAAATTAAAGGGTGGGATTGAAAAACAAATAATGAACTCGCTCTTTTTAATATATTTATACTATTTTTCTGATTATAATATTTTCCCACATGCCCTTGACTTCTGCTATAAACAAACAATATTTAAACCTCCTTAAAGTATGCTTTAGTTTTACATATATTTAATATTCTCTTCAGTAATATTCATATGAAATAATTTCCTTTTTCTTTCTTTCCTTTCTAGATACAACTTCCCAGCCGATCGTTATCCCCCCTTGGAGGAGGTGTACAAAAATGTCTCTCTGGTCTTGACCAACCATCACTTCAGCCAGGGCCCCATAAGACCCAATGTACCCGCTCTCATTGAAATTGGTGGCATACAAATCAAAGAACAACCCGATCCTCTACCCAACGACTTGGCCGAACTCATTGAGTCTTCTGATAAAGGTGTTATCTTCTTTAGTTTGGGCACCAATGTCCAGGGCTCTAATCTCTCCAAGGACAAAGCCAAAATGATATTTAATGTTCTTTCCAAACTACCCTATACCGTTTTACTGAAATGGGGAGACTCAGATTTCCCAGGACAATCTAAAAATATGATTTACAGATCTTGGCTGCCTCAGGATGATATATTGGCCCATCCTAAAGTGAAACTTTTCATAACTCATGGCGGCATGGGCAGTGTGGTGGAGTCTCAGTATCATGGTGTACCCATGGTGGGTATACCCTTCTTTGGTGATCAACATTCCAACATAGCCAATGTGGTGAAATCGGGTTATGGTTTGGGCCTGGAGTATGCCCGCTTTAGTGAGGAGGCCTTTAGAAATGCTGTTGTAGAGGTTTTGGATAATCCTTCTTACACCAAAAATGTACAGAAATTCTCTGAATTATATAGAGATAGACCCATGACTCCACGCCAATTGGTACGCTACTGGGTGGATTATGTTATTAGACATAAAGGCGCCAAACATATGCAGTCCCCAGCCATTAATATGCCCTGGTGGCAATTGTATTCAGTGGATGTTATTGCCTTTTTGTTGAGTATACTTCTTGCTGTTGTGACCATATTGGTGGGTTTGTGCAAGCTGCTTTGCTGCCGTGGCAATAAGGTTTCAGCGAAGAAGGTGTCGAAGAATAAGAAGCACAAGTAGTGTTTTAGAAGTAGTAAAAACTTTTGTAAAATATAATAATAAAGTGTAATATTTTTGTTTAAATAAATTCAATAAAAATTTTACCCAAAAACGTTTGTTCCAGGAGATCATTAATTTGATAAAAAAAACAATTTTAACAATTAAATTTAGTTTTTTTTTATAATATAACAATTTTAACAATAATTTAAGGAAAATATTAAAAACATTTTTTTTGTTTACAAACCAACAAAAAATTCTTTATTTTCACAATAAATGCCCAAAAATTCTTACTAATTTCTTAAAAATCTTGTTTTTTACAAAAAATGTAATTTTACACAAAAATACAAATTTTAAAATCAATACAAAAATTCACTAATTTCACAATAAATGGCCAAAAATTTCTTGTTAATTTCTTAAAAATCGTTTTTCTCTAATTATTTTAAAAAAACGTAATTTTACACTAAAACTCTAATTTAACAACCAACATAAAAAATCTCCAATTTAACAATAAATTGTCAAAAATTCTTTTTAATTCCATAAAGTTCATTTTAAAACTCATTTTTCAAAAAACGTAATTTTACACTAAAACGTTAATTTTAAAAATCAACATAAAAATTCTCTAATTTAACCATAAATTGCCAAAAATTCTTCTTAATTTCTTAAAATTCGTTTTTTTTCACTCGTTTTTCAAAAAACGTAATTTTACACTAAAACGCAAATTTCAAAATCAACATAAAAATTCTCCAATTTAACAATAAATTGCCAAAAATTCTTTTTAATTCCATAAAAGTCATTTTTTTCATAAGTTTTTAAAAAAACGTAATTTGACACTAAAAATTAAAATTTAAAAACCAACAAAAAATTTCTCTAATTTAGAAATAAATGGTAAAAAATTCATACTCACTTCTTAGAAACTGTTTTTTTTTTTAAACCATTCATTTCACAAAAAAAAAAACGTAATTTTACACAATAAATGTAAATGCTGAAAACGTCAAAAATGTTCTCTAAATTGTAAATTTAATGACAAAAAATTCTAGTTTTTTAAAAAGTTCACAAAGTCAAAAATTTTTCAAACTGTTTTTTTTTTCACCAAAAAAAACATTTAAAAAAAAAATTTTAGTTTACACAAAAGTTATTTTTTTTTTAAATCAACAAAAATGTTCTCTAAATTTTAAATTTAGTGACAAAATATTCTAACTAATTTCTTAAAAATTTCACAATAAATAACCAAACATTTTTGCTGATTTCTTTTCTCTAATTATTCAAAAAACGTAAATTTTACACTAAAACACAAATTTAAAAACCAACATAAAAATTCTGAAATTTAAAGCAACTTAAAAATTCATTTTAATTACTTAAAAATCTATTTTCTACAATTCCATAAAAGTGTTTTTTTTCACAAATTTTTAAAATAACGTAATTTGACACTAAAAATAAACAAAAAATTTCTCTAATTTGGAAATAAATGGTAAAAAATTCATACTCACTTCTTAGAAACTTTTTTTTTTTAAACCATTCATTTCACTAAAAAAAAAAAACGTAATTTTACACAATAAACATATATGCTGAAAACGTCAAAAATGTTCTCTAAGTTGTAAATTTAATGACAAAAAATTCTAGTTTTTTAAAAAGTTCACAAAGTCAAAAATTTTCAAAATGTTTTTTCAAAAATTTTTCAAACTGTTTTTTTTTTCACCAAAAAAAACATTTAAAAAAAAAATTTATTTTACACAAAAGTTATTTTTTTTTTAAAGCAACAAAAATGTTCTCTAAATTTTAAATTTAGTGACAAAATATTCTAACTAATTTCTTAAAAATTTCACAATAAATAACCAAACATTTTTGCTGATTTCGTTTCTCTAATTATTCAAAAAACGTAATTTTACACTAAAACGCAAATTTAAAATCCAACAAAAAATTTTTCTAATTTCGCAGTAAATGGTAAAAATTGTTTACTAACTTCTTAAAAGCAGCTTTTTTTCACAAAAAACACTATTTTATTTAAAAAAACACAACTTTACACAATAAATGTAAATTTTGAAAATCGACAAAAATATTCTCTAAATTTTAAATTTAATGACAAAAAATTATAACTAATTTCTCAAAAATTTCACAATAAATAGCCAAACAAAGAAATCAGCTATTCTTTTCTCTAATTATGCCAAAAGCGTAATTTTACACTAAAACGCATAATTAAAAATCAACATTAACTTCTCCAATTTATTAATAAATTGCAAATAAATTCTTCTTAATGTTATAAAAGTCGTTTTTCACTCTTTTTTCAAAAAACGTAATTTTTCACTAAAACTCAAATTTAGAAACCAAAATAGAATTCTCTAATTTCGAAATAAATGGGAAAAAATTTATACTAACTTCTTAAAAACTGTTTTTTTCACAAAAAACACTCATTTAAAAAAAAACGTAACTTTACATAAAAAACTTAAACTTTGAAAATCAACAAAAATATAAATTTATCTATCTCTTTATCAATCTCTAAATTTTAAATTTAATAACAAAAAATTCTAATTAATTTCTCAATAAATGGCAAAAATTTCTTGCTAATTTCTTATAAATCGTTTTTCTCTAATTATTCAAAAAACGCAAATTTTAAAACCAACTTAAAAATTCTCCAACTTAACAATTTTTCAAAAAACCTAATTTTACACTAAAACGCTAATTTAAAAATCAACAAAAAAATTCACTGATATAAAATTTAATGGCCAAAAATTTTAGCTAATTTCTTAAAAATTGTAATGTAATTTTACACAAAAAACATAAATTTTGAAAATCAACAAAAATATTCTCCAATTTTAAATTTAATGACAAAAAGTTCTACTTACTTAAAAATTTCACAATAAATGGCTAAAAATTCTTCTCAGATTGTTGAAAGTCGTTTTTCTCTAATTATTAAAATAAAAACGTAATTTTACACTAAAACGCAAATTTAAAAACCAATATAAAAATTATCCAATTTAACAATAGTGTTTTCCAAAAATTTAACAATAAATATCCAAAAAATCTTTTTAATTTATTAAAATACGTTTTTTCACTCATTTTTCAAAAAACGTAATTTGACACTAAAACACAAAATTTTAAATCCAACAAAAAATTCTCTAATTTCGCAATAAAAGTGTTTACTAACTTCTTAAAAATTGTTTTTCACAAATACCCGCTCATTTTACAAAAAAAAACGTAATTTTACACAAAATTTAAATTTTGAAAATAAAAAAAACGTAATTTTACACAAAAGCTCAAATTCTAAAACCAAAAAAAATCTCTAATTTTAATTTAGTGTCCAAAAATTCTAACTAACTTTTTAAAAATCGTTTTATTTTTGCTCAAAAAAACACAATTTTTCAAAACCCACAAAATAAAACGCAAACATTTTTTGTAAATTTTTTTAAAAAAACTAAAATTTAGACAAAAACTAATTTTTGGTTAATAATTGATTAACAATTTTTGATAATTTCTTAAAAATAGTTTTTTCTCGAATTTTGCAAAATAACGTAATTTTACAAAAAATCCAAATTTTAGAACCAACAAACAAAATTCTCTAACCTTCGTTTTAGCTGCCTTTAACATTTCAAATAATTAAGTTTCATCTATTTAAATAGCTGCTGATGACTTTAAATGTTTTACAAGTTTTTAAAACATGTTACAGCCTGAGTTTTTTATTTGTTCAAGAATTGTTTTTGCTTCCATCTTGCTGTCATAGTCTAGCAAAGTTTTTCTAGTAGATTTTTTCTCTTCTCTAAAAAATACCATAAAATCTCATATAATCGCTTTATTTAACACATTTTATGAGGTCATTTATTTTGGTTTCAAGTCTAGAAAACCATAAGGTTTGGGTTATGTTTCCAACTAAAAAGGAATGAAAAGTAAAAGAAAACAAATGTGAGGGCATGATGATAAAAATGTGAGGTTGAAAAATGTTAGTTTTGTATTTAAACAAAGATTTTTTTAATTTTTAAGATTTAAATTGAATTTGAATTTCCTTAAATTTTTTTCGAAACATTAGAAAGAGGATTTCCAAGAAAGGTAATGACTTTTATTAATTCAGTTCTATAGTATGATCTTTTAGCTTTCAATAACAGTTTTTAGTTTTATAATCGGTTAATAATTGTGTGAGTTATAGCTAATTATCTTTAGTAACCTTTTAATTAATATTAATCATACGCCTTGATATGAAAAAATTTAAATTTTATTTTTTTTAATTGAAAGGCTTGGAATTGCAAGAGTTGAACTATTATTTTTAATAGTTTATCACTTACATTATTACAGTGCATTTAAATAATACCCAAAGTATTACTTATTGATAGAAAAAATGCCGCCAGAAACTAAAAAAATACAAAAATTCTGAAATAAACGGACATAATTTTAGTCTAGGAAAACCTTTAGATACTCTGAAAACACTTAAATGTGCCATGGAAGTAATTCCAACCAAAAAATTTGCAAAACAAGAAAAAACCCACAAAAATACAAAACAGACTAAAAGATACCCATTATTTACTTTAAGCAGAAGGCTGGCTAAAACACACTCATCTTAGGTAGCAAATGGATGGAAAATGGTTGTGGCACAAAGCATAAGACTATTTAAATGCAACCAAATGACTATCAGAAAATCCATAGAGAAATAAAGCTAGACAAATGTGTTTTATACCGAATCCTTTTCCTAGATTCAAAAGGAGTTTCAAAGGGAATACTCACAGTAGATTCTCGTGTTTCGACTTTAAGTGTGATTCTAAATCTAGATGCCTTTTTCTGTGTTTTTTTTTGTTCTTTTCCAAACGTCTGGTCTCAAATAAAGGGTATTAAATCTCCTCTTAAAATGCAGACAAACAAAAACATGTTTGAATGTAGTTTTTGGGCAGAGCAAGCAGACTTGGGCTACCAAAACACATAGGAATTTTACATAAATAGAACATGAAAGCAACACTAGAAAAACTAACAATTACATTTGAAAAGGCTAGACTACAGATTTTCATTTAAAAGGGTGATAAAAACTGTTAAAAGTACAGAAAACCAAGTGTGACATAATGTCCTTTGAAAAACTTTAAGAGGTTTCATGCTGTTAGTGTTAATACTTTTCATGTCCAGTCGTTTTTCTAGCTTTCTGTTAGTCTGTCTCAATTTTTGTTTGTTTTTGTATGTGGCACAATGTTCAAGGTATTTTACTTACAGTGTCAAATTGTATGAAGGGAAATTACAAAAAAATTGTTGAAATTTCTTTCATGCTATTTGTTTTTCTTGGTTTTCTCAATTTTCAGACATTCATTACGGACATGTCAAGCAAAGTGAAAGGGTAGAAATAGATTAAAATCAAATTGTAGGCGATGAAAGGTTAGAAACAGTGGAACACAGCAGATTAAAATGCATGAAAATTTTAAATAAAATTTAAATAATTTTTTTGAAATATAAACAAGCTAGAAAATTAATTAATTGGTTAAAAATTTCTTCAAACTCAACGAATTTGTACGTAAAAAGATTAAAATTAAGAAGATAAAAAAAAATTAAAAAATAAATTTTCATTTATTTTTAAATTTAAATAATTTTATTATTAAGCTTAATTAATGTATTTATTATGTAATCATAGCTTAATATCTTAGCTTCTATTTCTAATTAACATTTTTAAAATCTCTTTATAACTGCTAGAGTTATGTTAAATTTTCTGTACGAACCTTGGTATTAATATTAATCATACGCCAAGAGTAAGAAGAATTAAATTCTTAATTTGTAGGGTTTTTCAAAGATATTTTTACAAAAATGTATTATATTTGAAATCTGTACTCTGAAAGCTTAATAAAACAAGTAGAAAATTTTCAAAATTTACAATTTTTTTTTTATTTTTTGGCGAAAATTAGAAAAATTTTAAATCGAAAAAATATAAATTTTTAATTCATTTGAAATTTTAGTTATTTTTGTTGAATATAATGATTAATGTGTTATTATATTATAATAGCTTGATTATTTAGCTTCAATCTCCCATTTCAATTTTAAAAATCTCTTTATAATTGTTTTAGTTATAGGCAATTTTCTACGGAAACATCAAAATTAATATTAATCATACGCTTAAGTGACAAGAAATGTAACTTACATTTTTATAGTTTTTTGGAGAAATTTTTACAAAAATTTATTTAATTTATAATCTATCCCATGAAAGCTTAATAAAAGAAATTGAAAATTTTAAAATTTTACAATTTTTTTTTATAAATTTGGCAAAAATTAAAGAAATTTTAAATCGAAAAAAATATAAATTTTTAATTCATTTAAATTTTAGTTATTTTTATTGGACATGTTGATTAAAGTTTATTGTATTGTAATAGCCTGATTATTAAGCTTTTATCTCATATTTAAATTTTAAAAATCTGTTAATAATTGTTTTAGTTATATGCTATTTTCTAACGAAACTTTGGAATAAATATTAATCATACGCCCAAGAATGACAGAAATTAAATCTTTAATTTGTATGATTTTTTAAAGAAATTTTTACAAAAATGTATGAAATTTAAAATATATCTTATGAAACTTCATAAAACAAATAGAAAACTGTAAAAATCTACAAATTTTTTAGCAAATTTTGGAAAAATTTAAAAATTTAAAATCAAAAAAATTAATTTTTAATTCTTTTGAAATTTTAATTATTTTTTTGTACATCTTGATTAATGCGTTTACTATATTATAATAACTTCATAACATGGCTTTTATCTCCCATTTAAATTTTAAGAATATCTTTATAGTTGTTTCAGTTATATGCAATTTTCTAACGAAACCTTGGAATTAATATTAATCATACGCCCAAGGGTGACAAAAATTAAAACTTGAATTTTTATGGTTTTTTATAGAAATTTTTACAAAAATATATGCAATTTTAAATCTTTTTTATGAAAGCTTAATAAAACAAATAGAAAATTTAAATATTTTTGAAATTTTGTAATAAATTTTGCAAAAATTAAAAAAAAATATAATTCGAAAAAATATAATTTTTTAATTCTTTTGAAATTTTAGTTAGTTTTTTGTACATCTGAATTAATCCTTTTATTATACTATAATAGCATGATAACTTAGCTTTTATCTCCCATTTAAATTTTAAAAATCTCTTTATAATTGTTGTAGTTATGAGCAATTTTGTGCCGTAACCTCGAAATTAATATTAATCATACGCCCAAGAGTGACAAAAATAAAAACTTTAATTTTTAAGGTTTTTTGAAGAAATTTTTACAAAAGTGTATTAAATTTTGAATCTATCGTATGAAGGCTTAATAAAACAAATAGAAAATTTAAAAATTTTATAAACTTTTTTTATAAGTTTTGCAAAAATTAATAGAATTTTAAATCAAAAAAAAAAAAATTAAATTGTTTTGAAATTCTAGTTAGTTTTATTGTACATTTTGATTAAATTTAAATACTTCTTCAGAAAACTTAGAAAATCATAAGAATTTGTTAAACAATTTTTTAAAAATTTTCAAAAACTCTAAGAAAAATAAAAAAAAATTAATTTTTATCAAAAACTATTTTAAATTCTCTTTTGAAATTATACTTTCACTAAAATAATAAAATAAAGGTATTTTAAAAAAAAATTAAAAATTTCTTTTGAAAATTTTTTTCTTATTATTATGATTTTGCTGCTTTGTCACTTAGTTTACTTAATGAATTTATTATTTAAATATGACTTAACATTTCAGATTTTATTTGCAGTTTTCACTTCGAAAATATCTTAGCAAATGATTTAGTTATGGACCATTTTCTTAACAAACCTCTGAATTAATATTAATCATACGCCTAAAAACAAAAAATTTTAATTGTAATTTTTAGGGTTTTTTAAAAGAAATTTTTTTTTTTTATTATTTTCCAAAAACATAACAGTTATTCTAGAATATTATTACAGAAAATGTAGTTATTTTCTGTTTTTTTCTAACCACTGTTGCTTGCAGAGTCAACAAAAGAATGTTTACATCACAGGTACAAATGTTGACATTTTAAGTGTTTTTTTTTCAAAAGCAAATATTTGCTACTATACATACGAACAGTTAAAAGAATTTGAAATTCTTTATAAAAAAACATACTAGAAATTTAGTTCACACTATTAAGTTTTATTTAAAAATGGCATAAAAAAGAAAAAAATATTTTTTTTAAACATTCTAAAAAACTAAATTTAAACTTTGATTTACCTTGAGAGTTTTGCTGCAAAAAGAGAAATGACATTAGAGATTCAACAACATTGCAACAAATTGTGAAGCCTTGCTAAATGAATTTTAGCTTTGAACAAATTTTATACAAGCAAAAGAAGGCTTTATAAAAACCAGTTCTACTGAAAAAATTCTTTTTGATATTTAGTTTTTATTTGCCCTCAAATGTGGCAGTTTGGTTTGTAGACCAGAGATTTGTTTTTGGTTTTTTCATTTTGTGGCCAATTAAATTTTATGCTTTGCTTAATCTCGAAATTGTAATTGGTAGAATTGGTAAAGTGTTTTTACTGCGTTTATAGTTAGTGTAAATCTTTTTAAACCAGAAATAAAAACCATTGCAATTTGGCCAAAAAAATAAGCATTTTTTTCACAGCATACTTTTGGACAGGCCAATGTTTTCTGTATTAGCCTCAGTGTATTTGCGATAATAGCAAACAAAAAAATAATGTTGGTTTGGGGTTTTTCCAAAACTAATTTTACGCCAGTATTAAAAAAAACTCTTGAGAGTTTTAGTTATTGCTGTACAAGCTGTCAACATGGCATGAAATTAAATTCTTTTTAATTAAGTTTTTTGCTGGTTTGTGGAATTGAACTGAGAAAAGCAAAAAAACCAATTGAAAAAATAAAATTTTTTCTACTTGCCACATGAAAACATTATATAAATAAATGTTTTAAACACAATTGAAGAACATTTAAAAGCTAAAAGTGATTTTTTTTGGGGGAAAAAAGTCATGTTGCAACATAAGTTAGTTCTTGCAACAACCTTTATAAATATATTTTAATAAAACAAATAAGAAAGCTAAATTTTTATACTTGCAACATGAAACAAAAAATTTATTTTGTACTTGCCACATGTTTAAAACACAATTTAACAACATTTAATAGTTAAAATGGATTTTTTTAGAAAAAAAGTCATGTTGCAACATAATTTTGTTCTTGCAACAAACTGAAAATTCTTTAAATTGTAAAATATAGCTGATAAATTAAACTTTATGAATATATTTTATTACAAAAATAGTAGAAAACCAAATTTGTCTACTTGCAACATGAAAAAAAATTCCAAAAAAACTACTAATATTTTATTTTTCATGAAAAAATGGACTCACAACAAAAATGTGTACTTGCAACAAGCTGAAAATTCTTTAAATTGAAAAGTACGACTTATACATAAACGTTGAAATCCTTTTTTTAAGAAAAATTAAGAAAACAAAAAAATTTTGTACTTGCAACATGAACGAAATTTTTAAATAAACTTTACAAATATGTTTGCATATCAATTAATAACAAAATTTTATAATTTCCATGGATATAAATGATGTTGCAACAAAAATATTTACTTGCAACAAACTTAAAATTCTTAAAATTGTAAAATTTTCCTAACAATGATATATTGATATATTTTTTTCAGCAAATCTATAATTTAAAGCGTTTTAATAATGAAGCACATTTTATCAACTTGCAACATTAGTTAATTTTGTAAATAACTATTTTTAAATATGATTATAGATCAATCTCAAATCGTTTAATGTTCAATGAAAAAAATTATGTTGCAACAAAAATGTTATTCTTGCAACAATCGAAACATTTTTTAAAATGAAAAATTTTCCAAACTTTTGAATTATAAAATAAATAATTTTGAGAAAATTATAAGTAAATCTGATTTTAGATACTTGCAACATGAATACATTTTGTAAATAAACATTTAAACTATGATTAAATGCAAAATATAACAAAGCGCTTTATTTCCGTGGATACAAATGATGTTGCCACAAACTTAAATTTCTGTTTAAGCTAAATCTTAATAATGTCGATTTTAGCTATTCGCAAGTACATTTTATGAATCAATATTAAACATGAGGATATAGTACATAGATCATTAAATAACAAAACGTGTTATTTTTCGTAGAAAAAAGATGTTGCAACAACAATTTTTTAATGCATCAAACTTAAAATTCTTTAAATACTAAAATATTTCTTTCACATAGACCAAAAACCAATAATTTTAAACAAAATGCTAATAAATTCGATTTTAGCTACTTGCAACATGAATACATTTTTCAAAAAAATATTTTAAATATGATTTTTGATTTCTACATAACAAAGCATTATATATTATTGGAAAATATGATGTTGCAACAAAAATTTGTACTTGCCACAAACTTAAAATTCTTTAAATTGTAAAATTTTCTCAACAAATTAACCAGAAATAACATTATCATAAGCAAAATATTAATAAAACTAAATTTTGTAACTTGCAACATGAATATATTTTGTGAATAACTATTTTGAATATGATTATAGATATTTTAACCATAAAATATTATAGTTTTCATGAAAAATATGATATTGCAACAAGATTTTATTCTTGCAACATGTTAGTTTTAGAACTAAAATGTTATAAATCTTAATTAAAATGGTAATAAAATCTATATTTTTAGTGAAATATGGAAATAAACTGATTTTTATTACATGCAACATTGACAAATTTTTGCAACATGTTAATTAGTAGCTAAAAACTCAAAAATTATGTTATTTATGGTCATAAAAACCATAAAATAATTATTTTTTAATAGAAAGAGACTGAAATCTGATACTTGCAACATTAACAGATTTTGAAAATAATAGTTTAAATCATAATTGGAAGTCTTTTTTTTACTTATAAAATCTAAATATTATATTTTTAAGTGAAAAATCGATTGTTGCAACACAATTTTGTTCTTGCAACATATTAAATAATACATAAAAATCTTTTGAAATTAACTATTTTCTTAGCATATAAATAAAAGTATCATATAGTGTAATAAAATTTTGAGAATTATTGTAATTTTGCTACTTGCAACACACATTTAGTATTTTTAACAAATACAAATTTTATATTCATTAAGTAGATCATTTTATATAGTCAAGCCTTATTATTTTTTTGCTTAAAAATATGTTGCCACATAATTTTAAACTTGCAACATCATAATTCAATATTAAAAATTCTTAAGAATTTAAGTTTTTAAACTTATATTCAAGATAAATTAAATAAAATCAAATTTATTACTTGCAACATAACGGAAATTTCATAAAAAATCGTGTGCAACATGATATTTTTACCATAATATCATTAATAAAATTATTAATAAAGCAGAAAAATCTGTAGAATTATGTACAATTTTATTAAAATTATAATTAGCTACTTGCCACATAAGTTATTTTTAATTAAAGTAATTTTAAACTTTATTATATGATTTCATGAAGTAAAGCATAACATTTTCTACATAAAAATGTTTGTTACAAATTTTTTTTTTCTTGCTACATACAAAATTATTGCCAAAAACTCAAAAGAAAAATCTAAAAATATCCAAAGAGAAACATGTTTTATGTTTATGTTCTTGAAACATGTTAAAAAATACTTGCAACACCATGATATTTCATAAAAACCTCTAAAGAGAAATGTTTTTTTATCATAAAGATTTTGTTGCAATGTAATATTGTTTTTGAACTGTATATCTAAGCAATGTTGCTAACAAAACAAGTTGCTTTTCTAAACAGAAAAGTTTTCATAGAAATATCAATTTATTTACTTCATTCGGTTGGAAACATCAGCTGCAACAATGTTTCTAATTGCCACTAAAAACTTAAAACTAATACTGTAAGCAAAAACATGCCATACAAATGCCGGTTGTTTTGCTAAAAATATTCTCTACTCCTTCAGGTTTTATTTACTTTTAAAAGTACCCTTACAGTTAGTTTATATTACCAGAGAGTAGAAGAAAATATTTGAGAGCGGATGTTTCTATAGTTCGTTTTGCAGCCATAATCCTCTACTATCTGCTTTATTAGAGTGATGTGTATATTTTGAATGTTAAACAAAATAATCATTATCAAGTACCTATTTAATAAATTAATGTTTGAAGTTTTCATGTTCATGGTAAAACTTTTGCAACATAACATTTATACGTATTATACACAATTTAAAAACAAAATAACATGTTGCAGTAATTCTGCAACATTCAAATTATCATATGTTGCATATACATTTTATGGCAACACAACATGTTGTGTTAAATGTCTCTGTAAATAATAAATTGTTTCAATTATAAAACATATTTGAAATGTTCATGTAGCTTGTAAAATATATTGTTGTAGCTACTTATTTTTCATTGAAATCAGCATTTATTTCTATTACTTATTAACAATATACAATATTGCAAAGATTATTTGCTTAATTTCCAATTCCCTATAACAAATTACCTTATGTTGCAAGTTAAAAAAACATTGTTTAATGGCTATAGAACTTCATGTATTATTTTTTGCTCTATAATTAATTTGTTTCCCACATGAAAATCTTATGTTGCAAGTTAAAATTTTTGTTGCAGCAACTTATTTTAAAAGAGTTCCACATAAAGCTTTTTATTTATTAACGTATATAAATTCTAACATGAAAAATCTTATGTTGCAAGGTTCATTTGATAAATTTCTAAAACTGTTGCAAGTTTAAAAATAATGTTCCTAAAGCATTTGTTTGAAATTTTATAATACATTAAACATTTTATTTTAAGAATTATAAATGTTGCAAGTAAAAAAATGTGTTGCAACAAATTAGTTTTGCCAAATGTTAAGGTAATTTTTTGTATTTATTTCTTAATATAGATTTCAGCAGTAAAAACTTATGTTGCATGAATGTGAAATATGATTTTGTATGTGTTGCATGTTTCAAAATTGTGATTATGTATCAAATTTCACTGTAAATACAAATTTTTAGTAAGGAGTAATGTAGAAATGTTCATGTGGCAAGTAAACTAATGTGTTGCAAGTATAATATTTGGTGATTTTATATATTAAAATTTGTTAAAAGTTAATAAAAATATAATTTTAAAACAAAATAATATGTTGCTCGCAATTTTTCTTCAGTTTTCATATGTTGCAAGTTTAAAAATTTTTTTTGATGAAATATTTTTTTACCCAAAAAAAAAATAGTTTTATATTTTTGTTTATTTTTTCAAATAAAATGCGGAAAATGTTTATGTTGCAAGTAGAAAATTTTGCTGCAGCTTTATGAATTCATTATTAGACATGGTAAAATGTATTTCGTCTTACCTAAAAGCCATACTATAATTGTGTCAGTGCTCTATTGTTTAAAATTTTTTGTGTTGCAAGTTGAAATATTAAGTTTCTGCAATATTTCTTGGCCATATACTGGTATCATATTAAAAATATAATTTTCTGTTTGAATTTCTAATAAAAAAAATTTATAACAATCATGTTGCAAGTAAAACAATATGTTGCCACATACAAATTTCTTAAATTAACAAATTTTATAGTATTCTATCAATAGTTTACTCACAAAATAATATGTTTTCAAGGTTTTAGTTTGAAATAATTTATGTTGCAAGTTTAAAAATAATATTTCTAAAACAAGTAATTAAGTTTTTTTGCAATATTATAATGACCTTACAAAAAAAAACAACATTTCGAAGTTAAAAACGTGTGTATTTAGTATGTTGCAAGTTCGAAAATTTTGTTTCTAAAGCTTAAATTTGTAATTTTCAGAAAATTTATAATATTGAAAATTTTTACTAAATTAAAGAATAAAATACCTCTAAACTTCCAATGTTGCAAGTTGAAAACATGGTTTTCATATGTATTTTTCTTAAAGTAATTCAATTTACTTTGAGATTTTTATAATTATATAGAAAATTTCTGTAATGAAAAGAGAAATTCTTAACATTTTAGCATGTTGCAAGTTTAAAAAATAAAATTTTCTTTATGGTTTTATTTTGTACATATGAACTAATAAATGTAGATAAATGTCTTTTAGAATTAAATTCTTGAAATTTGCGGATGTTGCATGTTGAAAAATTTATCTCTCAACTGTTTTTTTTATAAAAATTAAATTTGTTCTAGGTTTTTTCAATTTTGATAAGGTTTTCTGCTCAAAACATAGAAATACTTCAACATGTCATATGTTGCAAGTTTAAAAATATGTTTTGTTAACAGTTTTTTACAAACAATTTATTGGGTTTTAAAGTTAGTTAAAGTATTTAATCATATTGAAAATATTTTTTTTTAAATTTCATATGTTGCAAGTTAAAAATTATGTTGCACCTTAAAATTTTGTTTTTTTTGTCTTGTGACAATAAAAGATTTTTTGAGTTCTTAATAGGTTTCACAAAAATTTTTTGTGTTGCACTTAGAAAATTAGGCCCTTTTTAATGCAATCCTTACTATTAATTACATTCCTAAATATCCCACAACAAAAGGGCCCATGGTATTAAAACCTCTAACATATAACTCTGTGAGAGTAAAATTCTTTACTCATTCTCAGTGTCCAGCACTCTCTGAGTGTAATACAGATTTATTCACCTCTATAAATTTGTGTTATGCTTTTGCTGTGTGAAAAAACAAATCCACATGTGCTTGCTTTTGCATGCCAAAGCATATGATTTTAAAATTTTGTTGTTGCATGACTCAATTTAGTTGCAATACGTCGCCTGAAGCGTAATGATTCGTTTTAAAGGATAAAATAACATGAAACTTTTTCGAAAAGTTTTTTTTTAAATTTACAATAAAAATAAGTCGTGAATTTTGTTTGGTGTAAACAAGCATTTATTGAATGATTAAGGATCTGTTATAAAAAAATATAATTTCTAAGGTCTTATCCATTAGTTGCTTTATTAATTTAACAAATATATCACCTATTACTGCAGTTATAGACAATTTTGTAACTTAAGCTAGAAATTAATATTACTCATACGCCTAGTATGACCAAATTGAATAATATTATGTTTTCATAGCTTTATCGGAATGTTTTGAAGGAAAATAAATTTTCGAATTATAAAATATAAAGAAATTCTTTTAAAAAAGATAATAAATATTAAGAAAATATGACCAAACTTGTTCAAAGTAGGCTAGGGATGAAATAAAAAAATTTAGAAAAAAAAAATAATTTTTACTTTTCTGGAAATTGTATAATTTTAAAGATAAATAAATTTACCACAAAATATATTAATTCTAAGATTACTAGCCCAAGCTCTAATCTAGAGTTGACATTAAAAAGTAATAAAATTCATCATCAATTACTGCAGTTACAGAACATTTTCCAAGATAACCTAGAAATAAATATTAATCATACGTATAGTAAGACAAAGATAATTAAAATTATGTTTTCATAGGTACATCGAAAAATTTTGAGGGACATTAAATATACGAATTATAAAGTATAAAAAAATTAATTTAAAAAGTTAATAAACCTTAAGAAAATATGTCAAAAATCGTTCAAAGTAGGCGAGGCAATGAAATATAAAAATTTAGATAAAAATAATTTTTTAATTTTTTTTGAAATTGTGTAATTTTAGAAATATATAAAGTTACCACAAAATATATTTCTTCTAAGGTTACTAGCCCAAGCTCAAATCTAGGGTTAACATTAAAAAGTAATAAAATCCATCATCAATTACTGAAGATACAGAATATTTTCCAAGATAACCTAGAAATTAATATTAATCATACGTATAGTAAGACCAAGATAATTAAAATTATGTTTTCATAGGTTCATCGGAAAATTTTGAGGGACATTAAATATACGAATTATAAAGTATAAAAAAATTAATTTAAAAAGTTAATAAACCTTAAGAAAATCTGCCCAAAATCGTACAAAGTAGGCGAGGCAACGAAATATAAAAATTTAGATAAAAATTATTTTTTTATTTTTTTTTGAAATTGTGTAATTTTAGAAATATATAAAGTTACCACAAAATATATTTCTTCTAAGGTTACTAGCCCAAGCTCAAATCTAGGGTTAACATTAAAAAGTAATAAAATCCATCGTAAATTACTGAAGTTACAGAACATTTTCCAAGATAACCTTGAAATTAATATTAATCATACGTATAGTAAGACCAAAATAATTAAAATTATGTTTTCATAGTTTCATTGGAAAATTTTAAGGGAAATTATATATACAAATTATAAAGTATAAAAAAATTAATTTTAAAAGTTAATAAACCTTAAGAAAATCTGCCCAAAATCGCAAAAAGTAATCGAGGCAACGAAATATAAAAATTTAGATAAAATTTTTTTTTTTTTTTTTTTGAAATTGTGTAATTTTAGAGATATATAAAGTTACCACAAAATATATTTCTTCTAAGGTTACTAGCCCAAGCTGTAATCTAGGGTTAACATTAACAAGTAATAAAATTCATCATCAATTACTGAAGATACAGAACATTTTCTAAGATAACCTTGAAATTAATATTAATCATACGTATAGTAAGACCAAGATAATTAAAATTATGTTTTCATAGGTTCATCGGAAAATTTTGAGGGACATTATATATTCGAATTATAAAGTATAAAAAAATTAATTTAAAAAGTTAAAAAACCTTAAGAAAATCTGCCCAAAATCGTACAAAGTAGGCGAGGCAACGAAATATAAAAATTTAGATAAAAATAATTTTTTTATTTTTTTTGAAATTGTGTAATTTTAGAAATATATAAAGTTACCACAAAATATATTTCTTCTAAGGTTACTAGCCCAAGCTCTAATCTAGTGTTGACAATAAAAAGCAATAAAATCCATCATCAATTACTGAAGTTACAGAACATTTTCCAAGATAACCTAGAAATAAATATTAATCATACGTATAGTAAGACCAAGATAATTAAAATTATGTTTTCATAGTTTCATTGGAAAATTTTAAGGGAAATTATATATACAAATTATAAAGCATAAAGTAGTTATTTTAAAAAGATAATAAATTGTAAGAAAATATGCCCAAAATCGTTCAAAATTCACAAAGGAATTAAAATAATAAAAAAAATATTATAAATAAATTCATTACAATATATGTTACTTCTATGATTTATAAACCAATGTCTAGTCATGAGCTTGCCATACAAATTTCTAAATTCCATTATAAATTGCTAAAGTTATTGGAAATTTTGCAATATTATCCATGAATTAATATTAATCATACGCCTAGTAGGACCAAATTAAACAAATCTTGTTTTCAAAGTTTCGTCGGGAAATTATAGGTTTAAATATGAAAGTATAACAAAATTCATACAAAAAGGTAATACAAGTTAAGAAAATATGCCCAAAATCATTCAAAGTTAGCGAAGAAGGGCCAATAATAATTTTTTTTTAAAGATATATATTTTTTTCTTGAAATTTTATTATTTTTTAGATATTCAGTACAAAATATGTTGCATATTGATCATACATATGGTATGCCCTTCTTAATTTAGACTGAGTTATCATTGTTTATCTAAAATATTTCGAGCTATGTTCTCAATTTGTTGCCAAAAAATTTTTTTTTAAAAGAGAATTTGTTTATCAAAATTTTCAAAGTCTTGTAATGAAAGGAAACAAGTCATAAATTTTTGAGAAAATTATTAATTTTTTAGAATTATGCAAAACTATTTTTTTTTTTTTTTAGAAAATTACCAAAATTTTAATATAATATGTTACTGGTAGTAAACTTATTGTCATACTGAATAGTAGCTTGAAATCTTTGCTTTCAAAATCATTCATTATTTTAAAAATTGGTTACCAATTGCCTGATTTAAAGGCAATTCTTTAAGAAAACCTTTTAATTAATATTAATCATACGTCCTGATTACCAAAAGTATTTAAATTTAGTTTTAATGCAATTGCTCCAAATTTCCTTTAACAAATTGTGAACTTAAGCAATAAAACGGAAGTACTAGTTTTAAAAAACTAATGCAAACATTATAAAATTAAACCGACTTCCAGCATTTTTCTATGCCACCCTCTAATCTAATGTCTGTAGCAATTTCTAGCTCTGTATGTCTCTACTTTTTGCTGTGTTACAAAACTTAACCAATTGTCTGTGGATTTGTCTATGCCGGCTTTTATTTTCTAAAAACAGAACTAAAACCAACAACACTTAACCGAAGCGGATTCCATAACAAACAAAAAAATTTAACTGTGTGAAATAGCAAACCAAAAAATCCTTTCTAACAAAAATTTTATTCTTCAAAAAACACAAAAATGAACAATTCTATTGTAGCTACAAAAAGAGAAAGAACACAAATGCATGTGTCTAAAGTGCTTGTGGCAGGAGTATATCTCGTGTCTGCATAGTATTTTGTTTTAAGAGATAAACATCAGAAAATTTGGCAGTCTTAACATGACATGACACACAAATCAACAATAGTAGCCTTATAGACAATATTTTATGGCATACAGACCTGAAATAACATGCACAAGCATGCAAACTTTACATTCTTGCAAAGAACAAAAAAAAGTTGAACAAATTCCTTTAAATAGTTAAGTTTTAAAAGTTTACGTTTTAAAAATTATGCAAAAATTTTGTTATTGGATTAATCAAATTAACCTCCATTTTCAAAATGTCTAGTTATATTTTAACCTACAGTTATATTGACAATTTTCATACAAAAATTATTTAAACAGACATTATCAATTTAAATTAAATTTTTTTCTTAATGGCCTAAGTTAAAGATATTATCTCCATACAACCTTCTAATTAATATTAATCATACGTGTAGTTTATATAAATTATTTAATTTTCACACACTTTCTTTAAATTTATTGTAGGAAATTTTGAACTTAAATAATAAAACGAAATAAAAAATGATTCTTTATCAAAATTTTTTTATTTAAAACCGCCAAATTTTTATAATAATTGATACCAGTAGCATACTTATTATAATACTAAACAATAGATTAAAGCCCTAGTTTTTGTAATTGTTTAAAATTTTAAAAATCGGTTGACAATTGCCCGAGTTAAAGGCAATTTCTTAACATAACCTCTTAATTTCATTAATTAATATTAATCATACGCCTGGTATGAATAAATGATTTAAAATCAATTTTTAAAGTACTTTCTACGCTTTTTTTTAAGGAAATTATGTATTTAAATAATAAAACGAAATAAAAATGTAATTTCTTATCAATTTTTTTTAAATTTGCTTAAAATTATTTATTTCATTATTTTGTGTTTTTTAGAAAAATCAAAAAAAATTATAATAAAAGTTACTTATTGGAAGCAGTTTATAATATTTGGAATCTTAGCTTTTGAAAGCCTTTAACAATTTAAAAAATCGGCAAGCAATTACTCTAGTTAAAGACAATTTTTCAACATAACCTCTTAATTATTACTAATCATACGTCTAGAATGACCAAATTATTTAAAAATTAATTTTAACAGACTTGCTATAAATTTTTTTGTGAGAAAATTATGAATTTCAATTATAAATAGAAATCAAAATATGATTCCTTAAAAAATTTATATTTTTTTTTAAATTTATCAAAAACATTTTTCTTTATTTTTTTGAAAATCACCAAATTTTTATAAAAATGTTGATCATAACAAAGACATTGTAATATTAAACAATAGCTTGAAATCTTAGCTTTTAAACTCATAAAATATTTTATAAGTCGATTACCAATTGCCTAAGTTGAAGATAATATTTCAATAGAACCTCCTAATTAATATTAATCATACGTCTAGTAAGACTAAATTAATAAAAATCAATTTTAACTTACTTTGAGCGAATTTTTTGGAGGAAATTGTTAATTTAAATAATAAAACGAATTAAACATAAGCTTCCTTAGCTAAATTTATTAAATTTTTTTTAAATTTAATAAAACAAAAGATTTTCAGTTTTTGGATTTTTTAAAAATCTCCATAATCATATAATAAATGACATTTGTAGGAAACATATATCATTTAAAAGTAGCTTGGTAACTTAGCTATCAAAAGCTTTTATCATTTTAAAAACAAGTGTCCAATTGCCTGAGTTAAAGTTAGTTGTTTAAAATAACCTTGTAATTAATATTAATCATACGTCTAGTAAGACTAAATTAATTAAAAATAAATTTTAACTTATTTTGTGCAATGTTTTTTGGAGTAAATTATGATTATAAATAATAAAATGAAATAAAGATACGCCTCCTTATATAAATTTATCTAATTTATTTTAATTTAATAAAAAAGATTTTTTTATTTTTTTTTATTTTTTAAAAATCTCCAAATGTTTATAATAAATAAAATTTGTAGAAAACATATAACATTTAGCAGTAGCTTGGTATCTTAGCTTTTAAAAGCTTTTAACATTTTAAAAACAAGTGTCCAATTGCCTGAGTTAAAGTATTTATTTTAAGATAACCTTTTAATTAATACTAATCATACGCCTAGTATGACAAAATTATTTATAAATGATTTTTAACGCACTTTCTTTGATATTTTTCTATTTATTATGGATTTAATTAATAAAACGAAATAGAACTATACTTTCTTAGCATAATTTCTAGTTTGTTTTTTTAAAATTGAGTAAAAATTTTTTTTTTTTTTTTTTATTTTTATTTTTCAAAATATTAAAATTTTTATAATAAATGAAATCTGCAGGAATTATATCATGACATTTACTGGTAGCTTCTAATATTAGGTTTTGTAAAATTTTAATATTTTAAAAATCGGTTGCCAAGTTTCTGAGTTAAAGACAATAATGCAAGACAACCTTTTAATTAATATTAATCATACGTCTTGTATAACAAAATTATTTAAAACATATTTTACAGCTATTTGTGTAAAAAAAATCAAGAAAATTGTGAACTTTAATAATAAAACAAAAGAAAATCTACTAGTTTTAAAAACCTATTGTAAGAATTCAAATTCAAATTTTCAAATCAAACTGACTGAAGAACTTGGAAACATTTTTCCAGTATTTTGCTTTACCACCCTCGTTTTTATTAGCCAGCTGTATATGAATATGCATATACTTGTTTACAACGTCTTTTGTCTTTAAAATTGTTTTGTCTATCTCTGTTTTTTTTAAGTTGTTCTTTACAACATAAGCAATTGTCTGGGGATTTGTCTATACCGGCTTTTATTTTCTAAAAGCAGAATAAAAACAATAATACACAGCTAAATAAAACAACAAAAACAGGCACATTGGAAAGTGAAATAAAAAAGACAACAGTATGGAAAAGCAACCCAAAAAAATGTTTCTAACAAAAATGTTATTCTCCAAAAACAGCAAAAAAAACAATTCTATGGTAGTTTTTAAAAAAAGAAAGTACTTCTGGTAGGATCTAGAGATAATAGACAAAAAAAAATACTTTTTACAAAGTACATTGGCTGAAATAACAATACATGTCAAACAAATCAACAACAACATCATAGTCAACATTAATGTTGCACAGACCTGCACAAACATGTTATTTCAGAGCTGGTTTCATATTAAATTTAAAGATATTGAAAATGTTTTAAATTTATAGTTGTCGATAAAGTTAAAAGCAATAAACCACAAAAAACTCAACTCAACCCAATAGGAAATGAAAGATAACAAAACAACCAGGAAAAAAAATTCGAAGGAAAAAACCAAGTGGGAACTTTTTTTGTGAAAGTTATAGAACAATATTGCTTTTAAAGATTTTCATATATGTATCTCTACTTCGAGCTCTTGTCTACCTAACTTACTTTCCTTAACCACTGAAAAACAATAGCAGAAACCCACAAAATTTATAGCAGCTTAAAATCTATGCTTCATGATATTCCTTATAATGTTTTATTACATTGTTGTTTATTTGGACATTTTTTATGTTTTTGCACTAAAAGGCACAATTTTATGCATCGTTACACGTTTCACTTGTTTATTTCAATTCGGTTTAGTACTAGCAATGTTTTTATGCTTGTAAATGTCTATAAACATGCTGAAAATCTCTAGATATTATTATAAACGAATTTTGGTTTGATTTATTTTCTTATTATGATAAGAAATAAAAAAAAACGTTTTTATTCGATTGAAAACTTATTCGAATAAATGAATAATTAAAGTTTTTTTATTCTTCTTTTTTGTGTTTGTTAATTTCAGCAACTCATTGCTTGAAATTTTGCTCTAAAAATACTCGATTAAGTGATTATTCGCTTAAAAATAAACGATTATTCGTAAAATTAAATTGAAACTTAATTGATTTTTTCCGGTTTTTTTTATAAGAATTAATACAAAAGATCTTGCAGAAAAATTTTATAAATTTTAAAATTTTTTTATTCGATTAACCGATTATTCGAATAAAAATTAATCGATTATTCGTATAATTATATCGAAATCTTTTTCTAGATTAGTTATAAAGAATTATTTTATGAGATTTTAAAGAAAAAAGTAAATTTGAAAAAAAAAAATTATACGATTAACCGATTATTCGAATAAACAATTAAACGAATAATCGTGAAAATATTTTATATATTTTGTTGGTCTTGTTTAGCTATAACGAATTCTTTTACAAGAAAAAACTAAACATTTTAAAAAAATTATTCGATTAGCCGATTATTCGAATAAAAAATAATCGATTATTTGTATAAATAAATCGTAAATTAACATATTTTTTATGTTAGATTATTTATAAAGAATTATTGTACGCAATTTTACAGACAAAATTAAATTTGAAAAATGATATCCGATTAACCGATTATTCGATAAAACGGATAAACTTAAAACTAATTTATATATTTTTTTGTCTTGTTTATTTATAAAGAATTCATTTACAAGAAAAAAACTAATTTTTTTTAAAAAAATTTTCGATTAGCCGATTATTCGAATAAAAAATAATCGATTAGTTGTATAAATAAATCCTAAATTAACATATTTTTTATGTTAGATTATTTATAAAGAATTATTATTATTGTAAACAATTTTATAGAAAAAAATAAATTTGAAAAATGATATCCGATTAACCGATTATTCGATAAAACAAAAAACGAATAATTTTAAAACTAATTTATATATTTTGTTTGTCTTGTTTAGCTATAAAGAATTCTTTTACAAGAAAAAAACTATTTTTTTTTAAAAAAATTATTCGATTAGCCGATTATTCGAATAAAAAATAATCGATTATTTGTATAAATAATTCATAAATTAACATATTTTTTTATGTTAGATTATTTATAAAGAATTATTATTATTGTAAAAAATTTTATAGAAAAAAAAATAAATTTGAAAAATGATATCCGATTAATCGATTATTCGATAAAACAAAAAACGAATAAACTTAAAACTAATTTATATATTTTTTTTGTCTTGTTTAGCTATAAAGAATTCTTTTACAAGAAAAAACTAAACCTTTTAAAAAAATTATTCGATTAGCCGATTATTCGAATAAAAATAATCGATTATTTTTATAAATAAATCCTAAATTAACATATTTTTTATGCTAGATTATTTATAAAGAATTATTGTAAACAATTTTATAGAAAAAAATTAATTTGAAAAACCGATTATTCGATAAAATAAATAATCGTATAACTAAATTATAAATTTATATATTTTTTGTTCTTTATTAGTTATAAAGAATTTTTATTATTTTTGCAACGAAAAACTAAACTTAAAAAAAATTATTCGAATAAACAAATAAGCTATTATTCGTATAATTAAATCGTTAATTAATATATTTTTTGTGATTAATTTGTTATAAAGAATTATTATAAGAGAAAAGAAAATTTGTAAAAAAAATATATTCCGATTATTCGAATAAACAAATATTCGATTATTCGTAAATTAACATATTAGTACATGATTAGTTATAAAGAATAATTAAAGGAGTTTTTACAAAAAAAAAAAAAAAAATTTAAAAATGTTTATTCGATTAACCGATTATTCGTAAAAACGTATAATCGACTAAATTATAAATTAACATATTTTTAGTGCTTGATTAGTTATAAATAATTATTTTTTTACATAAAAATAGTAAATTTCAAAAAATTTTATCCGATTATTCGTATGTTCAAATTGTCGATTATTCGTTACATAATATATATTTTTATGTGCTTGATTAGTTATACAGAAGTTTTTACGAAAAAAAATTAAATTTATGAAAAAAAATTTACCGAATAACCGTTTATTCGTATAACAAATAGTCGATTATTCGTTAATTAAAATATATTTTTTGTGATTGATTTGTTATAAAAAATTATTAAAGGAGTTTTTAAAGAAATAAAATAATTTTAAGGTTTTTTATTCGATTAATCTTCTATTCGAATAAAGAAAAAAATCGGTTATTCGTATAACTAAATCGTAAATTAATATATTTTTTGTATTTGATGAGTAAAAAAGAATTTCTATGAGAGTTTATACAGAAAAGGTAAATTTGAAATAAAAAATTATTCGATTAAGAATAATTAAAAGTGTTTTTACAGAAAAAAATAATTTTAAAAAAATATTCGATTAATTGAAACAAAGAATCGATGATTCGATTGTAAAAGTCGATTGTAAGGTGAATATATAATCGAATATTGCAATAACTAATTCCAAACTTAATCCATTTGTTTATCCATATTCGTATAAACAAAGAATCGATTATTCGATTGTAAAAGTTATAAAGGTGAATATATAATCAAATATTGCAATAATTAATTCCAAAATTAATCCATTTGTATATCCATAGCAGCCACTAAATGAATTTTGATACAAACAAAAAAGCACTATTCGAATAATTTATTATTTGTTTAACAATAATAAACGATTGTTCGTTTATAAATTTCTTGTAAATTTAAATTTAAGAATTTTAGGGAAAAAAAATATTTTCTACGAACAACCGATAATTCGGTTAAAAAATAACCGATTATTCGGGTAATAAAATTCTTTTAAATTGAGTTTAAGGCTTGTTTATTTGAATATTATATTTTAAGCTTTTTCTGTACAAAAAAATAAATTAATATTTTTCGAATAATATTTTATTCGAATAAAATATAATCGAATATTGCATTAATTAAATTCAAACTTTATATATTTGTTTACCCAAAACTGCAACTAAGTGAATTTCAATTAAAAAAAATATTTTACTCGAATAATTTATTATTCGCTTAACAAAAATAAACGATTATTCGGTGTAATTAGTTAAACTATTTATAATTTGATTTCTAGTGAATTTAAAATTCAGAATTTTTTGAAAAAATCGATTATTCGTTTAAAAAAATAATCGTTTATTCGGATAATTAAAACTGTTTATATGGATTCTAGACTTGGTTATCCGATTATTACACTTCTAGATTTTTAATACAAAATAAATTCAAAAATAATTATTCGGATAACAAAATAATCGAATATTGCAATAATTAATTCCAAACTTAATCGATTTTTTTATCCATAGCAGCCACTAAGTGAATTTATATACAAACAAAAAACGTTATTCGAATAAAATTTCTCATTCGTTTAACAAAAATAAACGATTATTCGGATAATCAACTCCTTTTAAATTAATTTTTAGGCTTCCTTATTCCAATAAAACATTTTAAGATTTTTGATACAATCAAATTAATTAATATTATTCAAATAATCTTTAATTCGGATAATGATATAATCGAATATTGCTTTAATTAAATCCAAATTTTATAAAAAATTATTTTATTCCAATAATTTATTATTTGTTGTAATTACTTAAACTATTTATAATTTGATTGTTTGTGAAATTAAATTTCAGAATGTTTTTGAAAAAAATTAAATAACCGATTATTCGGATAATTAATTATTTTTATTCGAATAATCCTTTATTCCTGTAGTGATTTCTTGTGAACTTAAATTAAATTATGTTTTTGAAAAAATAAAACATTCGAATAACCGATTATTCGTTGAAAAATAATCGATTATTCGGTTAATTAAATTTGTATAAATGGATGCTTGGCTTGTTTATTCCAATATTACATTTTTAGTTTTTGAAAACATAAAAAATAAGTTCATATTATTCGAATAATCTTTTATTCGGATAAAGATGTAATCGAATACTGCTTTAATTAAATCCAAATTTTATAGATTTGGTTATACAAAACCTCTACTAAGTGATTTTTAATAAAAAAAACATTTTATTAGAATAATTTATTATTCGGTTAATAAAAATAAGCGATTATTCGTTCAATTACTTAAAATCTTTATTACTTAATTTCTTTTGAATTAAAATTTAAGAATTTTTTGACATAGGATATGTTTACAAGCTTAATGTTTACACATTTATCAATCTGTTAAATCGACATTTTATATTTTCTCCCCACGACGTATGATTAATATTAATTCATGGCTTATAGTAGAATATTGTTAATAACTTAAGTAATTTTTAATAGATTTTTATGTTACAAAAAGGAAAAGAAAACCAACATTTATGGCTAATGTTACAAATGCTGAATTTTATCTTAAGTAATATTTTTGTTTGATTATTTGTGGGGAAGTGTCATTTGTTAAATTAATTAAATTTTCATTATTTTCAACAAATATTTACTTTTATTTTGTTTATAATTTTTGGCACTTTAAAAACATCTTATGATTGATGATTGTTGTAAGTAGATTTTGTAATTTCCTTAGTGATTTTGGTTGCTGTGTTTTGGCATTAATTTCTTATAAGCTGCTGTCATAAATTTTGACAACTCTCAAAGCTGTGGCTAATGTACTTAGAATATTAAATAATTTATAATTTGAAGAACACAGCAGAATGAAGGTGAGAGTTGTGAAATATTAAAACCACTAAAATAAAGAACAGGCAACATTTATGTAAAAGACAATTAGCATAAAACAGACGGGAGACAAAAGACATTTTAAGGACACTGTAAGACAGAGGACTGAAAATAAATGTTTACAAAGAATTAAGTACATCAAATATGATTAATACTTAATAACTGAAAGTTTATATAGACTATAAATTTATGGATTACTAATAATTTCGCACTATATTAAATAATAAATTTCATTTCGAAGATTTGGCAAATTCAGATTATAGAGAATTAGCCACTGTATTTATTTGTAGGGAAAAAGCGCAACCTAAGAACATATGAAATCTATCCCTAATATATGAAAATGTTTCTTTAAATCTGTTAAAATCGCATTTTATTAATTTTCATTTCAAGGCGTATGATTAATATTAATTCTTGGGTTATGTTACAATATTGTTAATATCTTTGACAATTTTGAATAGATTTTTATGTTTTGGAATGGAAACGAAAGAATACAAATGAGGCTAAAGTTAGATATACTAAGTTTTATCTTAAGTGTATGAGGATAAAACAAAATTTTTAAAATAAAAAAAATTTATAAATTTTTGGAAATTTTTTTGCTCAATTAAAATTTTGTTACATCATCAGTGATTGTATTTCTTTGTGGGGAAAAAGCGCAACCTAAGAACATATGAAAACTATTCGCAATCATGTGAAAATATTCCTTTAAATCTATTAAAAATCGGATTTTTATTAATTTTCATATCAAGGCGTATGATTAATATTAATTCTTGGGTAGTGTTAGTATATTGTTAATAACTTTGACAATTTTGAATAGATTTTTATGTTTTAAAATGGAAAGGATAGACCACATATGGGGCTAAAGTTATAAATACTCAATTGT
The DNA here is from genome assembly GCF_958450345.1 of Calliphora vicina. Taxonomy (NCBI): domain Eukaryota; kingdom Metazoa; phylum Arthropoda; class Insecta; order Diptera; family Calliphoridae; genus Calliphora; species Calliphora vicina. The sequence goes on along the minus strand of NC_088783.1, from coordinate 110,349,243 downwards.
GTCTTAAGTGAATTATTATAACACAAAATTTTTAAAATAAAAAAAAAATATAATTTTTTGCTTATTAAAAAATTTGTCACAAAATTTTAGTCTCCTTTAGATCATCAGCCAGATAATTTCTTTGTAGGAAAAAGGCGCATCCTTAGAACATAGGAAAATAATACGTAATCACGTGAAAATATTCCTTTAAATCTTTTAAAATCGGATTTTATTAATTTTAATTTCAAGGCGTATGATTAATATTAATTATTGTTTTGTGTTAGAATATTGTTAATAACTTTGGCAATTTTTAATGGATTTTTATGTCTCGAAATGGAAACGAAAGTATATTTATGAGGTTAAAATTAGTAATGTTTAGCTTTATCTTAAGTGAATTATGGTAAAACAAAAGTTTTAAAATAAAAAAAATTTTAATTTTTGGAATTTTTTTTTGCTCAATTAAACAAATATTAAAATTTTGTGACATCATCAGGCATTGTAGTTCTATGTGTGGATAAAGTGCAACCGAAGAACATATGAAAACTATTCATAATCATGTGGAAATATTTCATTAAATCTGTTAAAATCGGATTTTTATTAATTTTCATATCAAGGCGTATGATTAATATTAATTCTTGGTTTATGTTACAATATTGTTAATAACTTTGACAATTTTTAATAGATTTTTATGTTTTGAAATGATAACGAAAGTATATTTATGAGGCTAAAATTAGTAATACTTAGTTTTATCTTAAGTGAATGATGATAAAACAAAATTTTTAAAATAAAAAAAAAAATCTCAAAATTTTTTTTTGCTTAATTAAACGAATATTAAAATTTTGTCACAAAATCTATGATAATTCAATAATATCGACAAGTTTTGATATTTACCTTAAAAATAAATGAATTATAATTAAGCATCATTAAAATTATAAAGTTATGATGCTTAAAAATTTGATTGTGTCAAGTTTTTCACTAAGTTTTCTCCTTTGATCACTTACTATGTTGTAATATAATTTTTATACTTTTTTTTTACATTTTTCTACCAAACTGAATGTTTTTACTTTCTTACAAGTGTTTGCTTTGAGTTGTGTTAAAAACCTTATTTCTCATGCTTCTAGATATCTTTCAACTGTGTTGGAGGGTGTTGCAAATTTTGTTTTACCCCACAATTATAAAGAAGTGTTCAAATTTTCCATTTAACTGAATGCTTTTTCAGCATAAGAATAATGATGAACAAAATTGAAAGCCTCATTAGTGCAAGTAAAATGAAATTAACTGCAAGGATTTGTAAATGACGTTGCAAGAAAATTTTATGCTGCATTTCAACTCTAAGTTCATTTAGCTATAAGAGTTCTGTTGATGTTTGGAAGGCACCACACATTTAGGGGAGTTAGTTTTAAAATGTTTTTTTTTTCAGTTAATAAAGCAAAGTGTTTCATTAACTGATGGGCATTAAAATGAAGATTTTTTCATTGTATAACAATTTTTGCTTTAATTTGCCTTTAGGGTTTAAACTTAATCTTAGTTTTTACAAAGGTTTTATAGTTAAGCTTCAATTATGATGAAATTATGTTTTAAAAGTCAAGTATTTAAGTAATTATCATAAGTTTTTAAATTTGTGTTGCCCTATGCGTATGATTAATATTAATTAGAGACTAAGCAAGTAAATCTTTAATAACTCTGTTAATTTTAAACTAATTTGTAAAATTTAAATGGGGGTTTAAAGTAAACTGATTTGGAAATATTTTGAAGTAAAATTGTTTGGCTAAGTAGCTGCTAATGACTTAAAAATCGCTTTGTTATCAAATTTCATAATTTCGGGTTTTAATAAAATTTTTTAATTATACTTTTTTTTTAATTTTTTTACCTTTAAACTTTGTTTGAGAGGCTTCAAAATTATATTTAATCCAAAACGGAAGTACAACAATTTCCTTCCCTTCCTGTAAGCTAAATATTTTCGCTACACAGTTTAGTATTTTTTCTAGATTAAAAAAATGTTTAAATGGAGTTTCATTTATAAAGCAGCACATGTTCGTGCCACTACAAAAGGAAAGTAATCTGCATGAATACTTTTTTGGAAAACAAAAAACACGAATTTATGGTTTTTCCTTAACATGAACTTTATTTTTGAAACTTCGCTGTTATTATGGAGCGATAAACAAGCGTTTTTACAGGTTGCCTGTACCTTTTTGTTTAGACTGTGGTTAACAATGTTGCTTCTAAATGTAATAATTTTGCCTGCCGTGTTATTTTATGCATGTTTCCTAATATAAATCTTGTTTTTGGCTGGTATTTCCTATATAGTATTTGAAAACATTACAAATTAAAGAAAATTGAAGTGAATTTCATTAAATTTAAGGGAATTTTAAAGTTCCTATCTATGTTCTCATTTCTTATGTACCATATTGTATCCGTCATGGTCCTAAGAATTTTCTGTTGGGACCTCTGTATACAATCGCCTTTCATATGTCCAAATTGGCTTTAAATCGCTTTTATACAGGGTAAATTTAAAGTCAAGGCTTAATTTTAATTGGTAATTGATCAACCAGTTGAGTCTAGAGACTTTTAACTTCATCTATAGTATCTGACTTGTATGGGAAAATAAAAACTAGAATTTTTTAAATTCCAAAAATTTTTTTTTTTTTAAATTTCAATTTTAATATAATTTTAGTTACATTAAATATTAACTTTATCAGATACAATTTAAATTATATTATTTCTGAGGGTGTTGTGCTTCTAACCTCTTTTCAATTTAAAGAATCTGTGAAAAATTGCTTGAGTTATTAAAGATTTTCATGAATAACTCGTAATTAATATTAATCATACGCCTAGTAAGTCATAATTTATATGAAATTGAATTAACAGCTGAGAGCAGTATTTTATTGAATTACATTTTTAGTGTTTCCTTTTACTACTCTTTTTTTGATATAATCACTAAATATCTATGAAATTCTTTTAAAATTAAGGAATATAGAGAAGTTTAACTAAAACGATTTCATCCAAATTGTCACATATTCTTACAAACTACTCGTATTTTCAGTATCATTCGTAAACACATACTCTTTAGTCATTTGAACATTTCCATTTAAAATTTTTCTAATTTCGAAAAACTCGCGATTTTATTCGCGATTAAAAATTTTAAAAAGTTTTAAAAAATTCGAAATAAATTTAGAAATAAAATGTTTTAAAGCTACTTAAAAGTATGCTTTAGTTTATAATAATTTAATAGTTTATGGCACAAAACACTTAATTACTTTATTTTTTTCTTACCAACTTATATTAACCTACCTAAACGGTGTTAAAAATCATTCCTAGGAAGTTCATATGTTCTAGAAAGTTGTTTATTGAAATCTTAGGTACATTTTTGTAGTTGATTGTTTAATTGAATTTTGAACAATTTACTACCAATGGACCTGAACAGGGGAAAAAGGTTTTTTTTGCGATTTTGATCTTGAAGATGAAGTTTTTTTGATTTTATATGTTCACAATTTTTGTTCTCTATGACAAGGGCTACAAATTTGCCTCAGAGAGTAAATCAAAATTTCGAACTGTTTGCAAGATAGGAGCCCTAAAGGCCATAAACTATTAAATTATTATAAACTAAAGCATATTTTCAGGCGGCTTTAAAAAATTGATTTCGAATTTTTTGCGATTTTGATCTTGAAGATGAAGTTTTTTTGATTTTATATGTTCACAGATTTTGTTCTTTATAATAAGGGCTACAAATTTGCTTCAGAGAGTAAATCAAAATTCCGAACTATTTGCAAGATATGAGCCTGAGAAAATTATCTCTTTTTTTGCATAAATGACACCGAGGCCTGAAATCTTTGGGGGGCCATAAAAAAGAGCATGACTTTGGGCAAAACTGGTAATGGTTATAATTCCAGCAAAAAATTTCACTAGGAAATCTCAACAGCCAAAGCCTGAGACATATTTTGAATATAGTGCTAAATTTTATCTTCGATTCCATTCCTTTTTAATCCACTGTTTTCTCAGCATAATTTTTAATACTTATACTACTTAACGAATGTGTCAATTGTTCAACTATTCGGGTTGTCAATATATTTATAGACACTTTTATAACAATAAATTCATGAACCAGAAAAAGTAGCACAAATGTCAATTAATTGATTGACACGTATATATAAATACATTCGGAATACACATATTTATTTTTAAGTGCAAAAAATGAGAAATAATGTTCGTTCAACCTGTTGCCTTTGGGCCTCCACAACATCTTCTCTGTGGCATGGCTGGATAAGATAATATTTTATTTAATTTTTTAAAAGTAGTTTAAACAAGATTGATATATTTAGGATTCAAAGTTTAAATAAATAATGACAACATTCCATTGTTGTTTTTTTCTTCAGAAATTCATTTTAGTAGATAAAGTTTAAATTAGCATTTATTAATTCTTAAATGACTTATGTACATCATAAACTATTCTGTAAATATGTTGCCTGTTTTCAGGCGGTTATTTATTAAGTATTTCTATAGCATACATTTGTGTTAACTAGTTTAAAACATCAATTAAAAAGTTTACTGTTGAAAATTTTAATATTTTATTAAGTTTTGTTTTGTTTTATAATTAATTTTGTTGAATAGAAAAGTTTTCTATTTTAAATATAGCAGGCAGTTTTCATTAGGAATTTTCCATCAAAGTTACTATGATAGATAAGTTAAAACGAAATGTAATTTTACTTTAAATGAAAATGCAAATGAAATAGCATTCTGTATAACTAAATTTGGCAGTTTTTCTAAATATTCATTTGTTTGTATTTGTTGAGTTTAGTTACACTTTAAATCTAGTATTGCTACTAATATTACTAATAGTATTTCAACTTCAATTCACGTTCCTTAGACTTAACATATTCTCAGATAAATCCATATTAATATTTCATTGTTATTTTACTTGCTTTCCTTTTCTAATATATTATTAACAATCCCACTCAAAACATCAATTGGTAATTGTATCAAGTAATATTCTTTGACATATTTTAAGTCCAATTGTTAATCATATTCCATTTTCACTCCTCTTCTTGTTTCTAAGAATTGTCTACTTTAAATACTTTTCGCTTTGTTTTTCCTTGTTTTTTAACTATTTTAATATATTTCCTACTTTTTTTCTAGGCTTAAAATATTCCAGCAACTTTTTAACATGCAAACGACAAGTTCAACCCACAAAATTAAGAAACACTATTTATCAGCTCTTTTACATTCAAATTTTCTTGCATTTTGCTGTTCAAGAAAAATTTTACATGTTTTTGACATTGCCACGTACTCCTTAAGTTATGCAGCCATTTATTTTTGTTTAATTAACATACTTAAAATATGCAATACTCAGAAGTGTTTAAATACTCATTTAAATGCAACCTCAGTAGTAGGACTAAAAGGAAAATTATTGAAAAGGAAACAGCAGTCACCAATATTAATGGAAAATGTATATATAAGTTTTATTGCCCTTAAAATTACAATACAAAGTTAAAATTATGATGAGGAGGAAATACTTTGACTTTAGTTTATGTTATTTATTCATTTTCATTTATTTTAATTAAATTGTTCAAATTTGTTTGTGTTTACCAATAAAATATCTAGTTTAAATCAAACTTTATGTGCATTTTATTATTTACGCCCATAAGTATGCAGTGATTTGTGTATACTGTTTTTCTGTTTGGTTTAATTTGTGTGGAAAATTAATTTAATTAATTGCAAATACTGTAATATTTTAAGTTATTCCTGTATTTAAAATTTACAACTGTTTTAGGGTTTTAATTAATATTTTAAAAAACAAGTAAGAAAGTATGGTCGGTCAAGCCCGACCATATAATACCCTACACTAAGTAAAAGAGCAAAAACATTTTTCTTTTAAAATTTCAATAATTTATATTATATGGGGGCTATGACCAATTATGGACCGATCACCATGAAATTAGGTCGAGTGATTTATGTCTATATGAAAGTTTACTATGTTGAATTTTGTGAGTATACCAACATTTTTAAGCGATTTATGCACGTTAAAGTGATTTTCGGAAGCGGGTCTATATGGGAGCTATGACTAATTATGGACCGATCGTAACAAAATTTGGTGACATGAATTTTGTGTATATAAAACTTATTTGGAGCGGAATTTGTGGAAATACATATATAAATTAAACATTTATGACCGATAAAGTTCAATTTCGGGAGGACATTTGTATGGGGGCTAGGTGAAATAGTGGACCGATTTCAGCCAGTTTCAATAGGCTTGGTCTTTGAGCCGAGAAAATAATATGAACCAAATTTCATCGAAATATCTTCAAAATTTGCGACCTGTACTCTGCGCACAAGGCCAGCCAGCCGACCAGACGGACGGACGGACGGACGGACATCGCTTAATCGACTCAGGAAGTGATTCTAAGTCGATCGGTATACTTTAAGGTGGGTGTTAGACTAATATTTTTGAGCGTTACAAACATCTGCACAAACGCATAATACCCTCCCCACTATGGTGGTGTAGGGTATAAATATGTTTAAGTTTTTAACATTTATGTTTAAAACCATTTGCCAGCCACTGTGGTCTGGAGTACTGTGGTGCTGAAAAGTACAAAAAGATATATTTTGTATATTGAAAACCAGAACAAATAATTTAAATGAATAATGGTCAATTAGGGTGAAATGTCAAAAAATCTCATTTAAATATTTAATTGTTTTATTTGTTTGTTGTGACTGAAACAAAGAGGAAAATAATAATGTAGGGCAGGCAATAAACTGTACAATAAACTGTATGTAATTTAATTGAGATTCAGATGACAAATGAAGTATTAAGAAAAGCTTTATAAAATGCTCAGCAGCAGCCTCAGAGAGTAAATCAAAACACCCAACTGTTTGCAAGATATGAGCCTGAGAAAATGATTACTTTTTTTACATAAATGAAACCGAGGCCCCCAAATCTTGAGGGGTCCATAAAAAAAGTGCATGACTTTGGGCAAAACTGGGAGACACGGGTATTTTTCTTAGTCTTTTATCACGTACTGTGTTATTTAAATGAAAACTCATTTTGTTATTAATTTGACATAGGGGAAATGATATTAGTTTAATAATTGTTTTATGTATCATCATTATCATCAGAGAGCCCCGCTAAAACCATGATATTTCTATGTACAATTTTTACAAAACAAAAGCAAATCTACTACAGCTCAACTACATTTACTAGCTGCACATAAATATTTATTCTTATGCAGCAAAAATCATGCTATCTGCTTGCTGCTGTTTTTCTAAAGCCCTCTTTTAGGGATTCCGTGTTGTAGCTAAAGAATTTGTTTTGCTATTATTTCTTTTGTTTAGTTTTCTAGTTAAATTTTATATATTTATTTTGTATTTTGCAATGTTTTGTTTCTATTTAAATTTTTTTTAACAAATGTTTTGGTGAGTTTAAATTTTCTTTTTATTTTTCATGGCTACAAATGAAAACCTAAAGTTTTTGTGAATTCTTAGTGGGGATTTGTAATTTTCGGTTTGAGGTTACATGGTTTTTATATGTATTCAACACCTATTGTTATTTACTTTTTATAGCCTACACTACCATAGTGGGGAGGGTATAATGCGTTTGTGCAGATGTATGTAACGCCCAAAAATATTAGTCTAACACCCAGCTTAAAGTATACCGATCGACTTGGAATCACTTTCTGAGTCGATTAAACGATGTCCGTCCGTCCGTCTGGTCGGCTGACTGTCCATGTAAACCTTGTGCGCAGAGTACAGGTCGCAATTTTGAAGATATTTCGATGAAATTTGATACATATTATTTTTTCGGCTCAAGGACCAAGCCTATTGAAACTGGCTGGAATCGGTCCATTATTTCACCTAGCCCCCATACAAATGTCCTCCCGAAATTGGACTTTATCCGTCATAAATGTTTAATTTATATATGTATCTCCACAAATTGCGCTTCAAATAAGTTTTATATATACAAAATTCATGCCACCAAATTTTGTTACGATCGGTCCATAATTAGTCATAGCTCCCATATAGACCCGCTTCCGAAAATCACTTTAACGTGCATAAATCGCTTAAAAATGTTGGTATACACACACAATTCAACATAGTTAACTTTAATATAGACATAAATCACACGACCTAATTTCATGGTGATCGGTTCATAATTGGTCATAGGCCCCATATAAGGCCCACTTCCGAAAATCACTCAAAAATATAAATTATTGAAATTTTAAATGAAAAATGTTTTTGCTCTTTTACTTAGTGTAGGGTATTATATGGTCCGGCTTGACCGACCATACTTCCTTACTTGTTTTATTATTGCTTATATATTTACATGTGTTTTTTAAAAAAAACGCCTTAATGTAGGCTACATTTTCTCAGTCGTTAGATGTATGGCGCATATGCATTGCATTTCTTTATTTATTCTATTGTTTTTATGAAAATTAACAAATAAAAGAAAGACAATGGGAATGGAATACAACTATTTTAATTATTTAATAATTAAAATAAAACAATAAAAGAAAAATATGATAATGAGTGAGATATAAAAGAAAATGTGGGACTTGTGCTTAAAACTAAGTAAGTAAAATTAATCACATTATATTTAAATTTTGTATGTTTCCCTTTACAGAGAAGAAAGAAGACCAGCACTGCAGCTGTTAAATTAGGGATTTAAGACGATTTTAATTATTTGCATTTTTATATATTTTAAAGAAACAAATTATTTAATTCTTATTATTTTCATTGATATTAAATATATTTTAAAATGTAGTGGATTATTTTATAAGAAATAATTTAGTTTATGATTTAATTTTCACACTTTCCAATACAAATACATGAATAACATTAAGTCTTAAACTCTAAATGCTAAACACTCTAAGCCCCACAAGACAATTAATATAGAATCTTTAGTCAAACAATAGCAGCCTTTTAGGCTTTGAAGAAAATTATACATATTCAGCGTGAAACACCTAGGTCAAGTTATGAATAACAAATGATTAATAGAAGAAGCTGCCATTAGCATTAAGTGAACTATTGGAAAATTAATTACACAGGTGAACCAAGTATATTAATTATACTAAAGAGTACAATAGATTTAATAGCTAATAATTAGGATAGTTCAATACCTGCTTAACATAATAAAATCTCCATAAAATGTACAAATAATGTTGAAAGGCTTGTAATTGCTTATTCACATTGTTTAAATTCTGCTTAAATACTAAGCTAAATATATTTAATGTAAACTAAAGCCTACTTACATTAACATACATTAATTGCATACCTTTAGGAGTTAGGTGTTATTAAATTGAAGAAATTTAAAACAGCTATTACAGCAATTAAATTTCAAACATAATCAAATAGTGATTTTATTATGAAATTTAATAAAGATTTGCCATACTGAAATCTGCAAATTTAAGCGATAATATTCTACTTGCATTATTAATATTAGTTCATTGCATACTTCCAGGTGCTCATAAGTATGCATTCGATTTTAGTTTATAGCTTTGCTATAGTCCAACTTAGGTTGCTATTTAAAATCGGGAAAATCGGCACAAAAATGGCTAAAATATCACCAAAAACTGTTTTTAATATTTATCTTAAAGTATACTTAAAGTAAAGGGTCTTTCATTAACCGTTCCCAACTTTAAATTTAAATAAAGCCAATTGTTTGTGAGATATAATCGAAAGTTTTTATTCGTTTAAAATTCCTATTGATGCCATGTCAAATTTTCCATGACTCCGGTGCATAAATAAGGCTGAATTTGACCGTTGATATGGGTGAAATTGGCCTTGAAATCCACTGTGGTTTATGGATTATTCGCATAGAATTGAGACTTAAGAAAAGTCATAAGAAAAAGTCTAACCTTGTCAAATCGCACGATCATAGTGGCAAGTTCACATCACCTACACGTGGGATGACCATGCCCTCAAATCGCTTGTGCAGAATGTATACTGTGGCACGAGCTGTGTGGCACGTAGCGCCGTCTTGGTGTCCATCCAATTCAAGCGAAAATGATGTTGGTAATCACCTATAACGCTCGCAGTTTCACTGTTTTCCATTTTCTCCTCAAGTCACGCTGTAGTCTGCTATCAATGGCTGTCAAACACAAAGTAAATTACGCAGCTAGTTCAAATTTTGACAGGAGTCAACTGACTGTTAAAAGGAGCTGTATTGCCCTTTCAGTTAAAGGGGGGAATTATTCCGCTTGTCAAGAAATCATCAAATAAATGTTATTTTTATACCCTTCACCATGAGTTTCAATGGTATATAAAACTTCGACAATCCGTTTGTAATTTCTACATTTTCCATTTGTGACCCCACAAAGAATATATATTCTGGATCGTTATAGATAGCGGAGTCGATGTCCGTCTGACCGTCTTTATGTTGAAATCATTTTTCCGTAGGCCCCAAATAACTTACATACTTGATTCATGCATCAATACAATAGCTATAGACCCGGTTCGGTTGCTATTTAAAATCGAGAAAATCGGCCCAAAAATGGCTGGGATATAAGGAAAATACTAGGACAACCTCGATTTTTTATCATACATTATAGAATATTTTTAAACCCGATTTTTTTTTCTCAAAAAAAATAAAAATTTTGTCATAAATTTCACAAATTTTAAAAAAATAATTTTGAAAAAAAATAATTTTGAAAAAAAATAATTTTGAAAAAAATAATTTAAAATATGTTTACCTTTATTCAAAATTAGTGGTTTAAAGTATAATTTGGTGAAAGAATTTTTTTCTCATAAATTTGTTTACGCTAATAAATTTTAAAAATTAATGTTTGTTTTTTAAATTTAAAAAAATAATTTGAAAAAAAAATAAAATAAAATACAATGAAAAAATTAAATTTTGTTTACCTAAAAATATTAAAAATTTGTAGTTTAAAGTATAGTTTGGTAAAAATTTTTTTTTTACGATAATAATAAAAAATTAAAATTTCTTTTTTTTTAAATTTCAAAAAATTAAAAAAACAATTTTGAAAAAATAAAAGTTACAGAAAATTTCCCAAAACAAAAATTTTGAATTTCCAAAATCTTTTAAATAATCAACTATTTTATCATATTTTTTTTAAGCTAATAAATTTAAAAAATTATTATATTTTTTTTTTAAAATTTCACAAAAAAAAAAAATTAAAAAAAAAATTTCCAAAAAAAAACAATTTTGAAAAAAAAAAAATTAAATTTTGTTTACTTTATTTAAAATTAGTGGTTTAAAGTATAATTTGGGGAAAGAATTTTTTTCTTATAAATTTGTTTTTGTCGATTTTAGAGCTGCTTTCGATTGTGTCCCAAGAAAATCCTTAATATATGTTCGGTCATAATTACATTTATCCTAAATTAGAAAACTATTTTATAACTATTAAAACTTAAAGTTCATTTTACTTACTAACATAAATAATGATTTGACTCTTTTGAATAACTTTATTACATTTACAATATTCTAATATTCGATTACTTTGCTTTCATTTTACACTAATTCGTTTTCCTTTGCTGAATTTATAACGTTAATTTGTTATTTACTTATTTTTCAAACTCTAACTTTAGCCCTAGCATTAGCATACAAAAAATTTAAATTCTCGTTCTCTTTGCATCATTAAAACAATCAACAACGAAACCTACAAGTGTTTTTATTTTGAGTATACAATATATAAACTCCATCAATTAGGAATTGCTACAAAAATAGTAAATTTTATTGAAAACGTATATAAATGTACCAAATCTGCAGTGTGGATTGGGACAGAGCTCTCAGAGTACTTTGTTACAAACTCAGGTGTTAAACAAGGATGTTACTATCTCCATTATTATTCGCGATGTATTTAAATGATCTACATGATAACTTGGGTGGTGGTCTATTTATAGCTGATACAAATATAAGAGTGCTAATGTACGCAGATGATATTGTTGTGTTGTCGGACAATATATATACTTTGCAAAAAATGATTGGAAATTTAGAAAATTACTGTAAGATTTGGGGAATGGAAGTAAATTTATCTAAATCAAACATAATGGTATTTCGAAAAAGTGGTCGGTTGGCATCAAATGAAAAATGGAAATTTAATAATGAGGAAGTCAAAATGGTAAATGAATACAAATATTTGGGTTTCCTGTTAACACCAACAATGGTATTCACAAAACACATATGTTCTAGAATTGACGCAGCTAAATTTTGTATTAATATTACATGGAAAGAATTTATTGGTAAGAGGGATGTGTCACTAAAAGCAAAATGGAATTTATTTCTATCAGTTGTGAGGGCAATCGAATCCTATGGATCTCAAATTTGGGGTTATACAGGTTTTGAAAATGTGAACAAAATTCAGAGATTCTTTACGAAAAGGATATTGAAGCTACCTGAAAATACACCAAATTACGTGATAGCATTGGAAACTAGACAAGAAGAAGCGCATATTTATACATATAGCCTACATTTAAAATATATTTCTAAAACAATATTCGATATGGAAATACACAGACTACCACATATACTTTCCAAGATTATTATTAACAGAAGTATTTATTGGCATAAGGACTTATCTGAACGGGCCTCTAGTTACGAGCTAAATTTTAGAAATATTGATAATTGTAAACTTGTCTGGAATAATACATGTATTCAACTGATACAAAAAATGAAAACACAAATTACATATAATTATCATATTTCTGCTCTACAAAGTCTGAGAAGAACATATGTATATTTAGATCATTTTAAAGGAAACTCGTACTGTAATGAGAACTTTAACAGTAATGTGATATCAATTATAATGAGAACTCGTGGCGACCTCCTTTGCCTAAATGCTAATCCATACATGTCAGTACAAAGCAGAATATGTTCGCTCTGCAATCTAAATGAAGAAGAAACACTACTCCATTTCTTAGGTAGATGTCCCGTGTTAAGGGAAATTAGATATATGTCATTTTCTTGTTCAAGATTGGCAGATTGTGAAATGTTTGAAATTTTGAATGGTGGGGAAAATGAAAATTGGTACCCATTATATAATTATATAGTAAAGGCCTTAAATTACAGAAAAATACTAATAAATGAATATAATTTTTAAATTGTTTTGTTTTTAAGAACTCTTTTCATAAATTTATACTTTTTCAAGAAAAACCTAATTTATTATTCTAATAGGAAACTTCCGGCAGACGGTTATAAACCATGCCGTAATATCTTTATTATTTTGTGTATTACATATAAGCACTATTGTATAAAAATGTTAAACTAAAGAAAAAATTAATAAAAAAAAAAAATCTAAAATCTAGTATTACTTTTTGATTCCAAAATTTTATTTCAGAAATCCTATTAAAAATATTCAAAATTTTAGAAAAATGGAAACAGAAAACACAAGATTATGTTCTTTATATGCAACAGTTTTTTTTTGTTACATCAACTAAAATTTTTAATTCCTAAAAACTTTACAAAAATTCCCAAAATGTAATTTTTGATTTTTTTTGTCGTATTATTAAAAAAGAAATATAAAAGTTACCAGGCTATTGAAAATCCTTTTACTCCTTATATGTATATGTATGTTTGTAGGTGTAGAATTTAAATGTAATATCAGTTATTTTTTTTTTTACAAAAATACAATGTTTTTGTCAGGGCAAAAACCATCCACACATTCCTGGCTTCTGTTCACAAAAATTTTAAAAATAAAACACAGGATGAAAATGTTTGGGTTTTTTTATTCTGGAATAATGCAAAGAATAAAAACCAAATAGCAAAGGAAGTAAAAAGAAACAGGAAAAACTATTTTGGGAACAAATATTCTTTGAAATTATATTACAGTTTAAATAAAAACTTTTATTTCTTATTTTTCTATAGAAAAATACCAGACAATACAGAATTTCATGCTGTTTCATGTTGGGGTTTTTACACATTTAAACCTCAAACAAGACAATCCAATTCACATGAAATTAAATTACGACCAGTAATGTGACAATAAAATTGGAATTATATTTAAAAGAAAATCTCTTACTTTAGCAGGAAGAAATAAAATTGTATTTCAATGATAAAATAACCATTAAATTAATTAGAGAAGAAAATTAATACACAAACAATAAGAAAATTAAAAAAGATGTATAAAGAAAACTGTTATTAAATTTTGGGAAGAAAACATCTTTTAAAATTTGTTTTCATTAAACATGTTTAAAAGCGAATTCCCGCAACATCAGCTTCATTACAAATTAAAACTGTAAACAAATACAAATTATCTCTCTCGCTCAATCTCTCTCTTACTGTATTATTTTTTTAATTACTTGTTAGCATACATTTAGGTGTTCTATTTTATTTATTCAAATAACATATTTAAGTATTCATGTATTGAATGTTTAAATTCATATAAAAGTGGCAGAGTGTTTGTTGGTTTATTGACACAACTGCTGCAATGAAAAACTGTATATGGAAATTTAATTCTGAACAAATATAACTAAAATCACTGTGGGAATTGAAATGATATATAGATAGACAGAAGTAGAACAATTGAATTATGAAAAAATAATAATATGCTAATAAAGTCGTGAGCAGTGCAAAACTGTTAATGAATGCATAATGATTATATGGAGTTGATGGTAAATAAATCACATATGTATATTTAAAAATATTTATTGCTTTACTTTATAAAATTTGTTAATCTAAAAATATGTTATGGTTAGTTTAACTCATGACGAGTCAAAGTTGGTCAATTTGAATATGGATTTTTTTTAATTTGTTTAAAAGCTTTAGTTTTGTATATGAAATTATGAAGATTTGATTAAGCACTATTTTTATGGCAAAAAAGTGATAATTTTCTCAGGCTCATATTTTGCAAACAGTTCGGAATTTTGATTTACTCTCTGAGGCAAAGTTATAGCCCTTGTCATAAAGAACAACAATTGAGAACATATAAAATCGAAAAAACTTCATCTTCAAATCAAAATCGCAAAAAATTCGAAATAAATTTAGAAATACATTTTTTCTAAATCTGCCTAAAAGTATGCTTTAGTTTATAATAATTTAATATTTTATGGCCCAAGACACTTAATTCCTTTAGGGCTCATATCTTGCAAACATGTCGGAATTTTGATCAACTCTCTGAGGCAAAGTTGAAGCCCTTGCCATAAAGAACAAAAATTGTGAACATATAAAATCAAAAAATCTTCAAGATCAAAATCGCAAAAAGCTTTTTTCCCCTGTTCAGGTACATAGGTAGCAAATTGTTCAAAATCTCAATAAACAACTTTCTAGAACATATGAACTTCCTAGGAATGATTAACATCGTTTAGGTAGGTTAGTATAAGTTGGTAAGAAAAAACTAAAGGAATTAAGTGTTTTGGGCCCTAAACAATTAAATTATTATAAATTAAAGCGTACTTTTAGATAGCTTTAAAACATTTTATTTCTAAATTTATTTCGAATTTGTTTAATTTTTTAAAAAATTGGGAATAAAATCGTGAGTTTTTCGAAATTAGAAAAAATTAAAATGGAAATGATCAAATGGCTATAAAGAGTATGTATTGACGATGAAAATACGAGTAGTTCGTAAGAATATGTGACAATTTGGGTGAAATCGTTTTAGTTAAACTTCTCTATATTCCTTAATTTTAAAAGAATTTCATAGATATTTAGTGATTATATCAAAAAAATAGTGCTAAAACGAAACACTAAAAATGTAATTCAATAAAATTCAGCTTTTAGCTGTTAATTCAATTTCATATAAATTATGACTTACTAGGCGTATGATTAATATTAATTGGGAGTTATTCATGAAAATCTTTAATAACTCAAGCAATTTTTCACAGATTCTTTAAATTGAAAAAAGGTTAGAAGCAGAGCAACCTCAGAAATAATCTAATCTAAAGTCAATACTTAATGTAACTAAAATAGTATTAAAATTGAAATTTAAAAAAAAAAAAAAATTTGGAAATTTAGAAAATTCTAGTTTTTATTTTCCCATACAAGTCAGATACTTTACTTGAAGTTAAAAGCCTCTAGGCTCCACTGGTTGATCAATTACCAATCAAAATGAAGCCAATTGGACATATGAACGGCAAGCAGTATTGATTGTATATAGAGGTCCCAATAGAAAATTCTTAGGACCATGACGGGTACACCATGGTACATAAGAAATTCCCTTAAATTTAATGAAATTCACTTAAATTTTCTTTTATTTTTCAAATACTATATAGAAAATACCAGCCAGGAACAAGATTTATAGGAGGAAACATGCATATTTTTTTTAAAGCTGCATAAAAGTATGCTTTAGAATGTTAAGAATCGTTCCTAGGAAGTTTATATGTTCCAGAAAGATCTTCGTTACATTTTTGTAGTTGATTGTTTCCTTTAATTTTGAATAATTTTAAAGCAAACAATCTAGTATGGATATTTTAGAATCATACTTTTATTCCATTGTATAAGGAACATCAAAAATTTATGATATTTCAAAGCAACAATTTCCTATTCTTCCTATTCATGTTGTTTTTTTTTTACCAAGCAAATATTTAAATATTAGATTATTGTTCCTGTTGTTTCCCCAGTTAAAATTTTAAATTCCCAAAATGTTTTAAAAAATCCCCAAAATTCCCTTTTCTTAATTTATTGCATTTTCCGTCATATTGGCAGTATTTTTTGATTTATCAAACTAAATCTTTAGATTCCTATACATTTTTCAAAATCTGCCCATAATATTTTTGAAATTTTGGTAATTTTTTAAATTCCCAAAAACTTTTTAAAAAATTTATAAAAATTACAATAATTATGAATTATTATGAACTTTTTTATGCAAATAATAGCATCCATTTTGAGCAAAAACTATCCTATATATAAACGGACTATCATTACAAAAGTACTCATTAAATGAATAGCAGCATTTTAGGCTTTACACAAAATCGGCGACAAATAATCAGGCCCAGTTATAAATAACAAATTATTAAGCTAAGAAACTGCCGTTAGCATTAAATACTAAAGATATTTAGAAAATAAAGTCTTGTAATTACACAAAAGACAAGATAACTTATTGAAGAAAATAATTAGAGAATTTGAAAACTACGAAATAGCAATAAAATGCAACCAGAATTAAATTATAATTATAAAATCAAATAACAAGTAGTTTCATGGAGTTCAATTTGTCTTAAAAGCAAAGCACAATATATTCAAGGTAAACAGCTGCCTATTTCCAATGTATTTTAATAAAATAATATCATAGCATACTTTCAGGCGTGTGTATATGAAAAAAATACCTCATTAAATATAGGAAATTGAAAACTGCAAAAAATCATTAAAAATTTAACAAAATCAAATAATGATTTTGAAATTTAATTTCCAGCAGATTCACAATATTCAAATTAAGGTTTAACTGCAGCCAACATTCGACTTACATCATTAACATACTTTCAGGTGTTCATATAACAAAAAATCTGATTAAATTGCATTTTAAAGCTTAACACACATCATTAAAGCAAGCTGGAAAAAACTTCATTTAACAATATTTATTTTGCTTCAAAAATAACAGACATAATGAAAATAAAAACTGAAAATATTTACATTTCACATCTTAATGTTTTAACTGCAAAAAGCACAAGAAAAACTCAGTTAAATGCAGTGGCCATTAACACAGACTTTTGCCCTTAATATTTCATTTTAATGCTTTTCATTTTCAAAATTAATTGGAAAGGAAAAAAATCTATAATAAAACGGACACCTCTACGTGATAAATGACCAAAAAAAAGACCAAAGTCAAAGTTTTTTTATGGGTCCCCAAATATTTGGGGCCTCGGTGTCATTTTTTCAAAAAAGTAATTTTTGACTTTGGGCTAAACTGGGAGGCACGGGCCTTTTTTTTGGTATTTTATCAAGTAGTGGTGTCCGTATATGGTTATATTTCCATGACCAAAAAAATTACACGCAGTGTTATCAAACTAAAAACTTTGATTCCCAAGCTAAAATTTTTAATTCCCCAAAAAGATTTAGAAGAAGCTAAAATGTTTTTTAGTTTTCCAAACACAAATGTTTGATCCCTCCCAAAATCTCTAGAACATTTTTGAAATATTTTTTAAAGACCAAATGAAAATTCTATGTGATTAAATATTAAACTATTGTTTCTGTAGTTTCCCCAGTTAAAATTTTAAATTCCCAAAAAGTTTTCATAAAATCCCCAAAATTCCTTTTTCTTAATTTAAAGCATTTTTTGTCATATTAGCAGTATTTTTTGATTTATCAAACTAAATCTTTAGATTCCTATACATTTTGCAAAATCTCCCTATAATATTTTTGAAATTTGTTAATCCCTACGTTTTTTCCAAAAATCTCCTAAATAATTAATAGAAATTTAAGGCTATTTTATATAGAGCAAAAAAATTTTATATTTCTATGTGATTAAATATTAGACTATTGTTTCTGTTGTTTCCCCAGTTAAAATTTGTAATTCCCAAAAATTTTTAAAAAATCCCCAAAATTCCTTTTTCTTAATTTAATGCGTTTTCTGTCATACTGGCAGTATTTTTTAATTTTATATTTCTATGTGATTAAATATTAGACTATTGTTTCTGTTGTTTCCCCAGTTATAATTTGGAATTCCCAAAAATTTTTAAAAAATCCCCAAAATTCCTTTTTCTTTTTGGATTAATATACTTTTTTTGAAATCTCCTCTTATTAATTTTGAAATTTTTCGCAATTTTTTTTGAAAAAAAAATAATATTTTTTGTCAAATTTAATATAACATTATTGGTCCTTCATTTTCCCAGCAAAAATTTCGAAAAACTTTTCAAAAATCTTCAAAATTTATTTTGTATAATTTATCATATTTTCAAAAAAAACACAACTTAATAACATAGTTTTTTAATTTTCTCTAAACACAATTCTTTAATCCCTACATTTTTTCCAAAAATCTCCTGAATAATTATTAGAAATTTAAGGCTATTTTTTATAGATCAACAGAAAATTTATATTTCTATGTGATTAAATATTAGACTATTAATTCTGTTGTTTCCCCAGTTAAAATTTGGAATTCCCAAAAATTTTTAAAAAATCCCCAAAATTCCTTTTTCTTAATTTAATGCATTTTCTGTCATATTGGCAGTATTTTTTGGTTTATCAAACTAAATCTTTAGATTCCTATACATTTTTCAAAAACTCCCCATAATATTTTTGAAATTTTGGGAATTTTTTTAAAAAATATATATAAAAAGTGGAATATTTTTGTCGACAAATTTAATATAACTTTATTGGTCTTCATTTTCCCAGCAACAATTTTATATTCCCAAAAACTTTTCAAAAATACCCAAAAAATAATTTTTTGATTTAAAATATTTAAATAACTAAAGGGAAATTTTATATTCCTAAACAATTTACTAAAATCCCACAAAACTGTTTTACAAATTGGTTAACATTGCTAAAATACATTAAAGCGATCAATAGGGGTAGGATTTTCATGCATTTATACATAAGATTATGTAACTGTTTTATTTAACAAATCTATTGCCTATTTTTAGGCGCATCATTTTATTTATAAATGCTTGAAAATCGGCCCCTAGGTGATGAATTTCTTTTTTCTCTTGTCAGTATATTAATAATTATTTTTAAATATTTTTTTTCCTATCACCTCATTTAAGTTTTAATTAATACTGATTTTATTTGTATTGTTTACATTAATCACAAAACTGTTGAATTAACTTAATTAATGTTGAAATTAAAACAGCCAATGATAAAGCAGAAATGATTTAAATAAATAAAACAGATAATTGCATGTAATTTAAGCTTTTATTATGTTGACTTTATAAAACTGTAAATAGGTTTAAAAAATTAACAATATAAGCCATATTTTTTATGTAGAAAAATTACTTTGCTATTCAAATGTTCTTTTATTTATAGTTTTTTGAAACAATTTAAAAACAAATATTGTGGACAAACTAAGCAAATTCCAGATAAATTCTATTCAAAAAAAATCAGATTTCACTAAAAAACAAGTAAGAAAGTATGGTCGGTCAAGCCCGACCATATAATACCCTACACTAAGTAAAAGAGCAAAAAAATGTTTCTTTTAAAATTTCAATAATTTATATTTTTGAGTGATTTTCGGAAATGGGGTTATATGGGGGCTATGACCAATTATGGACCGATCACCATGAAATTAGGTCGTGTGATTTATGTCTATATTAAAGTTAACTATGTTGAATTTTGTGTGTTTACCAACATTTTTAAGCAATTTATGCACGTTAAAGTGATTTTCGGAAGCGGGTCTATATGGGAGCTATGACTAATTATGGACCGATCGTAACAAAATTTGGTGACATGAATTTTGTGTATATAAAACTTATTTGGAACGGAATTTGTGGAGATACATATATAAATTAAACATTTATGACCGATAAAGTCCAATTTCGGGAGGACATTTGTATGGTTGCTAGGTGAAATAATGGACCGATTTCAGCCAGTTTCAATAGACTTGGTCCATGAGCCGAAAAAATAATATGTACCAAATTTTATCGAAATATCTTTAAAATTGCGACCTGTACTCTGCGCACAAGTTTTACATGGACAGCCAGCCAGCCGACCAGACGAACGGACGGACATCGCTTAATCGACTCAGAAAGTGATTCTAAGTCGATCGGTATACTTTAAGGTGGGTGTTAGACTAATATTTTTGGGCGTTACAAACATCTGCACAAACGCATAATACCCTCCCCACTATGGTGGTGTAGGGTATAAAAACTAAAAATAAAAAAAATCATATAAGATCTACCAAAAGCTGTAGCTGAATATTTTATAAATTTCATTGATCATATCCAATTGAAACTCAAATAAATTACATACTGTTTATTGAACAACAATCCCCTCTACTTATATGTTGATTTCTCAAACCATTTTCCTCTTTGTTTCTGGCACAACAAACAAATAAAACTATTAAATATTTAAATGAGATTTTTTCAACCTTTCAACCTAATTGGCCATTATTCATTTAAATTAAATATTTTTTCTGGTTTCCAATATGCGATTATTCTTTTTATATTTTCTACTTTCATTTAAGCAGAATTCTGAACCACAATGGCTGGCAAATGGTTTAAAACATAAATATTAAACAAATTTGTTTTAAAACATTAATTAAAACCATAAAAAAATTGTAAATTAATTTTAAATATAAGAATAACAAGAAATCCTGCAATTTTACAGTATTTGCAAATTAATTTACACTAACAGATTAAGTAACATAAATCACTGCATACTTATGGGAGTAAATAATAAAATGCACCTAAAGTTTGATTGAAACTAGATCTTTTATTGGTAAACACAAACAAATTTGAATAATTTAATTAAAATAAATGAAATTGAATAAATAACATAAACTAAAGTAAAAGTGTTTCCTGCTCATCATAATTTTTAACTTTATAGTGCAATTTTAGGGGCTAGTAATCAAATAAAAGAATTTGTATGCATATATTTGCAGTTAATTTTGGTTGCTGCTATTGAGTTGTTTCCTCTTTAATATTTTTCCTTTTAGTTCTGCTACTGAGGAAGCATTTAAACGAGTATTTAAGCACTTCTGAACATTGCATATTTGAAGTATGTTAATTAAACAAAAATAAATGGTTGCATAACTTAAGGAGTACGTGGCAATGTCAAAAACATGTACAACTTTTTTTGTGAAGCAAAATGCAAGAAAATTTTAATGTAAAAGAGCTGACAAATAGTGTTTTTTTTTTAATTTTGTGGGTTGAACTTGTCTTTTGCATGTTAAAAAAGTTGCTGGAATATTTTAAGCCTAGAAAAAAAGTATGAAATATGTTAAAATAGTTAAAAAGCAATGAAAAATAAAGTGAAAAGTATTTAAAGTAGACAAACCTTAGAAACAGAAAGAGGAATGAAAATGGATTATGATTAACAATTGGACTTAAAATATTTAAAATAATATTTCTTGATACTATTGCATTTTAGTTTTAGTTAAAATTACTTTTCGTTTTATCATCACAGTAACTTTGTTTGAAAAATCCCTAATGAAAACTGGCTGCTATATTTATAATAAAAAATGTTTCTCTTCTGCAAAAATAGTTAATTATAAAACAAAACTTAATAAAATATTAAAATTTTCAAATGAAAACTTTTTAATTGATGTTTTAAACTAGTTAACCCAAATGTATGCTATAGAAATACTTAATAAATAACCGCCTGAAAACAGGCAACATATTTGCAGAATAGCTGATGATGTACATAAGTCATTTAAGAATTAATAAATGCTAATTTAAACTTAATTTACTAAAATGAATTTCCTAAGAAAAAACAACAATGAAATGTTGTCATTATTTATTTAAACATTTAATTCTAAATACAGCAGCCAAGTTTTTTTTTTTAAATTAATAAAATATTATCTTATCCAGCCATATTGCAGAGAAGATGTTGAGGAGGCCGAAAGGCAATAGATGAATGATCATTATTTCACATTTTTTGCACTTAATATAGATGTGTGTATTCCGAATGTGTCATTCAATTAATTGACATTTGTTCTACTTTTTCTGGTTCATGAATATATTGTTATAAAAGTGTCTATAAATATATTGACAACCCGAGTAGTTGAACAAGTGAAACATTCGTTAAGTAGTATAAGTATTAAAAATTATGCAGAGAAAACAGTGGTTTAAAAAGGAATGGAATCGGAGATAAAATTTAGAACTATGTATATTGAAAATATATCTCAGGTTTTGGTTGTTGAGATTTAATTGTGAAATTTATTGCTGGAAACTGGATTGAAATTGGATTTTTGCACAATTAAACTGTGTTTAATTTTTAAAGTCATGGAAATATAACCATATACGGACACCAGTAAGTGATAAAAGACCCGTGTCTCCCAGTTTTGCCCAAAGTCAAGCACTTTTTTATGGGCCCCCAAAAGTTATTATTTGCTCAGGCTCATATCTTGCAAACAGTTAGGAATTTGGATTTACTCTCTGAGGTAAAGTTGTAGCCCTTGTCATAAAGAACAAAAATTGTGAACTTATGAAATCAAAAAAATTCATCTTCAAGATCGAAATCTCAAAAAAGTTTAAAAAATTTGATTTTTTTTAAACTTTTTTCCCCTGTTCACATCTATAGGTAGCAAACCGCTCAAAAAAAAAGTTTTGCCCAAAGTCAAGCACTTTTTTTATGCGCCCCCAAAGATTTGGGGCCTTGGTATCATTTTTGCATAAAAGTGATAATTTGTTCAGGCTCATATCTTGCAAACAGTTTGGAATTTTGATTTACTGTCTGAGGCAAAGTTGTAGCCCTTGTCATAAAGAACAAAAATTGTGAACATATAAAATCAAAAAAACTTCATCTTAAAGATCACAATTGCAAAAAACTTTAAAAAATTCGATTTTTTTACATTTTTCCCCTGTTCAGGTGCATAGATAGCAAACCGTTCAAAATTCAAGGAAATTATCCACTACAAAAATTTACCTAATATCTCAGTAAACAACTTTCTAGAACATGTGAACTTCCTAGGAATGATTCTTAACACCGTCAGTAAGAAAATACCAAAGGAATTAAATGTTTTGGGCCATAAATTATTAAATTATTATAAACTAAAGCATACTTTTAGGCAGCTTTAAACAAATTTATTTAGATTTTTATACCTTCGTGAGAAGGTGAAGGGTTTATTTTTAGGTAAACAAAATTTAATTTCTTTTTTAATTGTTTTTTAAAATTGTTTTAATTTTTTTTAAAAAAAGTTGTTTCCAAATTTTTTTAAAATTTTTTTTTTTTTAGTTTTTAAATTATTTTTTTAATTTTTAAATTTTTTTGTTTGTAAAAAAAATGTATGACTAAAAAAATTTTTTGATGAAAAAAAAATTCGGGTTAAAAAATATTTTTCCCGATTTTGACCCATTGTAGGTCCAACTTACTATAGCCATATCTACATCGTTGCAATGGACTTTGAAATACTTATCATTAGATATCCATATTGTATATATTAATGACTTAGTAATCCAGATATAGATAAAAAATAGGTCAAAAATCGAGGTTGTCCCGGTTTTTTGCCCATATCTCCGTTATTTATGGACCGATTTTGCTGATTTTAAATAGCAAACTTCTCTGACAGAATTATTGAAGATTTGGATCCCGAAGATATATTTTTTTTTAACCAATCTTTTTTTCGCTAAATATCAAGAGAAATTGAAAAACCAAAATTTTTTTTTTAAAATTTAAAAAAAAAAATTTTAAATTTAAAAGAACTTTGGCTGAGACCTAAGGAAAAAACCAGGACAACCTCGATTATTGACTTATTGGACATACAATGGGTCAAAATCGAAAAAATATTTTTTAACCCGAATGTTTTTTTTTGAAGCAAAAGTTAATATTAAAAAAAATGAAAAAAACCAAAAAAAAAAATTTTAAAATTTAAAAAAAATTGGAAAAATTTTTTTTTCCAAAAAATAAAAAAAACAACTTTGTAAAAAGAAAATTAATTTTGTTTACATAAAAATATTTAAAATTTTTATTTTGAAGTAAAATTTGGATAAGATTCGGCACAGCCGAATATAGCTATTTCACTTGTTTACTCATTTCTTCCGTTCTTTGGGAAGTGGAGGAGATTGCAAAATAAATATTTCTTTGAACTTATAGTTTTAAAAGAAGTGTCGAACTTTAGCTTCATTCAAAGTCTATTATTTGAACACAATTTATTCACTGTAGAATTGATTTATTATAATTATAATTATAATTCATTCAATTATTGAATTTATAAATTAATTCGCAATTGAGTTAATTTAATATGTTTGCAGTACTAAGGAATTAGGCCTAAGAATTTATTCGTAATGAATTTTTTAATTGAATTTAATTTTGATACTTGTGTTATTAATAAGTTCTTTCAAACCTTTTATAGAACCCTAGAAAATTTATAAATTTACCAAATTTATAGTAATTTTTGACACTATGACTATTTAATTGTGGATTAATTTCATACTGAAATCTTGGATCAATCGTGGATTCATTTCATACTGAAATCTTGGATCAATCGTGGATTCATTTCATACTGAAATCTTGGATCAATCGTGGATTCATTTCATACTGAAATCTTGGATCAATCGTGGATTCATTTCATACTGAAATCTTGGATCAATCGTGGATTCATTTCATACTGAAATCTTGGATCAATCGTTGATTCATTTCATATTGAAATCTTGGATCAATCGTTGATTCATTTCATACTGAAATCTTGGATCAATCGTGGATTCATTTCATACTGAAATCTTGGATCAATCGTGGATTCATTTCATACTGAAATCTTGGATCAATCGTGGATTTGAAAGATAAATCTTTCAAAAATCATATAAAGTGAATAACACAATATTAAGGGCACTTTTGGACATTTCATGTCAAGTGAACCAGCTTTTGAAATCGATGTCTTCCGAATGAAATTTGCACCAAAAATTTGTCCTAATTCAGACACAATTTTTCAACAACATCTGTCGAGAACTCTCTGAGACGTAATATTTCTTCTGAAATAAAATAAAAAATTAAAAAAAGGGTACATTTTGAAAAAAAAATTCAACATAGTTTTTGATTTTGCAAAAAAAAAGTCCAAAATTTTATGTTTTGAGTTACAATCCCCCTATGTTACAGTCCGACAGAGGCCCCAAAATATCTAAGTAGCCTGTTAGAACTGTATAAATGCCTCTCACTTGTTCTTTGTCATTAGAAAATATACAATATTATAAACAAATATTTTACTTATTTGTAAAATAAAATAATAATTTATTAAAGGATTAAAAATATTTGTATATGTTTTTATTGAAGAAGAAATATACAGATATTTCTGCAGTTATTTCTATTAAATTAAATAGAAAATAAACTCTATAAAATAAATGATATTTGTATAAAGAGTATGTAATAAATAAGGCTTAAAATTAAGTAATAATTTATTGGTAGATTTTATGGATTTGAAATGTGTGTTTTAATATTTTTAATAGTTAAAAAAGAAAAATGTTTTATTTTATTAAAAAACAAATAAGACAAAAATAATAACAAATATCACTTCAGTTCCAGGATTTTAAAGTGATGATTCTGTTCAACGAATGTTTGTTTTTAAATCAATATATCTAGTCATTTAGCAAAAAGTAAACTTCAAGAATCAACAGCACATTTTGTTTAAAACGTTAATTAATATCAATCATACGTTCAGTATGCCACACAGTGTTTTTTTTTGGAAATAATTCGGTATCTTGGGAACTGTTGGAGGTATTGCTACGAAATTTCATATGGTTTGAGCTGAGGTGTTTTCAAGTTGATTTACGTTTGTTCAGCATCCTAATGCTAATGGGGACCAGTACGTAGCCCCATATATTTGGTCACCTCGGGTCTAAATTTTTAAAAAAAATCGCCAAAAATCCATTTATTATCTACAAAAATACGCTTACAAGTGTAGGTTATCTCTAATAGTTGAACAGATATTCAGTTTTATTGATTTATTTTTTTAATTTTGCTCGATCTTTTTATGTTTTTTTAGATATGGCGGGTATACGGATGGTCGAAAATATTTTTAATACATCAGCTGTATTGGCGATAAAATTCTAAATAAAATAAAACCAAGTTGCTAGCAGTTATCTCTTCCCGATAAGAAGTTATACGCATCCAAATTTGGAACCTGTAAAAAAGGCCGTATTTTTTATGTTTTTTCCCAAAAAAGCCCATATATTTTTTCTTTTGTAGAAAAATAAATTCTTCTGGGCTATATAAAATTTTTATATGATCCAGAAAGATAACTTAATGCAAAAGCATTTAAAGAAAAATTTGGCTCACTTAAGCGAACATATCACCCGCAGTCCTATCCAAAATTGACCAATTTTAAAACAAAATTCAGTTTGAGTAAAAAATTCTAAAAAGGCAAAGCACAGATCCACGAAAAAGCTCCATATTTATATAAACCCATATGTTTCATAAAAACCTACTAAGTATTTTTACTATCACACGGTAAATAACGTCACAGTAGGCACTTTTTTAAAAAAACACAGTTTTTGGAACACATTTTCCCCGTTTAAGGAATTTCCGTATTTGAAAATAAAAAATTTAAAAAATTCTAATGCCATTGACTTCAAGATATTTAAGTCTATATTGGTCTAAAATTTTGTTATGATATCTTTAATTGTTAAAATTTTATATTAATTCAAATTTTATATTTTTTTAGTGGAAAATCACCATTGAAAATTTTTTTAGTTTTTGAGGTAAATGAAGTCCCAAAATTTCATAGAATTATTTAATTTTACTAAAATATCAATCCTCAAGTCATAATGTTTTCAACAATATCAATAACTTATATAAAAAGTCTTTATTATCTCCTCAGAAGTTCCACAAACCTTGCCCCCTTTGAAAAATTTGTACGTTTTTTCATATATTTCATGCAATATCTCCAATAGTTCCCTTCACCTTCGTGAGAAAGGTATATAAAAGTTTATCATTCCGTTTGTAATTTCCACAATATAATTTTCCAACCCTATAAAGTATATATATTCTGGATCCTTATAGATAGCGGAGTAGATTAAGCCATGTCCGTCTGTCTGTCTATTTAAATAAATTTTCTGAAGGCCCCATATATCTTCGGGATCCAAATCTTCAATAATTCTGTCAGACATGCTTTCGAGAAGTTTCCTATTTAAAATCAGCAAAATCTGTGCACAAATGGCTAAGATATAAGGAAAAAACCAGGATAACCTCGATTCTTGACCTATTTTTGACGTACATACATACATATATCTGGATTACTAAGTCATTAATATAGACAATATGGATAGCTAATGATAGATATTTCAAAGACCTTTGCAACGACGTATATAAGACCATAGTAAGTTTGACCAACAAAATTGGAAAAAATATTTTTGAACCCGAATTTTTTTTTCACAAAAAAAAAAAAAAAATTTTTGAATTTAAAAAAGAAATTTTAAAATAACAATTCGCAAAAAAAAAATTCCAAAAATGGAAAAATCAAAATTTTTTGTCTAAAAATATTTAAAATTTGTATTTTGAAGTATAATTTGTTGAAGGGTATATAAAATTCGGCACAGCCGAATATAGCTCTCTTACTTGTTTTTTTTTTTTTTTATTAGTAGCATACAAATAAATTATTCATTCAAAACGCCCTTAGCTACAAATCAATATAAATCACCTTTTGCTCTTGTTAATGTAATAACTTATTTATTTCAATATTTTCTATATTTGTTTCATTTCAGCTAAGAAGCTTCAACAAATCTTGTGATTATTGGATTTGTATTTCTGCAAGCTTTGACACAAATTTATTTTATATTGTGCACTAGTTTTAAATTTCTTTCTTTTAGTGCATAAATATTTAATTTTTCACTTAGAGAACACAGTACAACTAAAATCAAAAATTGAGGTCATTTTGAAACAGCATCATGAACAAACATTTTAAAACAAGAGAGAGAAAGAAAGAAAAAAAACATCCTAGCAAAAATATTTCTTTTGTGGTTTTTAATTCATGGTCGAATTAAAAAATACAATAATATTTCTGCCACAATATTGTTATTAGTAGAATTATTTAAATTGTTTGTAGGTAAATTTTGGTTTTGAAGCTACTAATATTGTGATTATAAAACCTCGAAATAAAGAAATGAAAATAGTGTGGCCTAGTTTTAGGTTGAAGGCTATTTTGTTTAATTTTTTTTTATAAAAACAAATAACTTATTAAATATCAGACAAATTGAACTAAATGTAATAAATAATAATTTTCGTTCAACATTATTTCATATTTGTAAATTTAACAAGCTCTTAAAAATTTTGCTTAGTCATAATAGTAAATTTTAATGGACTATAGTGCTTACAACTATTTTACTTGACAATACAGTAGAAATCCATTTGCACCATCTGAAAGCGTAACTTCTTCTCTATTGATCATCCAAATTTCATACAGATCGATTTAGTAATTTAGATTTTTACACTAAATTTATTATGTTGACCCACTGAGCGTATGATTAATATTAATTCTTGGCTTATTTTGGAAAATATTATATCACATGTTTATTCGCAAACAAATTTTTTTAATACTGATGTTTTCTGAAAGCTAATAGTATAGAATTCATATTTGTTAAATGTTATTAAGTAAAAACGAATGGAATTGGTGATTTTTCTTTTGCAAAAAAAAATATTTGGTGAACATTTTTCTCTTAATAAAAATTTTGTTAAAAAAAAAATTAAAATTCATAAGAATAAAAAATGAAAATATTATAGTCGATTTAATAATAAAAACACAAATTCTTAAACAATGATCCCGATATATTTAAACATTTAATTTGTAAGGAGAAACTCAAAAAACTAAAAACATAGTAAAAATTTCCAAAATTTATTAAACCGTAGAAGTTTACATTGTACTTTTAACATGATAAAGATATGACTGCATTGCATTCATATCATTATCAAAACAAAGCATGCAAATGCGTAATTAAAATTAAAAAAAAACTTATCAAACTGCATGTTTTTACTTTTTCATATATTTTGCGATATGAAACATTATCAAAGTTTACACGATTTCGTTAAGAATCGCTCGACTTTTTAAGTTTGCATTGCATACATACATTTTGGAATTCTCCCATAGTTTTCTCTTAATTTAGGTTGGAAGTACTAAAAAATATAAAATCTTAAAATATATTTCATATACAAAAATTAACAATCTCAGATAAAATTTCCTTGCACGAAGCAGTAAGCGAATTGAGCTTTAAAGTCATTAAAGAGATCAATATGAAAGCCTACTTTCTACTCTACATATCTTTAAAAATTTCATTAAAACTGGTCTATTGCTTAGAAGTTGTTATATATTTTTAAATTTTTACCTACTAGACGTATGATTAATATTAATTAATGACATATTTTTTAAAGTAGTATATAACTCTTTTATTTGTAATACGATTTTTACGAATTAAAATTTTATGCAAAATTAACAATATACACTTTATTTTTTTGTTAAATATTTGCAACAACAATATATGAAAATGCAAAAAAAAAGTATTTTAAAAAAAATACTTTTGGTTAAAATTAATTTTTTTTAGCATTCTTACGGTTTGTTAAAAATTAAATGGAAGTGAACTGTAAGAACTAAGAAATATAAAAAAATAAGTAAGAAAGTATGGTCGGTCAAGCCCGACCATATAATACCCTACACCAAGTAAATGAGTAAAAATATTTTTTTTTTAAAATTTCAATAATTTATATTTTTGAGTGATTTTCGGAAGAGGGCCTTATATGGGAGCTATAACCAATTATGGATCTATCACCATGAAATTAGGCCGTATGATTTATGTCTATATTAAAGTTAACTATGCTGAATTGTGTGTGTATTCCAACATTTTTAAGTGTTTTAAGCGCGTTAAAGTGATTTTCGGAAGCGGGTCTATATGGGAGCTATGACTAATTATGGACCGATCGTAACAAAATTTGGTGACATGAATTTTTGTATTTATAGAACTTATTTGGAGCGAAATTTGTGTAGATACATATATAAATTAAACATTTATGACTGATAAAGTCCAATTTCTAGAGGACATTTGTATGGGGGCCAGGTGGAATAATGGACCGATTTCAGCCAGTTTCAATAAACTTCGTCCTTGCGCCGAAAAAATTACATGTATCAAATTTTATCGAAATATCTTCAAAATTGCGACCTGTACTCTGCGCACAAGGTTTACATGGACAGTCAACCAGCCAGGCGGATGGACGGACGGACGGACATCGTTTAAACTATTTAATTGAATACGAAAGCATTAATCATAAGTGAGTAAATGTGTGAACATATCTATAAGAACTATTCCTTATTTTATCAACCATTTCCCTACAATATTGTATAGAGTTAGGGGGAAATTTTCATTGTTTTAAAATGCAAAAAAAAGGAAAATACAATAGATAGATAGGAAACACTAATTTCTCGTAAAATTAAGCACTTTTTAGCAATATAGTTGTACTTGTTTATGTATATTTTGAAAAAATGTGTATATTTGCCTGTGCATTGCACATTTTTACGTTAAATACAAGGAAACGGGAGCGAAATTGTTAAGCCCTACCTCAACATTGTATACAATTCAATGTATATACAATGCTAAAAATAGAAGTAGGTATATATGTTTGAGTGAATCCGTCTGTGTGAATACGTGTGAGAGTCAGTGTGTAAGTGTACTTCAATATTATTTGTCTTAGTAGTAGTGGAATGTTGTAAAGTACTTGCAAACTCTCTCCCATGTTTATACTCATTCCATAGTGATTTGAGTTGTGTGCCAGCAGTACTTGTTTGAGTTGGAGTCTGCCTACTTAACATTGAAAATATCCGGTTGAAAAATAAACACACTGACATATACTCGTGCTTACACACTCTTCAAAAATGAATGAACAACCGAGTTGAATACATTAAGTTGGCATACAAATTAAATACAATGTAGTTGAAAAAAATGTTTAGCCTTTTAAAAGAAATGTTAAAAAATGAAAACACAACAAATTCTACCTGTGGCAACATATATTCAAAAATAGTTCATCCGGAAAATGAGTTGGGTTTCTTGAATGTTTTTGGGTATGTGGAAACTGAATGAATTTAAATTTAAATGTATTAATGCAAGTTTTGTGTGAGAAATTCTTTAAATGTTTTAAATAGTAATATTTCCAAAACAGTTGGCTTCAATTTAACATTACAATATTTTAAATCATATTAGTGGTTTTCAAACAAAAGCAATTTAATCGAAGAAACCTATTAATTAATAATAATCATACGCCACGATATTCACGATACATAAATCGTTTGAAAATTATTGTTTGAAAGTCAATGGAATCTGTTTTCTTCAGTTGTTTGAGTGCAATAAATAAATCAACAGAAAACTATAACCAAAACCATCCACATTCAATGTCTAAGAAAGAAAGAACATTTTCGGAATTTTATTTCATATTTTATTAACCATAACTTTGTAAACTGAAAACAGTAGTATAAAGTAGGTATATAGTAAATTTTATAAGCTTTAATTTGTTATTTTAAATGTTTTAAATCACTCAGATGTTATAAAAAATATTTAGCTTAAAAAAATTACACTATTAATTAATATAAATCATACGTCATGTCATCTAAAGAAATTGTTTAAATTTTGAATTATTTTAAGTAGATCGTAGAATATTCTCTTTTAATTTGGAAATATATAAGAAAAAGCTACATAAATAGTGATAAGTATACAATTTGAAAATTAAAACTTATTAAAACTTTAAAATGATAATGTTCTATTTTTTACTATCCAATATTATTTAAACTATTTAAACTATCCACTACATTTGGTATTTCTAAAGTCTATTAAGAAGTGTTTCAAAATGCTTAAACATTAGCATAAAATTAGCCCACATTAAACAGCATTCCAAAAAGTGTCCTCCGTTTTTGAAATAAGTGTCTATCATTTCTAAAATGTTGAACAAATATGTCACATTCTTGCAATTATGTTAATGTTCTTCATGCAAATGCTATCAGGGTAATATTTGTTTTATGGTCATGTAAACTTATTGTAGCTACACTTTGCTATTTCTATGGAAAATCAACAATTATAAATGTAACATGATAATGCTGATGATAGTGAAGGCTTTACTTCCTATGAATTGAACTAGCAGTGACCATGCTTTTATTGGAAGACTAGCAAATCAGTGTTTATTGTCTAACAAAAGCCACAGCCAGCAGTATCATCAACACCAGCTACATTCGATGTTCATACAAAATACGCAGTTAGCTTTTGAGCTAGTTGTCCTGTCAACCAGACATTTGAACAATATGTCGTTGAATACAGATGTGGTTTGTTATGTGCAAGTCAGAGCTACAGACTGACAGTATTTGAATTAGTATATATGAGAGCTTTAATAAATCTATTTGTTGTTTGTTTAGAAAAAATTCAATCTGGGAGCAAATTTATAAATTCAGGATTCAACTCATGCCATTATAATGTCACAAAAGAAATGGTCAAAGAGACTATTTATGCAGCATTAATATGTTTATGAGTCAAAAATAAAAAATAATTGGTAGTAACAGTTTCGTAAGAAATTAGTTGACAACTTTTTAGTCATATGCAACTTATGGTTAGACAAAATATTCAACTTCAAATTAAAAATTTTATTAGAATTGAAAAAAAGTTAAAATTTTAAGAATTTTTCCACATTTTCATCATTAAACCATAAATTAACCACCTTAGTAAGTTATGCATACTATAAGTTTTTAAATGTGTGTCATCAAAACTATGTTGTCGACAAATTATTTTTAAGAAAAATATATTAAAATGCTTAGAAATGTTTAGTCCTCTTACTTGTTAGAAATAGTTATCGTTTTGTATTTTGTATGATACATATTAGAAAAATTTTAACTTCCATATTGAAAAGCGCTTACAAAAGTTCCACACAAAATATCATTTGTAAAATTTTACTAACTTCATTAATCATTTTTGAATATGGGGATTATTTTCCCACTTAAAAAACATGTGAAAATCTATAAAAAGTTTATTAATTAAATTTGTTTAATGACTTTATTTGTAGTAAAAAATTTTTGAAATATCAGAAATATACCTCCTATAAATGCATATTGTTATTATTCACTCATAAATATTTAATCCCTAATTAAATTGTGTTTACGATTAAAGGTTTAACTTTGTAACATAAATAGTAAAAACAACAACTTACTCAAAGAAAAATAAAATCATAGTCATAATTTACAATCCAACAATAACAAATACAATAAAACACTTCATTTGCCCAGATTTCGTATGCAAAAATAAAACAAAAGATAATTTTAAAAACAATAATAAACAAAAACATACGTACATACTAATGTAAACATTTACATATATATTTTACAAAAACAAATTTGCTTTGCTTTGCTTTACTTGGGTATACAAAACAATAATAAACACACACTTAGTGACAAACACACTTCCAAATATAGATAACAGTAATAATAATAACAACTCAGTGTAGGTAAAAACAAGAGAGCGAGAATAAGTGGGTGAGCAAGAGAAGGATTTAAAAAGGTTAGTTTTGTATGTAAGTTTGTGCTGCGTGTATTATTTGTAAACACAAATAATTACAATGAGTAAATGATAAATGTATTGCATATCTTCATGCAAACATTGTTATGATGACTATCATTATGTTTATTATTGTTGAGAGGAGGACGACTTATACTCTTGTAATTAGTAGCTGTTTTTTTGTAATTTGTAACCTTTTTAATAATGCAACAAAATTATGCAATGAACAAAAATAATACTTGCTAATGCATACACAATCAGAACATAGTCATCAGCAGCTATAACATAACAACAGTAGTAAATAAAAGGATATGGTTTGGGATATAAGGAGCTTTATGTACAAAAATAAGCAAATTAAATATATATACCTCAATATAAACTTAACAAAATGATTATATGGACAGTGCAAATTCATACGTGACACTGTGGGAATGCAAATCTGAAACTGTATTTGTAAATGGTAAGAGAAATAAGAGATGAAGAATAATTAAAAACTTTATAAGCAAATTGGCTTAAAGTTTAACCCCCATATGCATAAACAATTTTTAAATTTATCAAAGGTTTATAGATCAAATTTTGTATGGAAATTTTGTTTTATAAATAACTAGTTTTAAGAACTTACACCAGACTATCATTTAACCCAAAAATTTAATGATTGTTTTACTTCAAATCATAAAAAGTAAATTACAATTACATTACAAATCATATTTACATAAATAGTCGTGATACAGTGGGTATGAAAATCAGGAAATTTATTTGTAGTAGAGCTGCATTATAATAATTTATATTTTAGCATGAGACTATAATTTTACCTAAAAACTTATTGATTTGTTTACTTTAACGATATCTGAATTCATTATTTATTTCAAGACGTATGATTTATATTAATTATGAACCATTTTAGTAAAATGTCAATAACGAAAACACCCAATAATGAATTTTAAAATCTTATAAAGAATTTGGTAGACAAGAATTCAGTGACTTCTCTTGGACATATAAATATTTTAGGCTTGATGTCAATTGAGCAAATTGAAAATTATTTTAAAAAGAACTGCCAAATCAAATCTAACATGAAGCTTCCCCAAGTATTATATAAAAATATAATCCAATTTTGGTTAAACGATGATTAATACCCAGTGTTCGTCTGTATATAGTTTTGCAGTAATTTTAATTGTCACTTCATTTAATATCTAAGTATATGTTTTCAATATAATTTTATTATAAAATACTTACCTTAATAAAATAAAGAATTGAGGTAGTCATTTATTTTTCATCAAATATTAGCAATTAAAAATTTAAACAATTATGCCTTAATTTAAGTGTATTTTAGAATTTTAACTAAAAAATTGTTCAATATTAAATGAATGTTATGTTTTTGTGTATGTCATAATATACAGTTTTATAAGTGTGTAATAGGTGCTTAAGAATACATTCTTTTATAACAATTTCATGGAATGCTCTAACCCTACTAGGAAAGCAAAAAATTGTGAAAATAACAAATATTGCATGACGTGGCGTATGATTAATATTAATTATGAAACATTTTTAAAAACTCTTACAGGAAGTACAATAACTTAAAAACTAGAAATATTTAAATGTAAAAGATGAAGAAATTGCACTCTGAGTAGGTTTAAAAAATCACTGAAAACTGAACGTCCAGGTTACGCCATATGCTCGAAATCATATTTAAACAATAATACCATTAAATTATCTAATTAGTAAAGACAACTGGATGGATATTAAACACGGTTTTCTCTGTTTTATTTTAATTTAAATTTCTCCACCTCTAAAAAAACATCCTTTACATATAAATATATGCCAATGAAGCTAAAATTATACTAAAGAACCCTTACAAATAATATGAAACTGGGACTGAATAAAATCCAGCAATATATGCTAAATTGTGAATAAATAAATAACGATTATAACGAAACTTAGACTAAATTAAGGCCTATATTTGATGTTGGTCTTAAACTAAATAAATACAAATATTAAAGCTAAACTACTATTTCAAAAGGTACTCAAAAGTTGATAAGTTATTACTAGAAATGGTTGTATATAAAATCAATCATTGCTTCACAACTGGTTCTACTTACACTGAGGTAAATAGGTTAAGGTTTATAGGTCAACCATGGTTGACTTTTGTTAACCCTTTAATATTTAACTACGAGTTTAACTCGTAAAATTAATATTTCAGATTTAGAATCAAACGAAATTGGAGTTTAAAAGTTCAATATGTATTAATATTCCTTATTTACTTGCCTACTGTGCATGGGTTTATATTTTAATATGCTACGTCAAATTTGTATGTTCAAATATGTCATTATATTCATGTGTGAAACATTGTTTTGATAACATTATTATTTAATGGAAGAAACTCAGAAGCTGCACGCACTATTTGCATAAATATATTCATAACATAACATTGACAATGTCAGTTCAAAGTGTTAACTTTTTGTATCAAATATTTACCAGTATGTAAACGAAAGTGCGTGTGACTGCCAGCATGTATCCATACTAAATTAAAATTTTAAATTTTAATACAAGGACATTTTACAATAATGTTGACTAAATTTGATGACCTCAATCAACTCAATAGGATATTAAAATGATTGTGTGTAGATTTTAGTTAACCAAAAATGTATGTATTTCAAATTCTTTGAATTTACTGTTGTCGTAATTAGGTACTTACAATATTAGGTATATTTTGTAAAATTTTGAGTCAAAGCCGTAAATGTGTCTCTTTGGTAATTATGAGGTGTTGAAATATTTAATGGAAATGAAGGAGAACATATGAGCTTAAAGAGTGAGATTATATAAAGTCTTCTGATCTAAACATATATAATTTTATTTATTTATGAAATTTTACTAAGGAAATAACAAATAGTGAAAATAGTAAATGTTTGACTATAAGGCGTATGATTAATATTAATTATGAATTATTTTAGTAAAATGTTTACAAAGAAAATATCCATAAGTGAATTTATAAATTTTAAACGGAATTTGGAAGACAATAATTCAGTGGTTTCCCATGAAAGTAGACATCTTATAGTCTTGATGTAAAATCAGCTAATTTAATGTTATTTCGAACAGAACTGCAAAATGAAATTTAACATTCAGATTCCCAAGTATTATATCAAAATGAATTATATAGATCGAAGTTTGTGTTTAATAAATCACCAAGCTAACACAATTAACATCTTGTGTATGTAAACATAATTGTTCAAACTTATTTAAGATATAAAAAAATAAATTGTATTTTTTGAAAGTCTAATACAAATGAAATTGTATTATGACACAAGAGTTTTTGACAAATATTAATAATCCGTGGTCATCTATGTATAATTTTATGTACGTTTAATTAAAAAGTCATATGTAAATCCTCACAATCATCCATCAAATCTAGAAATTAAAAAATTTAAATTTGTAGAACGGTACGTATGATTAATATTAATTATGGACTTTTTCACTAACAATGCTATAGGGAAACCAATTATTGAAAGAGTTTGTAAATTTGCATGTATATTTACAGTTCAGACTTCTCATTAGAATATAAAGTAAAGAACACTTCATTAATATATTTTAAAGTTATTTAATTAAGTAATTGTTCGAAAATATTTTTTTTTGTATTTTTTCCAAAATTTTTTTTAAACTAAAATATCTATAAAATACTACATTATATTCTGTACTTATACTAATTTCAAATTACAAAAAGCGTTTACAATGTCCTCGTTTTATAGTCCTCACCGTTTTCCAAACAATAATGTCACAATTATGTAATTTTCAATTCATATTTTCATAAATTTGCATTTAAATAAAATGTCTGCATCAAAATATATTTTTAATTATTTCACGCCATAACAGACCAACATTGTACATTCCAAAAACTGGAAAAATTATAAACGAAGTTTTGTGGTTTCATTATGAGTGCGTGGACAGTTGAATGCCAAAATGTTGCAATTTTAACCACGTGTATGCGATGCATGTTATTAAAAATTTTGGTTGACAGCGGTTGATAAAAGCATTTTGTAATTAAAAAGTCAATAAATGCCAGACATGGAATTTGAGAAATATGGCAATATAAACAGACATTTTTTAAAAATTTAGTAAAGAAAATATTAAACTAGGGAATTGTTACTAATATTTAGCATAATTTCAAACTTCTTATGTACATTCCTTGTGACCTTCCAACTGACTACACTCATTAATATTCTCATATTGTTTATAGTCTTCATAATTAATTCCAAAAATTAGATTTTATAACACTATGGCGTATGATTAATATTTATTTATTTAAAAATTATAACTTCACTGAAATATAACTAAAATAAAAATATTTATCACTTTTGGAGGCAAATTTTAACTTCACTTCCAGTTCAGTTCTAGTTCAGTTCTAGTTCTAGTTCAGTTCTAGTTCAGTTCTAGTTCAGTTCTAGTTCAGTTCTAGTTCAGTTCTAGTTCAGTTCTAGTTCAGTTCTAGTTCAGTTCTAGTTCAGTTCTAGTTCAGTTCTAGTTCAGTTCTAGTTCAGTTCTAGTTCAGTTCTAGTTCAGTTCTAGTTCAGTTCTAGTTCAGTTCTAGTTCAGTTCTAGTTCAGTTCTAGTTCAGTTCTAGTTCAGTTCTAGTTCAGTTCTAGTTCAGTTCTAGTTCAGTTCTAGTTCAGTTCTAGTTCAGTTCTAGTTCAGTTCTAGTTCAGTTCTAGTTCAGTTCTAGTTCAGTTCTAGTTCAGTTCTAGTTCAGTTCTAGTTCAGTTCTAGTTCAGTTCTAGTTCAGTTCTAGTTCAGTTCTAGTTCAGTTCTAGTTCAGTTCTAGTTCAGTTCTAGTTCAGTTCTAGTTCAGTTCTAGTTCAGTTCTAGTTCAGTTCTAGTTCAGTTCTAGTTCAGTTCTAGTTCAGTTCTAGTTCAGTTCTAGTTCAGTTCTAGTTCAGTTCTAGTTCAGTTCTAGTTCAGTTCTAGTTCAGTTCTAGTTCAGTTCTAGTTCAGTTCTAGTTCAGTTCTAGTTCAGTTCTAGTTCAGTTCTAGTTCAGTTCTAGTTCAGTTCTAGTTCAGTTCTAGTTCAGTTCTAGTTCAGTTCTAGTTCAGTTCTAGTTCAGTTCTAGTTCAGTTCTAGTTCAGTT
The DNA here is from genome assembly GCF_958450345.1 of Calliphora vicina. Lineage (NCBI taxonomy): Eukaryota > Metazoa > Arthropoda > Insecta > Diptera > Calliphoridae > Calliphora > Calliphora vicina. The sequence continues at coordinate 110,310,190 of NC_088783.1, read as the reverse complement.
CTAGTTCAGTTCTAGTTCAGTTCTAGTTCAGTTCTAGTTCAGTTCTAGTTCAGTTCTAGTTCAGTTCTAGTTCAGTTCTAGTTCAGTTCTAGTTCAGTTCTAGTTCAGTTCTAGTTCAGTTCTAGTTCAGTTCTAGTTCAGTTCTAGTTCAGTTCTAGGTTATTTCTGAAATACAATTGGACATGGTGTGGTTCATTTCGAATTTAAAATTTACAAAGTTAAATGCGTTTGTTCTTTGTTTTACTTAAATTACTGAAATAAATGTTTTGTATTGTTTATTATTCTTTCAGTTCATGTTACACAGAATTCTTGATACAATGTAAAAATTTAACATTTCAACTCAATCATTCTCCTAACAAATTCCATTTCAATTGTATAGAAGAGTTCAAGACATTGAGTGTACTTTAGACAATAATATTCATAAATTTCATTTACTGTTTCTGTAAAATGAATTCCTCTTAGCAACTGATAGACATTCACAAAATGTTTGTGCTGCTGTTGAATTAGACTAGTTTTTTGCAGCTAAAGCGCTGCTAGTATGAGGTATAAAAATTTGAATCCCTGTCTTCCTTCAACAAACTGTCTGATTCAGTTTCAAGCTTACAACTTTTTCTTTATGAAAAATATTTAGCTGTAGAATTTTTGCTAATAACTATTCGCAAAATGTATGTGCGTCTGTTATTTTTGTTTATGTAGAACATACTTACATGCTTTTAACTACAAATATCAACAAAACTTTACGTGTTTCTTAGGCAGGACTCCCAAAAAGCCAATAGGTTGTGGTAAATGAAAAGAATTTTTGTTACAAAATATCGTACAATTTGTTATTAAACCTTAAAAAGAGACACATAGAACGCAAATAGCCCATGGTGTATGCAAATGCACATCATTCCTCTTAGATAGATGATCATTTGTAAGAACTTATAAGCCTGTTGCTGTCTGTTTATAATGATTATCATGGCCAAGGATGAAGTTCTATTTTGGAGATATGTTTTTTGTCTACAAAAAACTTATCTAAGAGAAACTCATTGAGACTGTTTCAGTGGAGCCAATTGTACATGCAGTGATATTTAAGTTTTTTGTACAGTGGAAGTAGAAGTCAGTATCCCTGGAAACCAACGTTATTTGCTCTAACGTTTCTGATTTTCAATTCAAAGAAAACAGTTTTATATTTAATGCTGTCTTTAGCATTCCAGCATGACTGTAATATTCACCAGTTTGTAATTAATATATAAAATATGTAAATTATAAGTATTTTAATAATACTACCACGTAATTAATATTAATCATACGCTCTCAATTAAAGTTAGAAAATAATTATAAATTCCGAATAGTTATTGAATCAAATTTAGGTTTGAGTCAGTATCAGGTCCAGCAAATGGCTACTATTCTGAATAAAATTCGTCATTGTTATTAATAACATAAAAAATAGACATTTCTTATATTCAAATTTGTAATTAATATTAATCATACGCTCTCAATTAAAGTTAGTAAATTTTTACCATGATCGATTTATTGTAGTTTAGTTTTATGTCAGTTTTAGTATTCATAATGGCATAAAAAGAAGGCAGTTTTTAAAACCATGATACCTACAATAATGATTATTCTTGCTATAGAAATGTATAAATATAGCCACATTTTAAATAAATAACTGATTCCATAAAATAAATAAGTGCTGTAAAACTTTGTTTAACTTTTTCATATTCACACTTGTGGTTTTTTAATATTTATATTTTTTGTTTTGTTTAGTTTAGTTGAGGGCACAAGTTAAAACTTCAAAAATATATATTGTTTGCAACTTCATGGCGTATGATTGATATTAATTCCAGCTGCCATTTGATTGATGATAGACTGAAAATAAATAATTGAATTGAACACCAAACAAATTCAACAACATTTTCGAAAAAAATAACATTTAAAGGGTCATAAAAACGGCAATAAACAAAGTCATATATTTTGTTAAAACAAAAAGGATTTTTTAAATAAAAACAATTTTACAGAAATGAAATGAAAAAAAACAATAAAATTTTTAAACGAAAACAGATTTCATTTAAATAGCTGAAAGCTGTGGAATAAAATAATTTTAAATAAAATTTAAAGTTATTTAATTTAACAGTAAAATATGGCGAACATATTTAGGACTGCGATAGGTAGAATTAGAAGTTATTTAGCAAGAGAGATATATTTCAGTTAAATTAGTAGAGTAAATAAAGTTCTAGTTTAGAGCTGGTGAAAATGAGTATATATCTATGCCTAGAGTAAGTTTTGTTATAATTTTTGATTTATCTAATTAAAAATCTCAAATTGAGCAACCACTTAAGTAAATCAAGTGGGATTTTATTCTATAAATGGAGCTTCAGTTTAAAGCGGTTTATCCGTGAAACGTGGCTACAATATTTGCAATATTAAGAAACAGTTTAGTCTTGTTTTCCTGTCACGTTTAACACTTTAACACCCAGTGCTAAATAAATTTAACACTAAACTCTACAACGATTCTTTTTTGCCAAAAAAGAAACTTGAAAATAAAATACAACACAAAGTTTCTAAAGTTTTTTTTGTTTTTTAGACCAAGGAAAACAAAGAAACCTCCAATAAATCGACTTAAATAAGTAAAAAGAAAAGTTAGAAATAACAAAGGAATTATTACAACTCCTTCTGGCCAGTATTATAAGTACTTAGAAGGAAAAGGGGAAGTAGAATTGGTTTGTGTTTTCAAATTTGTTGTCACATTGTTTTCTTACTGAATTTATATATGAGAGTGTCTTTGTTTATTTTTGGCTGGAAGTCATACACTCGAAAACTTGTTGTCCTATTTTCACAAAATATAAAAAAAAATTCAACAGGAAAAATGGCTTGAAGGAAGAAGTGCTACATTTAAAAAGTATGTTTTGACATAAAAACCGAAGGATAAAATAAAATTTTCAGGAAATAAAAGAAAAACACTTTTTTAAATATAATTTTTTGTTTAAATAAATTCCGATATAAGTTGGCAAAGTTTGGAGAAAAGAAGGAAGGTGGGATATAAAAGCCAATACTTGTATATAGACAGCTAGTAACGACCAACTTACTACTACTTTAAACATTACAGTAAAACGAATATAAAGTAAAAGTATAAAAGGGAGAGACCACAATAAATTGTGAACACCCTGCGAACATGATTTTGTTATAAACTGACTTATTGTACACTGTCTTCATATCTGTTTTGCAAGACAGATCTACAAATTTGGTTGAAGCTTCTAGTTAAAGTTAAGAGTTTTCCAATAAATAACTTATAATGTGTAGTGAAATACAAATTTTGTTTGAGTAGCCATTAAATGATTTTTTATAATTTTTTAAATAAAGTCAAATTTTTAATTTCTATTCAATTTCCTAAATAAATTTAAAGTCTTTCCTCCTTATTCAAAATCAGTTTTAAATTTTATAAAAGGTTTAGAAAACTAAATTTCTGATTATGAGTCGGTCTTTTTTATATGCAATTGCTAAATTATTTATCTAAATTATTAATCGTTCTAAGAAAATTACCAGCAACACTGTTAAATTTTAGTTTAAAATAATTCTGTCATACTGGGCGTATGATTAATATTAATTAAGAGGTTAAGCTGAACAAACTTAGTGAATATTTGTGTGAGATTTCTAAAATGAACACACTATTTTAATGCTTCGATACATATTTTATAGTTTAAGCATTTTTTACCCTAAACTTCCGTAACTATGTAATGTCCAAATGTACTTATATTTTCAGCACAGAAGTTTTAGACCCAGTAATACAATACTCTAAAACTCAAGTTTCCGTTCCACTTCCGAAAATCATTCTAACGAGTATAGATTTCTTAAAAATGTTGGTATCAAAATAAAATTCAACACAATTAAATTTCATATATGACAATCGGTCCATAATTATAGCCGCCAGATAAATTTTGAAATAAAACTGTTTACAATCAGATGCTCGGTAATTGTACTTTCCTACTTGTTTTATTACTGAACTTTGTAATTGATCAAAGTTCTAAAAAAAATTCAACACAAAAACTCCAACAATAATTCATTTTTGGCATAAACAAATAAAATCCAGTAAATCGACTTAAATGAATAAATAGAAAAGTTTGAAATAACAACTCCTTTTGGCCAGTATTATAAGTACTTAGAAGAAATAGTGGAAGTACAATTGGGTTGTATTGTGTTTTCAAAATCTTGGTCTCCTTGTTTCCTTTCTGCAGCTTTGTATGAAAGAGTCTTTTATTATTTTGACTGGAAGTCGTACACTGAAAACCATGTTGACCTGTTTTGAGGAATTGTTGTTTTTCTATTTTCCAAAAAATATAAAAAAAATAAATGTGAAAAATGGCTTGTAGGAGAAATATAAAAACAAAATCATTCCAAGTATCCTTACATGTATAAGGTATGTTCTGACATAAAAAATGAATGAACAATAAAATTTACAGGAAATAACATAAAAAACTTAGTTTAAATATAAATTTTTGTTTAAATAAATTCCGTTATAAGTTGCCAAATTGTGGACAAAAGAAAATGGGAGATATAAAAGCCAATACTTGTGTATAGACAGCTAGTAACAGCCACTTACTACTACTTCATACCAATGAAAATAAAGTTGAAGTATAAAAGAGAAGCTTTAACGAATTTTAAACACCTTACAATATGATAATGTTTACAAATGGTAGTCAATATTGTGCAAAAAAATTACAAAATTTAAACAATTTCAATTGAAATATTTATTCATGTGCTCAGAAACAAAATTTCCTTATGTCGTCTAATAAAGTTTGAATATTGAAATCGATAATTTGGTCAGACAAAAACTAAAATGTGATCTTAATGACGAAAACTGTATTTCCAATAACTTGTTTGGAATTATGTTAACTAAAGTTAGTCATTATGAAGTTTAAGTTTAACTTCAATTGTTGGTCTTTACGAGGACTAAGTTTAGTTTCCATCGTAGCTCATAATAAGTTTTATGTTGAAGCCCTAGGTAAAATGCAGACGAAGGTCTTTACTAAGACCACATTCCCACGACAGCCGGTTCTACGCACCGGATTGACCCGACTTCACTCGGCCAAGAGCTGTCAACTCAGCAATCACTGCTGTTACAACAACAACAACTAAGACCAAGTTAAGCTTCTGTCGTGGGTACTCCAGTTTAGCTTTTAACATTTTAAGCTGAGCTACAATCATAGGTCTAAGTTGAGCTTCAATCATAGGTATTTACAAAATCTAAGCTAAGATTCAAACGTAAGTTATTACGAAGTCTAGCTTATGATGTTTAAGTCGAGCTTCAATTGTAGGTTTTTAGGAAGCCTAAATTAAAATTCTGTTACGGGTCATTATGAATTATAGTTGAGGTTCGATCAAAGATTATTATAAACAATAAGTTCACCTTCAGCCATAGACTTTTATGAGTTCTAAGTTCAGCTCCAATCGTTAATCATTATGAAGTCTAAATTGAACAGCAATCGCGGGTCATTTTGAAGTCAGAGATGAATTTCAGTCGTAGATTATTATAAGAAATATGTTTAATTACAAGCGCGATTTAGCATCATGTAGGTTTTGATGAAGCCTAATTTGATCATCAATGGCAGATCATTATGAATTACGGGTTGAGCTTCGACCATAGGTAATGATAAATACTAAGTCCACCTACAGTCACTGGTTATTATGGAAACTAAGTTGAGCGGCAACCGGAGATTGTTATGAAGTATTACTTGATCGTATGATTATGAAGTATATGTTAAGTCCAATTATCAAATTCAATAATAAAAATTTAATAGAAAACACAACAAGTTTTATTTTTGAGAACATGAATACTTGATCAAATTAATAAATTATTGAAAATAACTGAATATCTAGTTTTTTTCTGTATAATTTGAACTGAAGACCGACAATATTATTCATTAAAGCTTCTCCTAATAGAAAAATTTAATGATATTTCCAATTTAAATTAATAAGTTTTTCAAAAATAATTTTTAATTTTCTTTTTTAATTTTCAAAATGAAAACAATTTTTTTATTTTCTATAAAATTTACCAAAAAAAAAGAAAGAAAAATATGTGAATTAAACATTTTGTTAAATTATTTATCTAATTTACTTACATTTTTTAAATTATTATTAGCAAAACTGCAAAATTTGTAATTAAAATAAAATGTTCATACTGAGCGTATGATTAATATTAATTACGGGATTATGCTGAACAATATGTAATAACATAGTTAATAGTTATAAGATTTATTTAACGAAATTAGTATATAAAAGCTTAGATTTCAAGGTATAATAAGACACAAATATTTTGTAATTTAAAAGTTTCTTACCATCCAAAATGTCTATGCAAAAACCGTCTTAAATTTAAATGTTGACCTTTATTCGAGTCCCGTTGGCAATGGGTTAACTATGCCCAGTGGTACAATATAATGACCGATACACTGTAGATTTCAAATATCATTAAATGGAAGATATCTGTATAATTTATATTCAATCTTGTATTGTATGCATTGTTGATTCTTTGCTTTCTACATATTTTAATGTAGTTCATACAGTAAAAGAACAAATAACAGAAAAAAAAAACTGGAACACACTTATAAATGTGGGTGAATAATGTATGTTTGGTCTCAAGTTAGTATATTTTTTTGTCTATGTGTTTTTTGAGGTCTTTGACTTTGGAGAAAAAAGTTTTCCTTTTTTCAACACTTTGTTATTAAAGAAACAATACCAACCAAAACTTAAAAACTCTTTACAATATTAAGGAAATGGCAAGAATATATTTTCAATAATTCATTTGTTTTCTGTATAAATTTTGTTTGTTTTCTTATCAAATTTACGAGGAAATATAGTAGAATATTGAGAAGTATGAAAAAAATAAAAAAAAATACATTTGTAATGATTTAAAGGAAGGTTTGGAGAACAGATAACATGATAAACATTTTATTTAAATTTTCTATTTAAATAAGCATAAATTGACAAAAACAAACTTTTTTTTAGAACAATTAAAGAAAGTCAAAATTAAGTGATAGAATCCAAAAATGACATCAAAAAATTTAAAATTAAATTTTTCCATTTAAATTTTTTTTAAACTAATAGCCATAGATTTCATATTTTACCACAAGATAAAGGCTAAAGCTTTGGCTTTTATTAAATTGTGTATTTATAAAAATATATACATATATTAGAGTATAAGTTATGACGGTTTATTCACAACAACCTTTTAATAAATATCAATCATACGTTTAGTATGTACAACTAAGTGGAATATGAATTTTAAATTATTTAGAATATTGTTTAGTATTTAGGAAAATACTAAACAGTGGTAAGAGTTAGATTAGATAAATAGATTTGAATGGGTGTATACTATAAGAAGTACACTTCCAATCGGAGACCAATACCCTTGAGAATATAAATAGGTGTGAACCAGATGTGAAGAGAAGAAATTAAATTAGAAAGAAAAGAAGGAAGTAAGGTGATATAAAGAGAAATAAAGTGAATACACAGTCTAAAAAGTACATTAAATAGGTATGTAATAGGATTATCTTAGTCCTGTTACATAAAATAGCCAGCCAATTCTCCTCATAAAGCCTAATAAATTACCCAGATCATATCATTCCCATAGCCAGTTTTTACTGAAATCCTGTAATCTAAGTCTGTTACATAGAATATGTTCTACTGTATTTTGTTTATATAGGAAAAATAGTTTTCTTTCTATAATCGTTCCAGTTTTTAAACGATTTTTACTTTTTTCAAAGATATGAGCAATTTGTTAAATTAATCTCATAATTAATATTAATCATACGCCTCAGGTCATCAAAATTTTCATGTGAACGTATTTACTTAGAATTGAGGGATTTTCTTGGCAAAAAATAATTAAACTTTGTGCATTACAGATAATTTTTTAATGTATTAAATTCCTTAAACATCTTATTGTTCTTATTGTAAAATATCCACTTTAAAAATCATATATTTTTTTAGTTCAGTTTTTTTTATTAACATTTCATTTAATAGATTTTCAAATCAGATTTTTAAAAGCAAATATCAACAAACACGTAAACAAATAAGTTTTATTTATTATTTTTATTAAATGCGTTCGTTTGGAAGCTTTAAGCGTTTTTTTATATTTCCAATTCACAGAAAACTATTGTTATTCCTTTCTATTCTGTTTCATACATTTATTGTTTATTTGCTTGTAAATTCAAATATCATTCATCTATATAAACAAAAAAACACAGGGAATGTGTTTGAAAATCCTACGAAACGTAAAGTGAATATGCAAATATTGATAGAAAATTTTTCAACAAATAACGAAAATAATAAAAATAAACAAAAAACGAATGAAAATCATAATATTCTCTATATATAGCTTGATATGTCATGAAAAACAAAAAATAAGTATTGAAACATTTGTTTTTCAAATAACTTGAGGCATAAATCACATTTCCTTTTATTTATTAAGCATTGATTGTGTGCAATGACTTAAGAACAATCAGATATATTATTCATAAAAGGATTATAGTTATAGGAAAGTAGTATATTTTTCTTTGAAATAAACAAAAAAAAAATAGAATTTATTATATTTTTTAATCTACGTTAATAATGCACTAAAATATATTAAAATAATATAAAATAGTAAGCCGTTGATATACCATGTATTCTTAGCTTTTAAATGCTGCCTTCATTGCAGAAATCCCGCAAAAGTTAACCATTTTATAGGCAATTTTCCATCATAACCTCATAATTAATATTAATCATACGCTTAGTATCACCAATTTATTGAAAACGAAAATTTAACTGTAAACAGAACACTTTAATTTTTTTAAATTAATTTTCGTTTTGAAATTATCTTGCTTTCTTTGCAAAGCCTTCTCATATAGAAACTAAATTGATATCTATTACTAGACATGTATTAAAAATCTTCATACATATGTAAAAGCTAAAGTAAATTACAAAGTAATTTTATTCCATTAAAACTAGTACAACTTTAAATTGTTTAAATTCCATATACATTTTTTACAGTGTTATTGCTTACAAAATGTCCTTTCTTTTTAATGAAAATAAAACTATTCTTGTATTTAACAAGTAAGATGCTCAAGCTTCCTTTTTTATTTACAGTTTTTTTTTGTCGGAACATAATTATGTTTTGTATAAAGTTCTCATGATGAGAGAAATGAGAAAATTTTTTATTCCATCCAAAATTATGTTTACTATGATGAATAGCAAATATGCAGAATAAACCAGCAAACATTTGTAGAAGACTGCCAGATTTAACTTGACATTGAAAAGAAAGTAATATCTATTATGAAATACTGTGTGACTAAAGAAATATTTCATTAAGAAAGCTGTCAGTTTTATCATAATTGTCGTTTAATTTAAAAACAACTGTTCATTGCGAGTACTTCTTTCAACATAGAAGAGTATATATTTAAAGAATTGCTGATATATTTTGTTTATTTTAATGTTCGCTGGTTTTTAAGCATAAATTTGTTGTGGAAATGATATACAAGTGTTTCATTCTCATATAAACGTTCATACATATTTCCATTCATATATGTATATTAATTTATGGACTTTATTCATGGATTTAAAACGCCACTTTGCATATTTTTTTCGTTTTATCTTGGGAAGATATTTCCACATATTTAAGTGGAGAGTGTGCTACAGAATAAAAGGAACAAATTCTTGAAATCATTTCAAGTCTACCAAAATTTTATAAAAATTTTAAAGTTTATAGTTCAATAGTGAATGTGATATCTACAAATATTATTGACAATTTAGAGGTAATGAAATCAGTTTAATTTTTATAATGTAACTGGTAGTTCTAACCTAAAATTGGTTTTAAAGATATAAAAACCCTATGATAATTGTTAAAGTTATAGGCAGTTTTCTAATATAACCTCTTAATTAATATTACTCATACGCACAGAGTTACTTGTTTTTAGGGCCTGTCTATATTAAGGTAACGATATGGATTTTTGAATATAAATTACTAAGAACTTTTAAAACAACAACCCGTTTCCATAATCTCAAAAGGTTTTTAAAATCGCTTTTGAATTTCAAAAGTTTTTAAATTTTTCTAATAATATTTCCAATTAAATACGGATTATACAGTTTTTATATTTTTAGCGAATTTCTGTCAAAATTTTAAGTACAAAAATAACTCTTAAGATATTAATTTAAAGCATTAAGTAAACATTAAGTAGCAAAAGTAGTATTTTTTCTCAAATAAAATAATACATTTTAATCAAAAACATGATTTAAAAACTCAGTTCATATTTGTTTTTTCTGTATTTTTTTGTCATTTGAACATGAAACACAACTAACAATAATGAGAACAGATGATGTTCTTGGTAATTAATCATATCATAATAATAATAATAATAACATTTAAGATAATTAATTGTAAAAATAATAACACAACAATAATGAAAATAATGTACACAAAACCCATTAATTGAATAATTATAATAATTAATTATTATAATAATTATAAAAATTAATAATTAATTAATTAATAATTGAAAAAAATAAATGTCCCGAAAATCTATTAAAAGCAAATCTGTCTTAATGATCGTATGATTAATATTACTTAATTCATAGCCTCTAGCTCTGTTATGTTTTAACAGATTTTCGTGATTTATTGTATATAATAGGTAGATAATAAACACTCAACATTTTCAATTTACTCATATGAAAGCCTTAAATCACGAGAGAAAAGGGAACCTCCTACTAGAAAGATTGATAAATATAACTTATTTTTGTTAATATTTATAACAGTAACTCATTCCCATATCTTTGCACTTTGGTGAATTTTTTATTGAATTTTATGATTTCATATCTCACTGGTTGTATGATTAATATTAATTCATAGGTTTCTTCAAAAAACTGCCTCTAGCTCTGCTATGCTCTAACAGATTATCGTGATTTATTATAGATAATAGGAGGGATACATACCTATTTGTCATAATTTCAGTATACTTATATTAAAGCCACAAAATGCCACAGAAAAGATTGAGAAATATAATTAATTTTTGTTGATATTACAGCATCTCTTTCACAAATATTTGGTTTTTGGCGAATTTTAATTGAATTTAATGATTTCATATCGATAACAGTTCAGCTAATTAAATTTATAAGTGTTTTTTGTACAGTTAAATCAATATACATGTAGCTTAAATATAGTAATTTAATTTCGATATAATAAACATAATTAAAATGCAAATTTACATATTAGATCAGATATTTATGAATGGAGTGGGTGTGTGAATAGATACAAATATGTGATGAAGTTTAAACAATTACGTGTCTACAAACAAGATTTTCTATAAAAAAAAAAATATATCAATCAACAACCATTTCCTTTTTCTTTTATTTAAAAATATTTCAACTCCTCAGATATTTGTAAAAATTAAACAAAATTTAACAATGATAAATCAGTCATAATCTTTAATTTGGAATATTTTATTTTTAGCCGCACACAATTAATTATCTTTTTATACTCAAACATGATTTAGTAAAAGCATTGCGCTAAACTTTTGATATGAAAAACAACTGCTTCTGTTTAAAATTGTCAGTTATATTTTTTAATTTATTACAGTGTAAATATATATGTGGCTTATTTTTGAAGTGTTTGAGTGAATATGTCTGGGTTTTATGACAATTTTGCATCAACATTACACTTTACATGACATATGCGCTAATGAATGATGTTAGACTGTCGCAAAATTGTTAAAAAAATGATAACAACAACATTGTTTGTACTCTTACATTTGTTGCCTTTTTACTTTTGGTTTGTGGCCATAAAATGTAACAAATGGCAGAATACTAGATTTGTTAAATGTATGAAACTGGTATGAAAGATGCTTTTTAACATGAATGTAAGTTGTTGCATAATTATTTTTTAAGAAACAAAGAAAAATTATAAAAAAATATTTTTTTCCGAATCAGAAATCCACTTGTGGAACGTACTTTCATTCTAACGATTTTAGCTAGACTAATATAATAAACCTATCTAACACTGCATTCAGAAAATTGTTTATAATTTTCATATTTTTTATGAAAAACTTTGTCGTAACTTTTCTTTGATATGTTCTTCTATAGTCAGAAGAATATATCAAAGAAAAGAAAATCTACATACTTTTTATCTTTAGTTTCTTTATCATTTAAATACTTTCGTAAATATAATGGATATAAATCCTTAACATAATTGCATGTCAACTCTTACTTTCAAAGGCAAAAAATTACTTTATTAAAGTCGCTATATATTCTAACAAAGTATTAAGTGAAAAAAACTGGAAAGAAACTGTTGAGAAAAACTTGTCATTAACTGTTTGCAAACATAAAGTAAGTTTTCTACTTGAGATTATTCTCTAAAACAAAAAAATACAGTTACTTTCTTGATGCTGTTAGAGTCACGTCTAATTGAAACAATCTTCTGCATCGCTGTCTGTCAACATTATTGTAAACATGTTAGCGAAGTCGCATGCAAAAATGTGAAGACAAAAAAAATTACATTGTTTGTGAAAGGCAGTTGGAAATCAATTGCACTATTTTTTATTTGAAACTAATTTTGAATAATTTTAAAACTATGTCCATCCTAAACAAATCTATTTAATAAAGGCATAACTGTTGCCCTCTTTTAACTTCTATTTAAACACAAAAAAATAATTCCATAAACTCATTAAGCTTAAAATTTGAAATAAAACTGAAACTGACCACTTTGTCGTATGATTAATATGAAATTTTCATTATTTTCATAAGGCAGGTTAAAGGATTCAATAGATTTAAACTCCAACATTCTGATATTTAAATTTGATTTTTTTCAAAGAAAATACATTACACAGGTCAACAAATAAATTCAAAAGTAGTTTATTCTAGAATTGATTGCTAATTTATGTGTTTTTAACTCTCAACAGTTAAAATGGCAAAAACAAATAAATACATTTCGTTTATTTGCTGTTGTTTTCAACACTTAACATACAATTGAAAAATTTAAACTATTAATTCAACATATACTCTGATATACACATTTTCACATGCATTCACTCTACTCTATTTCATTTAGTTACAACTGCTAACAAACTTTAGCTAATGGCTACAATAAGATTCTATTCTCACGCAAGTATAAATCCTGTTTAGTTATTTCCGTTTCCTATTTTGCGAGCTGAATAACAAACTTTGTTTAATAGCAAGAGTATAAGAGAGAGATTTGAAAACAGTGCGGAGAAGGATGGCCACTATTAAAGAGAATGTTTACGTATACTTTGTTGTGTATTTGTAAACAAATGCAAAAACCACTTCAAAAATTAAAAGAAACTTTAACTGAACAAAAAAAACTAAAAACAACAATCCGTAATTTTTTACTCCTTGTTTTGTTTAAAAAAGAAGAAAAATGAGATTTTTAAAACAAAAGATAAACTTTCTTCTTTACCAGGATAATTTGTTAAACAACATACAATAGAACAGAATTCACACAAATGAATGAATTAAAGCGAAACGGAAAACATTTTTTAGGTGGATCTTTTTTATTCTACCGTTTTTTGTTATTCTTATTGCAGACTTACTTTTTCCTTAGAATTCTTCAAACTGGATGAGGTAAGTGACACTAAACAAAAGAAAAACATTTAAAAATAAACTTAGTTTTAAGGCGGAAACTAAAAATGTAAGCATTTAGTTTGGTGTTCTGGGTAAATATGAAGAACATTTTACAGTGTTAGTAAGTTGCAAACATGATATCAGGTCCTTTGCCAAGAAACGAATAGTGTTGCATACTTTTAGGCGATGAATTTAAGTACTCAATATATTCCCTATATTATTTATTAGAATGTTCAAATATGTCTATAAAAACACCTGATAAATATATAAATGTATTTATTATTAAATGCTCTTATTAAACATTTTGTAAAATCAATATCTTAAATTGAATAACCAGACATATTATGGCCAAAATTTATTCCATATTATTTCTTTTGTCTACAATGAATTTAAATAAAATTCACAGCATTGACTACTCATCAACAATATAATTTGAAACAAATTACACATTCATATGCTAATGACCATAATGCACAATACATGGAAATATGCAAATGCCAATAGTTAATATGCATATTTAAAATAAACTGCCTTAAAAGAGGAGAGTCGTGGCATTTTCCTTTATAATTTATTTATTTTTGAATATTTTGAATTAATATTGTAATCACTTTAACTGAAAATGTATGCTTTTTATAAAAATTATAACCATTTATTATGCAAATAATACATATATAAAAGGATTCACATTTTTCATAATGTTTACACATGTGACCAGATATGTCTCTTTGAGTATATATAAACACTTGGGTGTTTATTATACCAATCCCAGTATGCAAAATGATTCGAAGTTATATCGAAAATTAATCATTTTTTCGTAAAATTTTATCGATATCGACTTCGATGTAATGTCGAGAATGTGCGTGTTTTCCTAAGTAGAGTGCAGAGCGATAAAGAGTCGAAAATCGTTTATTATTCTGATTCTAATTTTTATCGATATACTATACCTTTTTCGGTATTAAAAATGTTCTAAAATGAATCGATTTCGATTAAATATATGAACAATTTCATATACTTTATACCATCGAGCAATTTCTTCTTGAAATAATGCATATTCAACACCTCTATTATTAGCCAATAATGTTGCGTTAGATGTGTTTTCATTTTCAAATGCAATAAGCTCTGCACATATTTCTGATGTTTGCTGATTTTGAAGATTCGAATTGTCAAAAACAACATCAATAATTGGCTGCGCTTTTCTTTTAAGATGTCTTCGATTCATTTTTCGTGTTAAACTATATTTTTATGAATATGTTATTGATAGGATAAGAAATAAAATTTTATTTTCTCACAAATTGACAAGAGAATAATATGTATGTATATGAATTTGTCAATTTGTGAAAAAATAAAATTTTACATTAAAAAAAAACTCGAACATTATTCGCCATTTCTATAAAATATTAAAATACGATATTCTAAAAAATGTAGATTGGATAGAGCATCATAATAAATTCATATTTTCGATTTTAATTCGAAATAAGTTCGATAAAAAGAACTGACTCGAAATGTTGCATGCTGGGATGTATTCATAATTATTCAATATAAATTTTTTAAATGTTTTTAACAGCACCTTTTATATTTGTTTCTTAAACATATTTTTCCCATTTTAATTTAAGATTTTGTTAATGTACACATGATGAAATTTTATATTTATAACAATTATTTAATAAAAATTCAAGAATTTAATGAAACAGAAAATTGTTTATATAATTCATGAGTATAAATAAATTTTATATTTTATGCAAGCATGTTAAGCATTTTATCAAACAAATATAAAAAACGACAACACACTGTACGTATGATTAATATTAAATCAGAATATAAAAAGTTGTAATGAAAAACATCCACAAAAAAAATAAAGAAAACTTTAAAGATAAAATACAACAATTTGTTGAAACAAACTTTTTCGCTTGAATTTCTTAATTCTAAAGAATGCAATGATTAAATTCGGAAAAAAATCTTAAATAAGTAGGTTTTTCTGTTGAGGTTTATAAAGGGATAATGAAGTTAAAATATTAAATGGTTTTAAATATGGAAGATTAAATCAAACTCTTGAGTAAATGTACAACTTAAATTCAAGAAAAGAAGCAGTTGATAATGATGAAAAAATAAAAAACTAATGAACTAACACCCTAAAAGAGATACGAAGAATATGAGGAGTCTTAATACAAAGACAAAATCTGTATTTATATTAATAATCTTGATAATAATATTTACACAAATTTTATTTTAAATTTTTTATATGACGTTGGTTTTAAATATTTATAGAATTAATTTAAAAATTGTTTAGTTATAGTTTTTAGCACAGATTTTCTTATGTGAACATACGAAGCGTATGATTAATATTAATTAATGGATTATATTGAAAAGTATTGCACAATTCCTTGGTTTTTCAAGGGATTTTAGTAAATAATAATTTTTAGTTAAACCAAGATTACATACTTTATTTCTAGAAAATACGCTTAAACAAAATGTGATATACAGACTTAAAACAAATCCTGCAAAGTCATAAAATGATGTATTAAAAATTTAAAAAAATTGGAAAATTTAAACCCTGATTATAAATTATTTTCAAGAGCTTTTACGCTCTTTGACTTAAACAAAATTTATTATGTTATAACAACCAAATAAATAATTTTTGTTGGTATACAATTGCAAAATGTTAACTATTAATTTAATATGTATATAATGAACTCTATATAATTTTTGTAACAACTGCTAAGAAACTTTAACTAATATCTACAATACGTTTTTATTCTCACGCATTTATAAATCCGGCAAAGTTATTTCCGTTTCCTTTTTTTGAAGCAGACACACACTTTGTGTTCTATCAGGAGTATAAGAGAGAGTTAGAAACAGTATGAAGAAGAAAAATGGTTAATACCAAAGAGAATGTGTATATTTTGTTGTTTATTTATAAAAGTAAAAAAAAACACTTACAAAATTAAAAACAACCTTTAACTGAACAAAAAAATTCAAACTTAAAACAACAAACGGTCATTCTTCTAAATGTTTTGTTTAAAAAGCAAGAAAAAAATATTTTTGAAACAAAAGACAAACTTTATTTTTTTAGCAGGAAAATAATTTGTTAAATAGCAATAAACAATACCACAACATAATGCATTAAAACGATTTTTTCAGAACATAATTTTTCTCCTGATTTTTTACACTTTCTATTGCAGACTTTATTTTTTCATAGAATTCTTCAGACTGAATAAGATTAACGACTATTAACAAGACAAAAACAGTAGTAAAACTTATTTTTTAATCAGAAACTAAAGATGGAAGTACTTAGTTTATTGTTTACGGTAAAAAATTAGAAAAACTTACTGTAAGTGTGACTTGCTTGATGTCAGGTATTTTAATTCTTTTCTCAGCAACATTGGTGTAGCATACTTTTAGGCTATGATTTTTTATTAAAGCTAAACACTTCAAAATATCCTGTATCTTAGTTGGTAACATTTTAAAATGTTGTAAGGCTTATTCATGGCAAATTTATAAATTTTTTTATAAACATCTCTAAAAAAAGCACCTGCTTCAAATATAAATAGTAAACATTATTTACTATTATATAGAAATGTTAACATGTTTGTAAAATCAATATTTTAAATTGAATAACCAGCCACATTATGGCCACAATTTATATCATTTTGTATGTCACAGCATGACTTTCCTTCAGCATTACAATTAATAACAAATTACTTATTTATATGCAAATAAAAAGCGCAACATAATTATAATTGATATTCCATTAAACGTGTTACTAACAAAGGGAAATATGCAAATGGCAATCAAACACAGTGAAAGCGAAGACTCGTATATTGACTCGAATTTTTCTTTATCATTTGAAATACATACACAAATTTTAAACACTTCAGCAGAAAATATATGTTTTTCAAAAGAAATTAATAGTATTTTTTTATAAAAATAAATATTAAACTTAAAAAATACCACCACAGTTTTTTGCAAGGGAAACAATTTAGTCAAACTAGACGTATGATTAATATTTATTTAGGGTTAGCTAGAAAAATTCTCCATATCTTGGTAAATTTTTAATATATTTTAAAAAATGTTAAAGAAATTTAAACCTAACACTATAAGATGTTGATTAACATTACAGAAAGTTACAAAAGTTTCATCTACAAGGTGGCGCAAAAGTAATCCTCCTATCAGAAAATGCTATAAATTTTGCCTATTTTGTCTATTTCAACAATAGAATTTATAATGCACAAAATAGTAATAATTGGTATTCCATTACATGTGTTACTATTGTAGCGAAAGGAAATATGCAAATGTCAATAATAAATATGCATATTTTAAAATAACTGCCTTAAAAGTGGAGACTCGTGGTTTTTTCCTTTATAATTGATTTATTTTTAATACTCGTGCATACATAAAATGTATCAATTTAACTGAAAATGCTTTAACACTTCAACTGAAAATTTATTGTATGCTTTTCAGTTTAACCACTTATTATGCAAATAATACATATATAAAAGGATTCACATTATTCATAATGTTTACACATGTGACCACATAGATCTCATTGAGGATATTAAACACTTATTATACAAGTGGGATCATAATTATTCATGTTTGTACTATGTGTACAATTGTTAACTATGCATTTAAATATAAATTGTTTAAAGGTCTTTAACAACACCATTTTTATTTGTTTGTATAACCCAATTTCTCAAACAGATTTTTCCCTTTCAAATTTATGAATTTATTAACGTACATATGATAAAATTTTATATTTATCATAATTATTTAATAAAAATTTAAGAATTTATGAATTTAATGAATCAGAACAGTTTCATATAATTTGAGTGTCTATAAATATTGTTTTATAAATTTATGCAAGCATGTCAAGAATTTTAATAAATAAATATAAAAAACGACAACACACTGGACGTATGATTAATATTAATTCAGGGGTTGTTAGATTAAATTGCCTATAACTTTTTTATGTTTGAAATGAATGGAAAAAGTAAAATATGCAATGATAGAGGATACTTTCGTCTATTGGAACAACAATGTTTTGAATAAATATAATATGTGGGATAAAATAAAAAATGAAGTGAAACTTATTTAAGAAAAATTAAAAAAATAAATTACCAAATAATAAAGTTTTGTTTTCAGTCGGAATAAAGACTAGACTATGTTTAATATTTCAGAAGTTTTCTGACAACAATAAATAAAAACTAGTCAAATTACTTAAAAGTTGTCAAAATTTTAAACAGAGCATATTTGAGCATGATATTCTTTCAAATACTTTCATCCTTAAGATTTTTTTATTGATAATTTTTAATTATTGTAAACTTTAAAAGCGCATAATCAGTGAGTTATTTAAGTTCATTGACCAATTTCAGCTTTTTCTTTTGCTTTTGCAGGCGTATGATTAATATTTATTATGGGTTATTGAATCGAATTACTGCCATATTTTTAATTTCTCAATAGATTTTAGAACTTAAAACAAACTTTAAAAGCGAACTGTTTACCTGGCAACCAAATGTAACAAGCTTATTTCAAATGTTAAATTTTATAATAAAAATTTATAAATTTAATATAGTACTATGATTTAATATTTTCTTTTTTCTAGTTTCAGGTACGTTTAACAAAATTTAAAGGTAAAATAAAAATAATGCCACAAAGTGCTTGTTTAAAAACTAATAAATTATTTGTTTTAATAAAGAACAATTTTGTTCAGTTTTTAATTGAAATTTTTAATTCACAATCCAGGTCTTTGACTTTAGCCAGAGTTTACTTAAATTGTTTAGTTATTCTTTTTGGTTGGTTTTGTTATTTCACACAAAAAAAATTAATTCAATTAATTTGAAATTTATTTTTATATTCATACGATATTTTTTGTTCTGTCTCTTATAAATTACAATAGTTGCAATCAATATCAATAAAATATTTGTTTTGACATTTTAAAAGTCAAGCAATGTTTTAACATGCTTTTTTTCTTATTTGTAATCGACAAAAAAAAAACAGAATTGTCAACATATTCATTTATTTTAAGCAAAAATTTGTTTTACTGTTAAATTCAATCCCATCAAGTAATGAAATTTTATGCATTTTAGTACGGAAAAAATCATTGTTTTAACATGTTGCAACATTATAATATTAAATAAATGTATCCACTTGTATGCATTTTTTCGGAAATGGTTTTTACTATAAACTTAAGTAAATGACAGAATGCTTTCGTTGTAAAAATAAAACAAGGAAATTCTATTACAAATTGTTCACAAGAAATTCCTTAATTGTTTAGGCTATCAAAAGTTAAATGATTTCAACTAAAAGTGTTTGAAAAGGAAAAAATACTTTTTTTTCGAAATTTTTTTAACAAAATTTGTTTAATTTTTTTATACTTTAGAATACAACATTTATATTTGTTTATAAAACACACATTCAAACACACAATTTTTACATTTTTCGGACGGAAATATATCCTGTATATCCGCTATTAAACCTGGATCGAAAAAGGATACAGCTTTTGTGTGATCAAATGGAGGATTTATATTGACGTCTCCTAAAGTATTGACATGACTTTTTTGTATTTTTTGACTAATTGTTTTGCCAAAATGTCTGCTGCCTTAGATGAAGTAGTCTTAAGTGCAGCTCTTATTAAAATCGCCACCATTCGAACTGGCGTTAATGATTCTTCTGCTCCAACGCACCACCCCATGTAATAGCATTGGTTTGATGACAAAACTCATTCCCCATTTGAGGCCGGTCCTTTTTATAGCAACATAAAGCAGTAATTTAAAATTTATTTTTGAGCATTGATGCAATATTTTTTCGGACACACCTTCTACAAACTCCTCTTTGAAGTTATAATAGTTGCCCAGGCAATCAATATCAATAAGATATTTGTTCGGACATTTTAAAAGTCAAATAATGTTTGAACATGATTTTTTTTCTTCCTTGTATTTGACAGCCAATCCCAACACATTTTAAACCAAACACTTTGTTTTGCTGTTAAATACAAACCCTTTATATAATGAAATTTTTGTACATTTTTATGTAAAAAGAAAATAGGGAAAAAAACATGTTTTAACATTGTAAAATGAAATAAATGTATAAATTTCATGGAAGTGCCATTTACTATAAATTAAACAAAATAGCAGAATCATTTTTACTTGGAAAAAATTCAGGGAAATTCTGTTAAAAATTGTTAACAGGAAATTCCTTACTTTTTTAAACAATTCAAACTTAAATGGGTTCAGCTGAAATTGTTTTAAATAGAAATAACTTAACATTATTTTAAAATTTTAGAAAATATTTCCATTTTTTTTATAAAAATATTTAAATTTATAAATTTATTTATACTTCTGTAATATGTCTGATGCATGTGCTTTAATATGTAATAAAATTTTGTAAAATCCTTAAATAAACAGGAATGTTATAGGTAAATCAATCAGTTTGCCTCTGAATTAATATTAATCATACGTTTAGTATGATATTTTTGTTTTCGACTATTTTTGGACTTCTGCTGTATAAACTTCTTAATAAAATTTGAGCAGTAAATTTTTAGAAAGAAAATGGTTAGAAGTCAACAAACATGTTCTTCAAAAATGTCTACTAAATTAAGATTATCTATGCACACAGTTTTCTATTGACACTGAAAATACTAGTAGCTCAACATCAGTGTTGTCTTTTTTGTAAAGTAAGAGGTGAAAAACCAATTATTTTCAATTATTGACATTATTGTACAAGTTCCTTTTAAAAAAGTAATATTTTTTATATTTTTCTTGTCCATTGTGGCGTATGATTTATTTACATTTCAAATCATTCATATTTAATATCAATCATACGCAATATTGTGCAAAATAGGATTTATTTATTTAAAAATTTTTATTGTTTCATTTTTTCAAACAAATTTCTAATAGAGAATGAAAACACTAGATTTTTTGATTTATTAATAAATAAATATTAAATCTGCGGTATACTTACCACAGACAATTGAACACAATCTAATAAAAATAAAAACCTAACACGAACCATAAAAATTGTAAATAGTTTGCCACTAAAATTGTTTAGTGAGCAGGAATTCCAACAGTAGAACAATATTTAAAACTTAATAAGCATTTATTTACACATAAAACTTTTTAAATGTAAATTGATCATACGACAAGTTATTTTGTATATTCAATTAAATAAATGACAAATTCATTACATTCTTTACATTTTGTTAATTTATTTTAACAGTTTTAATTGTTTGCCGCCTTATTGTTTTTAAATTATTTATAACAAATATGCTGACAGACTAAATAAATATTTACTTTTATATTAGAAAAGTCAATTCCCAATAAAATAATCAATATTTACATTTGGGGGATTCAAACGGTCTGCTATTAGGTCGTATTGTCATAATGTCGTAAAATATTTTTTTAGTTTAAACAAATTCTTGCTGTGCTGCAAACAAAAAAAGTGTTATTTTATGACAAACCAATAAACATAGTTCTAAAAGTCTTATTAGTTTATAACTTTTTTGTTTGAAACCCAACAAAAATTTATTTAAACTAAAAAAATATGTTATGACATTATGACAACACGACAGTTTGAATCCCCCAATTATTTGTTTCTATAACCAGCCAACAGTTTTTATTTAAATAATTTAAATTGTTTATCCACATGAAGTTTTAAATAAAAGTTGTTAAACTGGAAACAAAATTGATATTTTAAATATACTAAAAACCAAAAGTTTAGTTAAAACTTATTTGCAATGGATGGAGTATGATTAATATTAATTTCGAGGTAAGTTTTAAATTTGCCTCATAAGTTTGTAGGTGTTAAAGATATTTTGAACATTTAAAGGATTTAAGAAAGCAAATACTTTAAGTAATGATTTTATGGTATTTATGAAATCCTCCTACAATTTATTAATATTTATTTTCTACAAACATTTGCTTCTAGTTGAATACTAGTGGTTTATTACTTCAATTTAATATTTATATTATGATTGCATATTTGTACATGTTGGTGTTAAAAACAAAATTAAATAACTTAAATAGAAACCATTTCAGTAGTTTATTTATACTTCTTTCCAATTCTGTATCAGCACTCATGTACACATTTATGTGAATGTCAGTTTTTTTTAATTTTTAATATTTTTTGTGGCCCTTTTGTTTAAAAATTTTTCTATAAAATATATAAAAGGGATGTAATAAAGTTTATCAAACCGTTAACACAAAAACGGTGAATGCATAAAATATATGTATAAAAGAGCATTCAATAAAAAAAACCATACCTTAAATAATAACAACATAAATGAAAAATAAATAAAAAATATTGAAAAGAATACTGACAGATTATATATAAAATTCAACTAACAATTCTAAAATTGTTTCAACAAAACAAAAACTTTGAATAAATTTATCAGCGAAATACAAAATAAAATGATTTCCATCAATTTATCACTATTAAACAGATCAATATTTATTTAGAAATATTTTCGTTGGTTGCGTATGATTAATATTAATTCATAGGTTGTATTGAAAAATCTGACAAAACGTAACAAATCTTTAATGAATTTTAGATCTAAAAATTGTTAAATAAAGTTTATATATTATGGTTTAATAACACAAACTTTTAAACAATATTAATGGAGAACAATACAAAATGGAAAACAATTTAATAAAAGCCTAAAAAAAATTTAAGATTTTTTATTGAAGTTTTTTTATTTTGTGTCTTTTGTCTGAAAATTAACCGTTTATTATCCATTTTTTTAAATTTATTTAATTTCTGCTCAAAAATTGTCCACTTAAGTGCTGAAAATGAAATTTTAAATAATTTTCCTATAGACGTATGATTAATATTAATTAGGAGGTTAAGTTGGAAAAGCTTCCAGCATACAAAATCTTTGAGGGAAATTCGTTTTAAAAAGTGATAGTGAAAGCTAAGACACTATAGTAAAATAGTATCTAAATAATATTATATAAAAGGCTGATTAATACCAAAAAAAACATATAAACATTAAAGATTTAGTGTTGAATATTTTTCCAAAGAAAACAAATTGGGGATTTAGTTCAAATATGAAGCATTTTCAGAAGTTTTAATAATTTCGTATTAAAAAGTTACACTAGCTGCTTCAAATTGGGCTTTAAAACATGTAAATATCTTACTCTGGAACATTACACAATACAAAATGTATATTTTAAGGCTCTTCTTAAGTACATTAAGAGAACGACCGAAAAAAGTATTTGTTTAAACTCAAAAATTATTATTTTTATAAACAAGAACCTATTTTATTAACGTTTTTCTTATCATTATTTAAGTTTGTTATTAATTATATTGAAAAATCACTATTTAAGCATTAGATTCAGAATTTTAAATAATTTCCCTGTGGACGTATGATTAATATTAATTTATAGGTTATATTTGAAAACTGCCTCAAACTTAAACAATTTTTAATAGATTTGGATTATTTTAGAATTAAATGAAAGCTAAGAAATAGGCTATAACTTGCTTAAAGCAAATATATCATTAAAATAAATTATTTTTATAAAATCTCTTGAATTATTGCGTTTCCATGTTTTATCAAAAAAATATTTTCCTTATTTTAATCAAAATTTGCTACTTATTAAAACCAATTAAATATTCTTCTTTTCTAATACTTTTTTTGATTATTTTTCTCTCAGTTTTCGTTTCATCTTACCAAAAAATGTCAATGACCACAGTTGCAAATTTAGTTTTTTATCACTTTTGTGTTGTTGATTTTTGGTATTCTGCCAGCTGCAATATCAACAAGAACCTGAAACAAAAACTAATTTATTTTATCTGTTTTGTTTTTTAGCTAGAGACCGGAAGTGTAAATCATTAGAGAACA
Organism: Calliphora vicina; assembly: GCF_958450345.1. Taxonomy (NCBI): domain Eukaryota; kingdom Metazoa; phylum Arthropoda; class Insecta; order Diptera; family Calliphoridae; genus Calliphora; species Calliphora vicina. The sequence goes on along the minus strand of NC_088783.1, from coordinate 110,285,781 downwards.
CATTTTTAAACTAACAGCAGCCAAAATACAATACTTATATTGAATAATTAATAAATAAATAACAGCACCCTATTGCTGGTTATAAATAATAAAAAGACGAATAAAATTGTTAATAAATTTAATTTTCAATGTTCCGAATGGAAAAATTAGTCTGTGAGTTAAGGAGTTTTTTCCATTCTCTTACTTAATTTCATAATGAGTGGTAATGGTATATATTCCGTCCGTTGAAATCAACTTTCTAAAGCACCCAAATAACTTGCAAATATGATTGATACTCAGATATATCGGGTATAGTCCTGATTCAGTTGCTATTTAAAATGAAGAAAATCGGCCAACAAACGGCTAAGATATAAACAAAAATCTCGACAACTTTAATTTTTTTAATCCATTTTTCTTAAACATTTTTTTCAACAAAATGTTTGTTTTCACCAAAAACTCATTTCAATGTTTTTCTGAATGTAGTAGCTTTATATGTACTTTATTGAAGGGTATAAAGGATTTCTACTTCTTTCTTTAACAAAATTCCTTCAAAATTAAAGCCAGTTTCTCTTTATTTTAATCTTGATTTGATGTATTGTTTGCCTTATATTTAATACTAGTTCATCGTCCCGGCTTCGCCCGGTAGCATTTACTAATGTTAGTTCTTCGAGTTTCTGCAACCCACATACCCCTGCCTTTTCTTATTTATCTGCAAACAAAATATCTAAATTTGTACTGCATACTTTAGGGAGCTTTTTTATTACAGTTGACTGGACTCAAAAATCGAGTTTTACCAGGATTTTTTTAATTTTTTTCTTTTTTCTCCTGAAAATTTCGAATCGAATAAAACAAAAATCAGCCAAATCGCTTCAGCCGTCCTCATGTAATGCCATTACATACATGGACCATTTCATTTTTATACACAGTGGTTGACAAAACAATGGAAACTTTTCCAAATATTTCATTAGTGGCCTAAAATCTGAAATAATTTTTTAAAAAATTTTAACATTTTTGTAGTATTTTATTTGTTTACTTTTATTAACTTAATTTAACAAAAAACATAGGACATAATTAATTAAATTCTAAAAATGAGAATACAAAATTAAAAGATTTCTTTATAACTGCATTGACAAAACAATGGAAACTTAGGTATTATTTTAACAAATATGGTTTAAACTTTGCAATAACACAATATTTTGTTGCTTATCCCTTATTTTTTATAACTGCTACACATCGACGATGCATTGAACCAATTAAAGAATCAATGGTCTCCTTTGAAATATTTTGCCATTCCCTTATAACCGCCTCCGATAAATCTTCCTTCCTGGTGTAATTTTGGGTCCTTATTTTACGATCTACAATTTCCCATAGATTTTCTATGGGATTGAGATCTGGCGATTGGGCAGGACATTTCAAAACACGTACCTCGTTCGATAGCCTTACGAGGTCTTCCACCTAAATGTTGAGTTTTTACAGAACCGGTCTCACGAAATTTCTTTATAATTTTTAAAACTGCTGATTTATTTATTGAATATTTGTCACAGATACTTTTTTGTTTTAAACCAGCTTTAAAATCGTTAATTATTTTATTTTTTAAGTCTTCACAAATCTTAACTTTAGCCATTTTCGTTAACTTTGAAAAAAAGCAATTATGCGAAAAACTTAGAAAAAGAAATTGTGAAAAATTACCAGAATTTAAAAATAAAATAAAATAACTATAAACAGGATGCTTTATACATCGTTCTTTTAAATATTATTTTCGTTTTACACTTCTTTCTTGCAGAAGTTTAAAAGTTTCCATTGTTTTGTCAGTGGCGAAATAGTGAATATTTTTAATTTTGTTCCCTTTTTTCAGAATATAATTAATTATGTTGTTTGTTTTTCAGTAAATTTATATAAATAAAACTATACAACTAAAATACTAAAAAAAAAAATTTTTATTTTAAAAAAATATTTTAAATTTTGAGCTACATATGGAATATTTGGAAAAGTTTCCATTGTTTTTTCAACCACTGTATATAGATTTTTTACATTCTTTTATTTTTGCATTTTTAAACTTATTTTGTGGAACAAAAATTAACAACTGCAAAAACAACTTAACATACTAACATATTTAATGAAGAGAATACAAACATTACTACACTTGCTCACATTTATTTAAGGCAAACGACCGTTAAAGTATTTTCAATGTTTAAATGAACGTGTTGTTGGAGGAAAATGGCACAAAATAACACATCCTCACACACACGCTCTTAACTCTGTTTGTTTCCCTATCAAAAATGAAAAAGGAAAATATATTAGGGCTATTCACAAATATTTAAACCCTTCAAAATTCAATTTCAATGAAATTTAAAAAAAAACTCTCCAAATTAGAAATTTAAAACACGACTTAGAAATTTAAAGTTAAAATCGATTGTAATAAGTTTTTTATTCTATCGAAATCATTCTGAAATTCTTGAGTCATTTTTCTAAAGCTTATTAAAGTAAATTTATTCAAAAATGACATTATCAATTTAAATTTAACGGTCTGTAACGGCTGCAACATTCACCATGTTTAGAAACATTTCCATGAGTAGAAACTTCAACTTATCAACAATATTAATAACACGCTGTTATTAACATTGTAAGACAACATTAACTGTTAAAGCTGCTAACATTAACATTAAATCATTGTGGAAATAGAACTTGTTTTTTCCGTTAGATAATGATATGAGTATATAGATAGTAGCTGAAGAGTTGTTGAGGGGACAGTATATCGTAGCCTCTGTTAGAGTTAACATCAACTGTAATACCAATGTATTCTTGTTAATTATAAATTGTTGTGTAAATTTAAATAAAGAGTTGTTACTATTTTTAATCTTTTTTTCGCTTTTATTTTCAATTTAAAAGAATCCTTTTTATTTAAATGAAATAAACCACCGTTTTTAGAAGGTAAAACCGTAACAATATATTGTTGCTATTTCTGCTAGACTTTTACCATGTTTAGCTAAAACTTTTAATTTCTCAAAAGTTCACTACATACATGATTCATACCAACAATATTCTTCCTATCATTGAATACATATCAACCCAACAAATGACACATCAACAGCAGCAACCATGATATGTATAAATATGTAGACGTATCTAAAATTTTGTTATTGTAAATGGCCTAAATTCAGTTAAAAGACAACGAACGCCATCTTCACATGAAAATGCTTTTAAAACTTAATAAATTTTGCATATAAATTTGACACATTTGTGCTAATATAAACAAATTGAGTGGCAGAAATAGAGTGTAGTGAGAAAAAAAAAGTGAAATATATATTTTTCCAACAAATTTGCATGACAAAAATAAGAAAAATTTTGCAAATTCATTTAAAAAAATCCTTAATCGAAATAAATAAATAAAATGTTATATAAGAAATAAATTTGTAAAACTAAATTCTTAAATAAAGTAAGTATATTTAAAGGTAAATAACGGACGAAGATTTATCACATAAAATAAACATTGTATACTTTTAACATATCTTTCAAAAATATGTGATGTCAGTGAATGTCGTGAATGCTAACACGTCTTGCACCAGATCGCCTCCAGTATTTTTAAGAAATTTTATCGCTACAGTACATAAGATATTTGTGAGACAACAACGAGGTTGATAGTAGAATGTGTTTAATGACGAGTAAGAACATTAGTGGTGAATGAATACTTCCTTGATCACTCTTTTCGATGATTATCATATGAAATTTCAATACAAAAGCCAGCATGAGCCTAGTTCATTGAGTTTTCAGATCAGATTGAAATTCACTGGACTTAATGAAATAGGTTTGGCTAGCCAGTTAAATAGGTATGGGTTTCATAATGACCCTGACTGTATGTTGGGAATAAGTTACAAGAACGTTACGGTCTATGCGAAACCGAAAGTTTTAATGCCTGTTGTTTATCTGACCTCAGTGGAGTTAGAAAGACTCTTGTTTTACACTCAAAATCTTCTCAGAATCTGCTGTAAGCAGGCGAACTTCAAGAACTACATTCATATAATTCCTGTTATCAAAGAATTTCTGGCGTATCTATAAATGTTATTCAATGCTTCCAAGTATGAACTGCTATCATACCTGAGCATGATCTCCTCCTACACAAGTAGTTCCAGTCGGACATGCATCGGGGGAGCATCCAACTAGCTTATGTGGAAGTTTGGTTGACTCCTCCAATAAAATCCGAGAAGGAACAGTTGCGTCAATATGAAGTTTTGTTCCTTCAGCGCTGGAACCTTAGAAAATGGTAACCGGAATTTATTTGACGACAATCTGTTGAGATCTTTCAAAGACCGTCTACATGATTGTGCAGTCGTCAAAATGATTTCTTAAGCATTTATCTCTACTGGAAGTTTGAAAATAATTCTCAGGTCTATAGCTTTTAAAGGCTTGCCTGCATCGATATGAAGTTGTGGTTTGTTCGAGACAGGAATATCATACAGTTTGAGAATAATACTTCTTTTCGCCTAGTCTCTGAATGCTCAATACAACAAAGCCGGGAATTAGGAATGCTCCGTTTATGGTGCAAATTTAATAGCGATCCTATCATACTTCTTCATTGAGCTGGATTGTAGACCATAACTTACCAACTACAGGAAGTTTTAATCAGCCCAATTATGAATAAAAAATCCCACGGGAGTTTTTTCCCATTGAATTTAAATAGGAAAAATCAGAAAAGGGAAAAAACTCCCGGGGAATTTTTATTCATAATTGAGCTGAATTATTTTCGAAAAGAAAATCATTTGAATTTATATTCTTAATACATAGTATTCTGAAATTTTTTTCTTTCGAATCGAATTACACAATAACCCTGGTGATCCTACGTTTTAGTTCTTCAAATAATCTAGCCATTGGCTCGTATTAGCCTCATATAACAATCTGCTGATATCGCGATGTAACTGGGTAATACTCCGAATGTCATCGACTGCGAATCACGTAGATTAAAGATGCGGTACATAAATTCTCTGATGCCGTGGCATTCTGCTTTGTTTTGGTTATTGATGTCGGAACTGGCTACTGGCGGAATGTAGACATTATAAAGCTCAAACTCTGTTTCCCCCTTTAACCACATGATATTTGTCTCTCCTATCCAGATAGAAAGAAACATCTCTATATTGTGATTTGCAACCTGGTCTTAGTAGCAAGTTCATTATCCTGGAGCGCAGCGACCACGTTATCTATGAAATTTTGTCCATTAAATTAAACTGCAATATGGATATCACATTATGTCTTCGGAAAGCAATTGATAACGTGGTAGGAAGTATTTCTGAGGTGACACCAGCCCAAATATTATATTATTTGAAAAACACATTCTTTATCTTGAATAGTGTCGATGACTGTAGCCAAACAGAATAACAAACAAGATTCTCTAAAATTAAAAATGTCCTTAACCATTTAAATTTCCAGCCTCATATTTTCATTTTTTTCTGCAATTTTGTAAGCACAATCGAGTACAAATTTACCAAATGTTTGCTGTCTACAACACTACAATATCAATTTCATTTCCAGTAACAAACAATTTAACAATTTAATAACAAGTTTCCTTACAATTGTTTTTTTAAATGTTTTTAACCAACTGCATTGACAGGCACAACAAACTTCAAATCCTTACACTTTTCCCCTTTTAAAAATCAAAGAGAAAATAATAATTCTACAAGTACAAAATACACACAAAAATATTGGAAGTAATTTTTTGCAGGTTTTCATTTTCAACAACACACATCTATTTCCTGTCAAATATTGGCAAATGAAACATTAATATCCTTTTTGGCAGTAATTTTAAAGCATTTAGAAATCACATAAATATGTAATTAGTTCTGCTTAAGTGCAGTGTCTAAATTTATTCCATAATTATAGACGTATGTCATTAAGGGCGGGTTTTTGACTTCAGGATTGGATATTGAATTAAGTTTAATCTACATACGTATGTATTTTGATTTTGGGTGGTCGATTATTTTGTTTTATTTGATATGTTTTTTATTTTCTCAACAGATACAGCCACCTACCTACAATTTTCTTCTGCTTATTTGTAAATTACTCACTATTTTGATAACAAAATATGACAATTTCCCGAAGTTGTACATGGAAAACTTCAAAATTCAAATAATTTTGGTTAGTAATACAAGAATTAAATTCTTATCTTCATATTCTTCAACTAAAGATAAACTCTAAATTAAATAAAAGTAATAAAAAATTAAAAATAAATAAAACTTAGTTATTCATGACACTCAAATATAAATTAACGGCAATTAAATAATGAAATACTTTTAACAAAAAAGAATTCAAATACTTCTGAAATGTAAATTTAAGAATTAAAGCGCTGAATATATCTCATAAGTAGCAACAAAACTTTTTATAAAGCCCTGGAGATGAACTACAGATATAATGGCCACTTTACAATGTTCTTTTTAAGTAAAAATAAAATAATTCACAAAAAACATAGAGATAAAACAGTACAAACTGTCGCAAAAAAAGTATTCTTAAGAAGACTTTGTCTCTTTGATAATTCTCTTATACACTCACTCTCAGTTGCGTTTGTGAGCTATTGTTTTGGTTGCTGCATTTTCACTTTGTTGCATTGCGGTTGTGTAGTTGTTATTGTTGGTTATTTGGTTTTGTATTCATTTGTTATTTTGTCGGCATCTTGTTAAAAGTGGCTGTTGCTCCTTAGGCTTTTGTCCTTTGTTTGGCATAATCCAAAGCAGCAGTCAGTATACGATACTCCAATATCATCTGTATATAGATACTTGTTGGCTTTATTTCACCCTTTTTCAGTCCACCAACTAGCTTTTCATCATTTTCCAGGGTGTTGAAGAAGGCTCTCAATAGTTGCATTAGGCGTATCTGCAAATACTGCCAGATTTTCGAGTCCAATTCAGTTTCTAAAGCACAATCAATATACAGCAGGTCCATGGAACGCTCAGACGTTATCCAGTGATCCAATTGTTCTTTGTTCATATTGAAGACGCAAAGGAAACCTAAAAGTTCTGAGGAAATGTGCTTGGGTGGAGGTAGAACTTTCAATTCACTAGTCTTTGGAATGTTGAGCAGTTGCAAAAGATGATTGCGTTTCTCGTATAGAGCATCTGAAGAACTTAAGCCCAGTTTAATGGTCATACTCTCTTTGTGATTTTGGGCATTGATGGAACTGAAAAAGAGACAAAGAAATTAATTCATTGAAATGAATGAAAAAAAGTTTTTTTTAAAAAAAAATCCTTTATGTGAAACTCCCTTATAGTTAAAATAGCTACTTTCACACAGAAAAATAATTTTTTATCAAATAAAACTTAGCCATTGCGAGTCCTTAACTCGGCATTGGAACGATCGCTATAACGTATGAAAACATGTTCTCCCTACTTAAAGTCCTCCTTTGCTCTCCATTTCTTGGGTCTCCACATTGAAAATTGACGAAATGGTGCCATTACGATGATTGGTCATGTCCCAGAAGGGTATTAAGACAGGAATAGTAGAGGGCGTATCTTCGCTCGGCAAGGGTTTGGAGCGGCACATAACAGTAGAAACGGTCTATCTGTATAAAATATGAAAACAAAAAAAACCTATTTTGATATAAAACAAAGTTTGGCTATTTAAAATTAATTGATATGTAAGGAGAAATAAAACCAAAGGAGTGTTGGGTTGAAACTGCAAGGGGGTATTTTTGTGTTTTAGAAATAGTATATCAAACTATACGTACAACTTTTGTTTAATTTAAACTTGTTTTATTTACACAAAGCCTAAAACTATGTTTTAATTTTAATGTTTTTACACATGAATTGGTAGATTTCTTTTTTCTCAAAAGCAACAGCATCATCAAGGTTGGTCATTTACCATTACCATCGTGGTCCTTCTCAACAAATATTAAAAATGCTAAAAGTTAAGAACTTGCTTAACACAACCACAACAAATGTTTAAAAATTGCTAAACAACATCAAATAGTTGCTTGGTCTATATATGAAAACGGCTTTAAACCAAACCGCTAAAAGCCAACTTCTAAAAGCAACAGTTGCAACATCATCATTATCTTGTCTATTTCCTAGTTTGCTGAAGCATTTGCCACCTTTTCCCTTTTTTGAAACACTAATCCAACAGTCAAGTATCGTTAAGTTTCTGCTCAAAAAAGCAACAGAAATTATAAAATGAAACATGGACTGTCTTTCTATTGCAGTTTTAATCTTTTAAGCCACAAAATGATGCTAAAATCATTATTAATAAACCCCTTACTCTATAGACTTTCTCCTATAATATAATAAGTTATCAAAGATAAGTGAATCTTACTTTTAGCAGCTGAACTTGCAAAGATAAGAGCTTTAGTGGATTATGTAAATAAGTACTAAAGAAGTCATGAAAATATATATTCTTCATAAAAAAACTTAAATTTTTGCTGGGTTGTAATGACACATTCTTAAAATTCTAAAAATTTTCCTACTGTACGTATGATTAATATTAATTCGGAGGTTGTTATACCTTAATAATTTTTAAGGTTTACTTTTAAAATTTAATTATGATGATGGTGGACAATCTTCTTTATTGCAAGCTAAACAAAAATTTAAACACGTCTTGTTGGTTTTAAATTAGATTCAACAGTAACCATTTATTTTTCCTTTTGATAAATATTTACTTTTGTTTAGGCAATTCAAAGAGTTTATTCTACTTCCAATAACAGTAAGTATTTATGTTTTTAATTTTATGTAAATGTATGTATGTATTAGTATAATTGTATGTTTATATTCATGTTTAAATATGTTTTGTTTATGTTGTATACATTGTTTTTAAATTCAGTAAATTAAATGTAGCTAAACATAAACTTGTGTTTTAATTCTTTTTTGTATATGTATATTAGGACTCAACATCCCGGCCCCATTGAAGGACCTAGTGTCTTCAATCGTTTGGTAGTAAAGCAAGTTTTTGAATAGGACGTTTAAATACGCCGTTTTTGGTTCGTATCTCTGCCACCCTGACTTTGCCGTCTTTGCCTTCTGTTACGGCTACGACTCGTCCTGTCAACCACTCTTGGGGTGGCAGGTTGTCCTCGTGAATCACTACTAGCTCCCCTACTTGTAAGTTGAGAGTTTCTTTGTGCCACTTGCCCTTGGCCTGTAGTCCCAGTATGTATTCTTTGGACCAGGCTCGCCAAAACATCTCCTTGAGTCCTGAGAGCAGACGCCATCGCTTCCAGGACTTCAGCGCGTTGCCTCTCGCGCCTTCTTCGGATCCTGGCGGCAGCGAACGCAGACCCCCTCCTATGAGTAGATGGGCTGGAGTTAGAGCTTCCCCGTCGTTGGGGTCTGGCGATAGCTGTGCTATTGGCCGACTGTTCAGCACCGCCTCTACTTCTGCGAGCATGGTTTGCATTTCTTCTGCGTTCAGTGACGCATTGCCTACGCCTCGCAGAAGCAGGAACTTTGCCTGCTTGACAGCAGCTTCCCACAATCCCCCGAAGTGAGGAGCTCGAGGAGGTATGAAGCTGAATTCCACTTCTGTTGACGCTGCGTACGATAGCAGAGCTTCTTGTTGTTCCTCGAACGCTTTCTGAAGATCTTTCAGCTCTCTGCTGGCTCCCACAAAGTTGGTTGCGTTGTCGCAATGTATTTTCCTGGGTAGTCCTCGTCTGGCAGCAAACCTTTTAAAACAAAGAATAAATGCATTAGCAGATAAATCCGAAACCAACTCTAGGTGAACAGCCTTGGAAGAAAAACAAACGAAAACGGCAATATACATCTTTATGGGAGGTCTTCCACGAATTCTAAGTGACACGTTGACTGGTCCGCAAAAATCAACGCCAACAACTTGAAATGGACGCATAGCCCTCACTCTATCGGTGGGCAAATCGCCCATAACTTGGGACATCAGTTTTGGCTTATATCGAAAACAATGAATACATTTACGAACTATTTTTCTACATTCATTCTTAGCGTTTATTAACCAAATTTTCTCTCTTACTAATGATATCATTGCTTTTGTACCAGCATGACAATTTTTGAAATGTAAATGCCTCAAGTATATCTCAACAAAACATGTTCCCTTGGGCAATAAGAGAGGAAATCTTGTAGCATATGGCAAAGCGCATTAAGTAATCTACCTCCTACTCTAATGAGAGAAAAGCATCGACTTTCATCAGTAAAGTTATGTATGAAAGGAGTTAATCTTTGAATATTAGCAGGTAAAATCTCAGACTTTTTTATTTTAAGAATTTCATCAGAATAATACTCATTTTGTATTATCTCCACAATTTTTAGGAAAGACCATTCCATTTCCTTTGCTGTGGGTATATTGGATTTCATTATTTTCAATTTCTTCACACCATCAACAAATCTCAAAATGAATGACAACACTCTTAAGAATTTGACGTAAGAAGAATATTTACTGCTTAAATCCAAAAAAATATTTGCCGAATCTTTTGCAATGCCTTTTTTTATATTTGTCAAAGTTAATACCTTTGACTTTCTTTTCTCTAAACTCTCCTGTTCAGGTAATAGTTGAAAGTTTTCGTTTATTGGCCATTCTGAACATTCCTTTAATAGAAATGAAGGCCCTTCGAACCATATAGAATTTTTCAACTCATCTACATCGCACCCTCTTGAGACTATGTCAGCTGGATTTTGCTTAGTTGGAACATGTCGCCATATTACTCGAACTGAACAGTCTTGAATCTCAGCAACTCTGTTAGACACAAATGTGTTAAGTAAGGATGGATGTGTTTTGATCCAATATAAAGTTATTTCGGAATCTGTCCAAAAATTCACGGATTCTATTTGAAATTGCATCATATTTTGCAATCTTGACCATAATTTAGCCAGCAAATGTGCTGCACAAAGCTCAAGCCTTGGAAGAGACTTCGTTTTAAGTGGAGCTACCTTGGATTTTGCAGTCAGCAATCTACAGAAAATAGTATGGCCTGTATTACTTCTAATATAAATACAGCAGCCATAAGCTCTGATTGAAGCATCAGAAAATCCATGAATTTGTATTTTTGCAGTTGAATTAGTTTGGACAAATCTAGGAATACAAATAGAATCAATTTTTGATAAATTTCTTTTAAAATTCTCCCATGAAGTGTTCATACTCATGGGGATTGATTCGTCCCAATCAAGTTTCTGAAGCCAAAGTTCCTGAAGAAGTATTTTTGACTTAGTAATGATTGGGCTCAAAAGTCCAAGAGGATCAAACAGCCTAGCAGAAACAGACAAAATGTTCCTTTTAGTTGCTCTTAAATCGTTAAATTGATTTTCCAAATGAAACGTGAAGGAATCATTCTTAGGAATCCAGTGTATTCCTAATGCTTTAGAAGTGTCAACATCATTTAGTAACAGTTTTTTCGAATCGTCTAGCTCAGAATCATTTGAATAATTTGAAAACCATTTGGTTAATCTAAACCCTGCCGAATTTAATATTTCAGTCACCTGATTACGAATCTTTATAAGATCATCCAAATTATCGGCACCGGTTAACAAATCATCAACGTAAAAGTCGTTTCGAATGATTTTAGAACCAACTGGCAAAGTATTCTGATATAAATCGCTTAAATGCATCAAACATCTAATTGCCAAGAAGGGTGCTGATGAAGTACCATAGGTTACGGTATTCAAACGAAATATTCGTAAACAATCTGAAGGATTTTCTCTCCAGAGTATTAGCTGAAAGTTTCTATCAGCCTCATTAAGCAAGACCTGGCGGTACATTTTCTCAATATCAGCAGTTATGACAAACTTGTGGAAACGGAAGCGAATTAAAATTGAATATAATTCTTCCTGAATAGTTGGTCCAACCATTAACAAATCGTTTAGTGATAACTGTGAACTTGTTTTACTGGAGGCATCAAAAACGACACGAAGTTTAGTCGTAAGACTTTGAGGGCGTAAAATGCATTGGTGAGGGATAAAATAGTGTGGGAAACTTGGAATATTATTGCTTACAATAGACATATGTCCTAAGTCAATGTATTCCCTCATGAAATCATGGTACATATTTTTCATTTCAAAGTTTTTCGATAGTTTACGCTCTAAGGCGAGAAATCGTCTCTTTGCGGTGTCATATGAGGAACCTAATATATTCGGTTCAATCTTAAATGGCAAAGAAACGATAAATCTACCCGTATTCAAGCGTTGAACTGAATCTCGAAACCTTTTCTCACATTCTCGTTGTTCTGTATTATATAATACTATATCACGAGGAAGTTCCTCTAACTCCCAAAATTTTCGAACAACGGAATCCAAATACTCCTCATTCTCAATTAAATTATTGACGTGGCAAATTTTTGAGTCAGAGCTCCTTGACTGATTGTATTTTCCAGCTACAATCCAGCCAAAGGAAGTTTTCTGAAGAATCGGTTGGCTCTGATTATGCTTTATCTGTCCAACACATAGAATCTCAAAGAAAAGTTCAGCACCAAGTAAAATGTCTACTTTTTGTGGTTTAAAGAAATTTGGATCGGCTAATTCGATATTTTTTGGAATGTTCCAATCAATGGTACTTATGTTTTGGTCTGGTTGAAAACTTGTAATAGTGCTCAATATCCAAAATTTAGCATTGAATTGGGTACCATTGATTCTCGATCGTAAATTGACTTCAACACTTGACTTAGTACATGAACTAGTTTTACCAATGCCACTCAAACTTAATTTACCACCTTCTCTCTTTAATCTAAGTCTTTGGGCTAAATCTTCAGTAATTAAATTAGTCTGAGAGCCAGAATCTAATAAAGCCCTTGCCATTATATATTCACCTGAGCTATTTCTTACTTTAACTAAAGCTGTAGCAAGAATAACATTCTCATCAGAAAAGGAAAGATTTATTGAGGCCTGAGATGTAGTAGGTTGGGGTTCAGATACATTTGATGAATTCTGATTGGAACTTGAACTTGGAGAATCATTAGTAAAACGATGTAAAAGATTGTTATGAGAACCATTACAAATTCCACATTTTCGATAATTACATCTCGATACCGTATGACCCTTCTTAAGACAATTTATGCAGGCTGGAATAGATTTTATAAAGTCAAATCGTTGACGAACTGGTTCTGCAGCAAAAGAAGGGCAGTTGTAAATATTATGCTGAGAAGATTTACAGAATAAACATTTTTCAGCTGATTGCTTCGACTTTGAACACGCAAGAGTAGTTTTTGAAGACTTTCTTGGTTGATTATCATTTTTGTTTTTTAAAGATCTCAACTTTGGATTTGAGGATTCGTCAGCTGCAATGTGCTGATAACGTTTATTTAGCATAGCCTCACAATCGACCCACAATGGCAGATGTTCATAATCTAATTGTTCCTCCCATTTTGATTTAGTGACTGAGTCAACTTTTGAAATAACTAAATGAATTAATATCGCATTTGCGATTTTCTTATCATCTCCGATAGACAATAACGAATCATAGATTGCCGACACTGTGTCGATCATGCTTCGCAAAGCAGATGCTGATGGTTTCGAAATTTCAGGAAGATCGAAGAGTTTCGAAATATTATCGAAAAATATTAAACACTCATTATCATAAACCTTCTTAAGACTTGCAAGCGCTTTTGGATAGTTTTCCTCAGTAATTTGAAATGCTTTAACAGTACCCAAAGCTTCATCTGATAAACACGAAATCAAGTGATTAAATTTTTCAATGTCCGTTAATGTTGGATCGTGATGGACTAAATTCTCAAACAAACTCATGAAATTTTTGTAATCGGAATAGTTTCCATTAAATTTCGGAAGTCGCATGTTTGGTAACCTTGAATGATGAGCCTGCATATTAAACGAGGTCTCACACAAACTTGATTTTCGGTTTTTGGCTTGCAAACTTAATAACAACGATTTAGTAGTTACGCAAAGGTCTTCAAGCTGTGATCTTTCATCATTTGAAGGATCTAAATTATCCAACTCTGACTGATAAGTCATTGCTTGAGAAATATATTCTTTTAATATTTCCATACGGCAATCTATCTCAAAGGGATTGAATGATATTTTCTTGTCAATAATAGACTTTCGAATTCTTGAAATGTTTTCAATCACTTTGGTTTTTCTTTGGATTAATTTTGCTAACTCGTCTGATTCAGGAGCAGCCTGGTGTTTTTTACTACCAGCCATGTTTAGGTTTTATATGATAAACTAAACTTGTTTAGTTCAAACTTTAAAAAACAATGTAAATTCTGATCAAATTTGATTAAAAGATTTTAATTCTTTAATCGCCGTAATTAAATTGTACACCGTAATTCAAATCAATAATTTTTAACAAAAAGTATATAAACCAAGCAAATAGTATATTTGAATACGAAATTTTTTCGATTTAGAAATAATAAACGCAACAAATAGTTCAATCAAATATAAAATTTTATAATTTGAATAAATATAATCAAATTTTGCAATTTAAAACTGTAGTTAATTTCAATATAAATTGTTGATTTAATGTAATCAAAATTCGAAGTGCAACAATATAATGCAAGTGGCCACAATATATATAATTTACAATACTCACTTTGCTTTGATATACACTGGTAAGTATTGGATGCAGAAATTCCTAGTTATTTAAGTGCAGATTTATTTAACCTTTTCCTTTTTCACAATCACAACTCAAGTACTTTTGTTTTAGTTCATTTTATTTTTTTTAATTTAGATTTCAATTGTTTATGTTCACGTTGTTTTGTTTATTTATTAATTAGTGGTGTTATAATATCCAGATAACATTCGATTTTGTAGTAATCGAAACGTATATCTTCACTATATAATACAAGTGATGCCAATGTTTTACCAAATAGGCGTTTTAATAAACAACGAACTGTTATTAAATTTTATTAATTTAAGCACAATAATTACTTAATGTAAATTTATTATTGCTTTCTTTGTTTATTCTCACAAGTTTTTAAATATATTATTGAATTTTTAATATGAAATTAAGAAAAATGTTTAACAATGCACAATAATTTCTCTAAGTGTTGCTACTTGTGGACGATTAATCTGGTAACACCGTATCAACAAATCGATTGTAATATAAACATCTGACGTTTATTGAAGTAATCGAAAAAGTTGAAATAAACAAAAGAAAATGTAATTGCAAATTCAATAAAATTATTTTTATTAATTGCAATACAATACAAAATAAATTAAACAAAACTTTTATTTAATTTGTTGCCGTAATGGCTTTCAACAATCGAGAGTGATGTGGAGTGATTCGGTCGCGATCGCCAAATTATAGAAAATGGCAAGTGTTCGTACTTCGTGCAAAACTTGAATTTAATTTATTTTTCTTTCTAGGCTATGTTCACTTTAAATATGTGTGTATATATGAAATTTCAAATTGAGTGCCATAAATTTTATGCAATACACTTGTTAAGATAATAGTTTTGAATAATTTACAAAATTATCTCTATAATCTTAATCACTCTGAGATTATAGGTTACAGTTGCATAAAATTTAGTTGCACTTTACCTCCGTATCTGATAATCCAGAATCCGAGTTACTTCCCTGATGATGGCTCCTACAATGGCGGCAGCGACAATGGCAGCGGGGCATCTGGACACAGGAACTTTCAAGGTAAGTTGGCACCGTTTGGTTATATAAAATTAATTAGCGCACAACACCAGCAAGACGTGTATAATACACTATGCAATAATTTAGCAAAGTGTTTTGTTATTTGTATTAAATTTACAAATCAATGACAATCTCGAAGTAAATTAACGAGTTTTCTTAATAATTTGTTATGTTTAGTGCAATAAATTAGACAAATAGTCCCTGCTCGGGCGCCAAAATGTTATACCTTAATAATTTTTAAGGTTTACTTTTAAAATTTAATTATGATGATGGTGGACAATCTTCTTTATTGCAAGCTAAACAAAAATTTAAACACGTCTTGTTGGTTTTAAATTAGATTCAACAGTAACCATTTATTTTTCCTTTTGATAAATATTTACTTTTGTTTAGGCAATTCAAAGAGTTTATTCTACTTCCAATAACAGTAAGTATTTATGTTTTTAATTTTATGTAAATGTATGTATGTATTAGTATAATTGTATGTTTATATTCATGTTTAAATATGTTTTGTTTATGTTGTATACATTGTTTTTAAATTCAGTAAATTAAATGTAGCTAAACATAAACTTGTGTTTTAATTCTTTTTTGTATATGTATATTAGGACTCAACAGAGGTCAAGATTGAAAATTGTTCATAACTTTTTACATTTTTATAGAAATTTTATGTTTGAAATAGGAAATAAATGCTAACATATCAAGCTATAATTATTTTAAAATAAATTTATTCTAAAAGCTTAAACTAATAAATACTAGTTAAATTATTTTATTTTTTTACACATATGCTTTAGAATTTTGAATATTTTCTTTTCTTATTTTACATTTTCAGTACTTTTTACGTCTTTTATTCACTCAAGAATGCATATCTTCCTGTAAGTTTATTTTAAATGTAGGTCACTTATGTATTTCTTAAGATTTAATTTAATATTACTTTGAATTATTATAAGAAAACAAAAACCTAAGGTTTTGTTTGTTGTCTTTAAATTCTTCTACTGCGAGAATCTTTTCAGGTAAAATCCTAATTCTGCTGGAGATGGCTGTCTTAAACGAGAATCTTTTCAGACAACCACCAAATTCTGCTGGATATACCTGTCTTAAACTAAGAAAATATGATGAAAGTTTTTGAATTGAAGTGGAAAGAAAAATGTCTTAAAACAATTAAAAACATTAACTTTGCCCATTATTTTAGAGCACATTTCAAGCCATTAAGAAAAGCAAATGTTTGTGTTTTGTGCTGAAACTAAATTATGCGGAAAATATTTGCAATTATATGTAGGCAAATAAGAATTTTTGTTTAAGAAGGAAAAATAAACATAAAAGTGACACACAGAGGGAAATTTAATACTTTTGTAGAAGAGTTGTAATCATCTTGGAAAGCGATTAATCGGTTACCAAACTGTAAAAATAAGAAAATAATTAAACTTAAGAATTATTTTATATAACATAAATAAAAGAAACTAGAGAAACAAGAAGGATTTACTTCATTCCCGATTACATTTTATAGATGAGGACATGGAAGTGATTACAAACCTCGCATTTATTACTCGCATTATTATCAATTCGAATATTTCTTTACTTTCTTAACAGCTCTATAGAAAATTTTTGAAGGAAAAATTTTACTTTATAGATTTTGAGAAGACTTTTCTTTATAACTAAGGCATTTACATACATAAATTTTAATAGGCTGAAGAGTTAAATTAATTTTCCTAACCCCATTAACACGAAGTCTGGTTAAGCCTTAACTAATAGTTATACTGTCTGTTAAAATTACTTTTGTATGAAAACTGTCAGTATAACTATTAGTTAACACATAACCAGACCTCGTGTTAATGGGGGTAAGACAATAAAGAAATAAAGCTAAAAATAAAACAAAATTTTCAACAACGAAAATAGTTTGTTGAGACATTTAGAACGAATAATAAATTTTCTAAAGAAAATCACAACATAAAGCTTGAAAAGTATTTTATTCGAGGGGTAAAAAAAAGGATTTGAGGAAATTAGTTGGGTTGTAAAAATCTGTAAATTAAATTAAAAAGAAAATTAGGAATTTGGACAGAATTAAAAAAGGTATTTAATCAAAGTCATCGTCGTACTTTGTTTAGAGGTCTTTTAATTTAATTTTTCATATTTCCATGATTTTCTATTAAAATTATTACAGAAATTCAAGGCCCTTTTATGTAAAACACGAAATAATCTTCTTTCGCAAATATTCACATTGAAGCTATTAAAACTTTCTTTAACTACTCTTTTAGATATTCAAATTATGTCCATTATTTTCCACCATTTTTAACTTGCACATTTTGTCACTTTTTCTAAAAAAACTTTAAACTTAATTAATTTCAAATCTAACAAAATTTAATCACTACAATTTACAGTCAGTGCTTCTAACTGGAGTAGCAGCAGTGATACAAACAAGCACTAGATGATGAACTGAAAACATTTGCCATAGAGAGAAAAAAGAGCTAAGTGTGAATTGAATGACTGTAGCAGACATAAAATATAATTATACTTTTAAAAAATATGTAGATTTATAAATAAAACAGAATAAATATTTATTAAAAACAACAGGGCACTAACAGAAAAAAAATAGAAAAATAAATGAAAATAATAATGGACAAAAAATAATAAAAAAAATCAAACTTCAACAAAAGTAGATCGTAGATAAAATTGGCAACGCTTTTTAATGTAACAAAAATGCTTTAAATTTAAGTGAATTTTACAATAATTAAATTCAAAGTTGTGGCTACAATATTTTGGTAGGGGTAACTAAAGTTTGGTTGCCTCAACCGAAATTCTTCTTTATCAACTGACTTTGTGTTGTTAGAACTGAAAAATTCTATAAGTGCAACATTCGATTGGCAACAAATTCGGTTGCTATCACGAATCTGTTTTCTCTGTGCAACAACCAAAACCTTCCATATCAAACTAAAAAGTAAGTTTTTCACATAAAAGTACTTTTGTGTTGCCGCTTTATTATTTGGCTCTTTTAGTTCATACCCCCAAAGTAATAATTCTGATGATGACGATGTCAGTTATGTAGTCTCAAAATTGCTGGAAAAGGTTATTATTTAATTTCCTCTTCTTAAGCTTCGTTGTTTTTTAAACGGATTTTTTAGTATTATTTTTCACACTGTCTAATGTATTTTTTTAGTTTTATGCTCTAAGATGCTCTTGCAGAAAGTTTGAAAAGGGGAGCAGAAAATGGTAAAAATAACAAAATTTGTGACTGCAAAAGAGCAGATATTGCTGCTACACACATATTTCAACTAACAACAAACCAACCTTCAAACAACACTTAGAACTTCAATTAGTACGAGTATAAAGTACCACAGTAATGTTACTACACAGTACAACAGCAGTATAATGGAAACATGCCAGATTTGAAAAAGAATGAAAACTAGTTTTCATAAATATTTTTCTTCAAACCAAAAGTTTTAAAAATATTTTATTTTTAAATAATTTGCCAGATGAAAATCTTGGTATTGGTTTTTTATAGAGATCATTTTAATATATCGTTTCTCTAATTTATTTATCTATCTATTGCATAATTTAAGTGATTTCCTTCTTTTAAGCATATTTTTTCTATCTAATTACATTGTAAAAGTTCATATATGTTTCACAGAATATTAAATACAGAAAATTACCAACTTCTATAAGATACTGATATGATAATTACTAGGGAGCGAGACTAACTAGAGGAGTTCGTAACAACAAAAAAAATAATTCTTAATGGTGGCTTTAGAACAGGGAAAGGCAACCTATACTATTGCATTTTACGATTGTATTAGTAGTCTGTAAACTTTCGCCTCTTTTCCCCAATTAAAAATGTAAAATCTCATATTGTTCATTATAAATCTTTAAAAGTTGAGACATTTTTTTCACTGGAACGCTGATTATTAAATTGTGCGATAAAAAAACGATAAACAACCCGCTTGTTTGAGTTCTCAAGCTAGACAGATTAAAAGTTGTTTATTTCTCTACAATGCATGTGCACACGTACTTAAGAGAAGAGTAAATGAAAAACGCGGAGACCATGTTTTGCCTTTCCCTGCTTTAGAGGAAAAGACTTTAAGATGAGGAAATTAAATGAAAACACATTTGTATGTCCTAGGGTATTCAATTAATCGGGTTTCTGGTTTAGTCGAGCAAATAATTAATCGGGGTTTAAATTGAATCGGTTATTAATCGGTTAATTTTAAATTATATCATCGGAATAATTTCCATTTAATTTTAAAGTGAACATAAACATAAAAAACAAATAAATATAACAATTCAACAAAACAATAATATACACATGTGTGTTTACTAAGAATTTTAGGGAGAACTTCTGAAATAATCTTTTAAAAAAAATATAATTTAAATGCTTTCCTTTTAGATTTAATAAAACTTGACCTGAAACTCTATCACTGATTGTAGATGTTGGAGAAATCGAATATCCAATTTCTCAGTTCCTTTTCTAAGCATATAAAATCCTCCATCATACCATTGGATTTCTTTTTGGATTTTTTTAGATTTTGAATACTTTAATAGTTTGGTTAAGTTCTGATAAAATACTCATTTCAGTAATTTCTTCAATTTCGTATATCACCATGTCGTCATCCGATTCATTAGGCCAAAGTTCATAATAGAAAATTCTAGAAAAAAGGTAATTTCCAAATTCCTTAGTTTAAATTTTCGTACTATACATCAAAAAACTGTTGCTAGAAGGGAATATTCACGACTTAAGAAATAAAATCAATTATGAATCCTTTCCCTATTTTTTCTATTCAATTCAATGTTGAAAAAGGAAAAAATATCCCGCGGAATTTTTATTCATAATTGGGCTGTATATTTCAATATTAAGTGCAAAAAAAAAAGAAATTTCGATTAATAATCGGTTTATTTGTTATTTGAAAATCCTCAGTTTTAAATTATTCGAACAGTTAACCGACCAAGACTAATCGGCGAACCGATTAACGGTTAATCGGGTAAACAATAAAAATATTAGTGTTTTAATCATGAAATAAATTTAGTTTTGTCATATGCAAGTTTGTTTATACAAGTTTAACAATGGAAATAATTTATGTATTTGACAAAAAGAAAATAAACAAGTAAGAGAGCTATATTCGTCTGTGCTGAATCTTATATACCCTTCACCAAATTATACTTTAAACTACATTTTTTTAAATATTTTTAGGTAAACAAAATTTAATTTTTTTTAAAAAAAGTTTTTTCCAAATTTTTTTTTAAATTTTTTTAATTTTTTTTTTTGCAAAAAAATTTATGACAAAAAAAGTTTTTTGATGAAAAAAAAATTTGGATTAAAAAATATTTTTCCCGATTTTGACCCATTGTAGGTCCAACTAACTATAGCCTTATCTACATCGTTGCAATGGACTTTGAAATATCTATCATTAGATATCCATATTGTCTATATTTATGACTTAGTAATTCAGATATAGATCAAAAATAGGTCAAAAATCGAGGTTGTCCCGGTTTTTTGCTCATATCTCCGTTGTTTATGGACCGATTTTGCTGATTTTAAATAGCAAACTTCTCGAAAGCATGTCTGACAGAATTATTGAAGATTTAAATCCCGAAGATATCTGGGTCTTCAGAAAATTGATTTCAACAGACAGACAGACAGACAGACAGACAGACAGACAGACAGACAGACAGACAGACAGACAGACAGACAGACAGACAGACAGACAGACAGACAGACAGACAGACAGACAGACAGACAGACAGACAGACAGACAGACAGACAGACAGACAGACAGACAGACAGACAGACAGACAGACAGACAGACAGACAGACAGACAGACAGACAGACAGACAGACAGACAGACAGACAGACAGACAGACAGACAGACAGACAGACAGACAGACAGACAGACAGACAGACAGACAGACAGACAGACAGACAGACAGACAGACAGACAGACAGACAGACAGACAGACAGACAGACAGACAGACAGACAGACAGACAGACAGACAGACAGACAGACAGACAGACAGACAGACAGACAGACAGACAGACAGACAGACAGACAGACAGACAGACAGACAGACAGACAGACAGACAGACAGACAGACAGACAGACAGACAGACAGACAGACAGACAGACAGACAGACAGACAGACAGACAGACAGACAGACAGACAGACAGACAGACAGACAGACAGACAGACAGACAGACAGACAGACAGACAGACAGACAGACAGACAGACAGACAGACAGACAGACAGACAGACAGACAGACAGACAGACAGACAGACAGACAGACAGACAGACAGACAGACAGACAGACAGACAGACAGACAGACAGACAGACAGACAGACAGACAGACAGACAGACAGACAGACAGACAGACAGACAGACAGACAGACAGACAGACAGACAGACAGACAGACAGACAGACAGACAGACAGACAGACAGACAGACAGACAGACAGACAGACAGACAGACAGACAGACAGACAGACAGACAGACAGACAGACAGACAGACAGACAGACAGACAGACAGACAGACAGACAGACAGACAGACAGACAGACAGACAGACAGACAGACAGACAGACAGACAGACAGACAGACAGACAGACAGACAGACGGAAATGGCTTAATCGACTCCGCTATCTATAAGGATCCAGAATATATATACTTTATAGGGTCGGAAATGAAAAATGCAGAAATTACAAACGGAATGACAAACTTATATATACCCTTCTCACGAAGGTGAAGGGTATAAAAATAATAGCAAAAATGTTATATCGATTTTAAAGACCGGTTTCTTTTGTAACTCACTGTAAAATAAACAAGAGAGTATCATTTTGCCTTAATAGCTGCATATAAATGTTTGAAATAAGTGTTTGTGGGGGAATATGAATTAATATCTTCGTGTAAATGTTTGTGTTTCTACCAGAGGTGCTGCACAAATTGATGTAAGTTTTTATTATTAGAACCAGAGTCAATAAGAAACAGTATCAGAAAAAAATAACACACTGAATGTCTATTAGCAACCATACAGCAAGTGAAATATTTAAAGGTTTACATAAAATCTAAATTTTTTAAAGGTAAAGGTCAAAAAAGACGAAGGAGTTTTTCAGCAAAAGTAGAAGTGTGATAAAAATATCTATTTTTACAAGGAGAACATGTTTAAATAGTGTTTATAAAGACTGTATATATTTTAAGGAAAAAGTATGAAGAAAATAATTTGTGATATGATAAAATTAAAATATTTTATTACAAGTAGCAGGAGTATAAAAGAAAGCTGACCTTAATAAAATGTTCAGCAAATATCTACTAGCTTAATAAACATTTCCTTAACTATAAAGACTCTTATTTATTTGACTATTGAAATATGTGTGATAAAGCAGTTACGTTGAGGGTTACTGCACTGTAACTATAACAGCCATACCTAAATAAGAGTGTTGAGCGTTGTTTATTTGTCAAAAATTGTCATGCCCATAGAACTCGTATGAAGCATACCGGAATAACGCAGCAGTAGAGCTGAGCTATAATAAAATCTAACTTTCTTAATGTATAGAGTATCCAAAACCGAAAACCGGTCAACCGGTTTTTTTATCTTTGTAAACTCGACCGGTTTCGGTTTTCTTTAACATTCCGGTTTTTTGAAAAACCGGTTTTTGTAAGACGGTTAACCGGTTTTAATGAAATATATTTTCAAAAGCTCATTTCAACATATTTTTGAAAAAATTTGATACCATTTTTAAAAATATTGATTCATTTTATGGAAAATTGTAGCATTTAGCAATATTTCGAAAAATATATAAGACAATTGCACTAAGAATTCCAAAATTTTAAATTAGCGTATTTTTCATATTGAATAAAAATTTAATATAAACCGGTTAACCGGTTTTTTGAAGACAAAAACCGAAACCGGATAATCGGTTTTTTTAAAAGATAAAAATCAAAACCGGTTTTTTCAAAAACACACTTTTTCGGTTAAACCGGAAACCGGTTTTTTGGACACTCTAGTAGTTAGCTTGGCTGCAGAAGATAATGGAACAGACGTTATTTAAGTTTTAGTTATTTTTTGTTTTTCCTTTCGTTTTTTTATTGTTTTTTTTTTGTACTTATTCTATAAACTAAAGTTGTAAAAAAAATATTTGTATTTTCTGACAAAACGTTGGCACTTCTGTTTAGGTATGATTCTTTTGTGTTAACACTGGGCGGCAGAAAAGGCATCACTCGACGCTTTTATTTAGGTAAGACTGTAAGAATGTATCGTATGTGTATATTGCTATTTTGTTAGTTTATCAAAATGCTTTAAGCAATTACAATATAAGTTAGTTGTTTATAACCCTGTTTACACTTACTGAGACATACAACTGCACACATCTACACATAATCACAGTTGAGCCAACACTTGCAACCATTTTCAATTTACCTTATGGCTTTAAGTTTCAATATACTCCAGAATAAATACTCATATATACAGGATTTCAAAACCAATATTTGTGTACGACTATAAATGTGTTATAATAATCGTATTTTCTATGGTTAACAATTAGATTTGTGCAATAGCAAACGTATGAATGCAACATATTTACAGTTATACCCACCTGAGCAGAACATCTGAAAATCTTATCACCATCACCATCGAGAACGACTATGGCAAATGTTTCGAAAAATGTTCAACCATAGCTCAGTATATGGCAAATCATTATCAATATCGATAGAAATTTATCGACTTTTACAAAGATTTGTAATTTTAAAAATTTTGTACAATATTCCTGATTTGTCTTTCAAATAACAAGTAAGAAAGTATAGGCGGTCAAGTCCGACCATATAATACCCTACACTAAGTAAATGAGCAAAAACCTTTTTTTTTAAATTTCAATATGTAATTTATATTCGTGAGAGATATTCGGAAGTGTACCTTATATGGGTGCTATGACCAGACCAATTATGGACCGATCACCATGAAATTAGGTCGTGTGATTTATGTCCATATGAAAGTTATTCATGTTGAATTTTATATGTATACCAACATTTTTCAGCGATTTATGCACGTTGAAGTGATTTTCTTAAAGGGGGGTCAGACGGCATGTATTGCTTGTGTTTTGTGCCATGTATTGGGACATTTTTCCATATGTAAACATATACATACCGTGTGATCCATATGAAACTTTGTGTATGTAAAATACATGTGTATTACTCGTGACATTTTTGGCAATTAGAGCATGTTCTATTTTCGTGTGTATAAAGAGTTGTATTTTGAAATACATCACTGTGTGAGTGCAAAATAAAAAAAACAAAACAAAAAAGAGTAAAGAAAAATCATAACAAAATTAATTTCATTGCATTAAATATATATATTGTGATTTAAAAATGTTTTAAATAAATATATTGTTAAAAACAACAAACATATAAACTAATAGAGGTTATGTCACATGCAATTACATATGTACGTTTGAACGTGGAAATTATGAATCATATGTATAACGTGAATTTTGACATACACATGGAATTCCATATGTATTGAATACATGTCCCAATACACAAGCAATACATGCCGTCTGACCCCCTATTAAGCGGGTCTTATAGGGGAGCAATGACTAGTTATGGACCGATCGTAATAAAATTTTTTGACATGAATTTCGTATATATCAAACTTATTTGGAGCAAAATTTGTGTAGATACCTATATAAATAATACATTTATGACCGATAAAGTCCAATTTTGGGAAGACATTTCTATGGGGGCTAGGTGAAATAATGGTCGGATTCAATAGGCTTCCTCATTGGGCCCAAAAAATTATATGTTCCAAATTTTACCGAAATATCTTTAAAATTGCGACCCGTATTTTGCGCACAAAGTTTACATGGACAGCTAGCCAGACGGACGGACATCGTTTAATCGTGATTCTGAGTCAATCTGTATACTTTAGTATTTTTGGACGTTATTATTCGGTATTTTTAATATTCATATTTCATAAACTTTTCGATAATTTTACAAACAAATTTGTTCGAGAATTATAAGGTTTTGCATAGCTTCGATTATTTGGTTGGGTGGGTAAGTAAATATGTGGTTGCATCTAAATGTGTATGTTTGGGTTTAGTGTAAAATATCTCTTTAAAGTTGTTTAAATGATGGTTAGGTTTCCCCTGGCGACATATTTTATAGAGAAATAAAATTAAAGTTAGTTTTTTAAAGACAAGGGAAGAGAGATGAAAGGGCTGAAATAGTGTAAACATGTTTATATGAATAAGAGTTTAAGTGAAGAAAATAAACTTCAATTTTAAGTAAGAACTAAAATAAAAGGGTTAACTTGTTAATGAAAAATCTCACAAAATTAATTGTTTTCAAGAAAAATTGGTTGCTAAACTCTGTTTTTGTTTTAATTAATTCTATTTTACGTTATTTTCTTATTTATTAATCACTTTGTTATCTTCTGTTCAATTGTTTTACAAAATATTATAAAATTACATACTATGCGTATGATTAATATTAATTACACTAGTTTACAAATCAAACATTTTTCTTTGCTCATTGAATGAAACTTATATTTTTGAAAAGAGCTAGGGACGCTAGTTAATTGACCATTTTTTGTTTCCCACCTATACGTCAAAATTTTGAGATATATGGGTTTTTACTTTTCACCTGCCCTGAGTACTACTAATGCATACTGTAGTGTACCGAATTGTAGTAATTAGGTATTTGCATCGTTTTTGGGTACTCAACACTCTGGCGAAGATACTTCATACTTTCAGAGTTGTCTTTTTTTAAAAAATTCAAAACAAATTAACGGGAAAAAAATAAATACTGTTTAAAAGTACATCTTTTTTGTAGATAAACGTTAATAAATCGCTATTAAATACAAAACTCTAAACTAAAAACTATTTTAAAATGTCTTCTAGAAAGTGTAAAATAAACCCAGACCATTTTGGTTTTATTTGCGGAAAAATTATTCAGTCAAATCGAGGTTTTCCTATAACACAAACACTGCAAAATGCTTATTTACATTAAAAAATTTCGTAAAAGCTTTAGATAAGACAAAACCAGCATTTCAATATTTTTGCAGCGTGTTCCCGAGTCTTTCTGAGGCTAAACTAAAAGAAGGGATATTTGTGGTCCTCAAATAAGAAAAATTTTGGTTGATACCAAATTTGAGTGTCTATTAACCGATGTTGAAAAAGCAGCATGGAATTCTTTTAAACCTGTTGTTCAAGAATATTTGGGGAATAATAAAAGTCAAAATTACAGAGATATTGTTGAGAATTTATTACTTAATTTTGAACTGATGGGTGTAAATATAGCCCTCAAAATTCACTTTTTACAATCTCATGTGGATTTTTCCCCGGAAAACCTCGGACACATGAGTGACGAACATAGAGAGCGTTTCCATGAAGATTTTTCGAGAGGAATTATCAAGGTTTTTGGGATCAGAATATGCTAGGAGACTACTGTTGGAGTATCGTGAGGGAGACAAATGAAAATAATTATAAAAAGAGGACTAAAACACTTTACTTTTAATTTGTGTGTCCTAATTTAATGTACATTTTATATTTTTCGTTTTTAATAAATATCTCAAAAGTTTGACGTCCAGGATTTTTTTAAAAATTTTTTCCGAAGTTAGAAGACCTAAATACACAAATCCCCATATGTTTCAATTCATGAGCAAAAACCTTGTAAACTAGTGTAATTTTATAAGTTTGAAAGAAATTTTAATAATTTTAACAAATTACAAAAGACAACGTCTTAGATAATTGACTGTTACAAATTGCGAATCCCAGATTTTCTTACATTTCCCTAATTTAGCAACTCTTTTGAGAATAATACAATTGTGGCATATCATTTGCAAATAATTTAATAGTGTCACACACACTTTGTGGTCTATTGATTTTATTGCCTAAACAAACAAATTTAGCTATTCATTCAAGAGAATTTATCTGGTTTAAAATACTATTATTTAATTTAAATTAGGTATTAAAATCGATATGTAGTCAGAATTATTCACATTAAACAATAGAACATTAGGAAATATGTAGTGAGAATGGGAAATATGTACGAAACGAAATAAAAGTCGAGTATTATAACAAATTAATAGAACAAACTGAGTTTTGTTGAATATAATACAAACAAATTTCCCAAAAAATATTTTTTTATTGTTATATTTATTAATCAGATTTATTTATGAAAAAAAAACTCGGATAATTATTCGAATAAAATAACGAATAATCGAAATATGTTCGAATAAAGAACCGAATAATTAAACAATAAATTTGGTAAATTGTTACGAAATGTTATTTCTTGATTATTAAGCTAAAATTTTAGAATTTTTACGATTTTTTTACAAAAGATTCGTAAAATTACTCGAATAACAAACCGAAAATCGAACAGAAATTTCTGGAATATTTACTTTTCAATTTCATTTGATGTTTCACAATTTTTGAAAATTATTCGGATAATTATTCGGATAATTATTCGAATAAAAACCGAATAAACGGAAAAAATTTACCAAAAATAATTTTTTGTTATTATATTAGTTAATCATATTTCTGTATGAAAAAAACTGGGATAACTAATCGAATAAAATAAGGAATAATCGAAATATGTCCCACTAGAGAACCGAATAATTATAAAAAAGTTCTGAAAAGTTGTTTCGAAAAATTAATTTTTGCATATTAGGCTAAAATTTCAGAATTTTAAGATTTTGTTACAAAAAAATACTTAAAATAATCGAATAAAAAACCGAATAATCGAATAAAATTTCGGAAAAATTTTACTTTTCAATTTCATTTTGAATGATCAGATATATTTTGATGTTTCACAATTTTTGATAATTATTCGAATAAAATCCGAATAAACGGAAAAAACCGGAAAATTTCACAAAAATTATTTTTTTATTATATTAATTAATCAGATTTATTCAAGGAAAAAAAATTCGGATAATTATTCGAATAAAATAACGAATAATCTAAATATGTTCGAATAAAAAACCGAATAATTAAACAAAATGTTTTTTAAATTGTTATGTAAGGTTATTTCTTGATTATTAAGCTAAAATTTTAGAATTTTTAAGATTTTGTTACAAAAGATTCGTAAAATTATTCGAATAACAAACCGAATAATCGAACAAAATTTCTAGAAAATTTTAATTTTCAATTTCATTTGATGTTTCACAATTTTTGAAAATTATTCGGATTATTTTTCGAATAAAAACCGAATAAAGGGAAAAAAATTCCCAAAAATTATTTTTTATTTTAATATTAATTAATCAGATTTCTTTATGAAACAAAAAAACTGGGATAACTAATCGAATAAAATAAGGAATAATCAAAAGATGTCCGAATAAAGAACTGAATAATTATAAAAAAATTCTGGAAAGTTGTTTCGAAAAGAATAATTTTAGCATATTAAGCTAGAATTTTAGAATTTTTAAGATTATATTACTGAATATTCGTAAAATACGAAAATACGAAAAAAAATACGGAAAAATTTTACTTTTTCTATTTCATTTTGAATGATCAGATATATTTTGATTTCTTACAATTTTTGTGATTCTTTTTTCGAAAAATTATTCGGCTAATTATGAGAATAAAAACCGAATAAAAAAAATTCCAAAAATTAATGTTTTATTGTTATTAATCAAACAAATTAATCAGATTTCTTTATGAAAAAAAACTCCGATAATTATTCCATTCACAGAAAAAATTATATTTCAATTCAAACATTTATCCCATATTGAACTGGTTTCAATTATTTCATAATTAAATGAAGTATTCATTTGCTCAAAAACAAAATTTCTTGATATTTTCTATTGAATTTGATTATTTTAACAATTGAATATACAATTTACGTTATTGGTTGAATTACAAATACAAAAATTATTGAATAGATAATTTTCGCAATTGAAACACAAAAAATAACAAAAATGTGTTTTCAATTACGAAAATTATCTATTCAATAATTTTTGTATTTGAAATTCAACCAATAACGAAAATTGTATATTCAATTGTCAAAATAATCAAATTCAAAACTCAAAATTCAATAGAAAATATCAAGAAATTTTGTTTTTGAGCAAATGAATACTTGATTTAATTATGAAATAATTGAAACCAGTTCAATATGTGACAAATATTTGAATTGAAATGGTTTTAGAAATAGTTTTTTCTGTGTTAAAATAACGAATAATCAAAATATGTTCAAGTAAAGAAAAAATGCTGGAAAATGAGCGACTTTTTAAACAAATATTAGGTTTCAGTCGGACTTTATTATCTAGTAAAGTTGTTTAGATAATTAATTAACATTTGTAATATTTCATGTGTCTATTTATTATAAAGAAGGGATTCTAAGCTGTAATAGGACGATGGAAGATGAATTATATTAAGGAATTAATTATTGGAAACTTAGGATATCATTAAATTATTTTATTTTAAATGTATTTAAATTTATTTTATTTGAAAAGCCTTAATAAATGGTTTCCATTACTACAACAGTGACTGTATTTATGTGGTTTTTTCATAATTGTTTTTGTTTATTTATTTTTTATAACTCTTGTTTACAATGTTAAATATTCATCAAAAGTACTTGTTTTTGTTGTTAGTGCTGCAGTTGTTGCTGCACTTGGCTTTGTGTATGAAAGTGCGTATGCAAAATATAAACAAACCAAAATGAGAGCATAAATATGAAGAGTGTGAGTGGGTGGTTGGGTGTTTGTATTATTATAGTTGCTTGTGATGTATTGCTGTTATAGAACTTTGAGCTTTTGTATATGAGAAAGAAAAACAATATAAAGGGTAGTGAAGAAGTAGAGTGTGTGAAAATAGTTGTTATTTATAGAGTGCACTTGAATGCATAAATTTACCCAGCAAAATATTTAGAAAAATTTAAATTAAATGTAATTTGCATCTGCAATTGTAAATTGTTGCGCATTCTATATGTCTTTCTAAATTCGAATAAATTAGTGAATAATGAAGAGCTGAAAAATATTATGCAAAAAGTGATTTGGGTATTTTTTAATTTTTTAAAGTGTTTTTTTTTAATACAATTTAGAAATAGATATGAAATTAAGTATAAGTTTGTTTATTTTGTTAGTTTTTTATATTTTTTGTTGGGTAGTAGTTGTGGCTGTAGTAGCTGTTGGTTATGTTGCTTTATTAAGTCAATAGTTGATGTGTTAAAGTGGCAAGAACTACACAAATTACTATGCATTCTAAAATTATACATTTTGTAATTGTTGCTTGTTAACAGTTGAAGATGTATATTGTTCATCTTTATTTTTTATTTTTCAAATAAAAAACAATCACGTATAAAATATGTTTTCATTATTTATCTTGAAAAAAATTGAGAATACATGTAACTGATACATACAATTGCTACTGCTGCAACTATGTAGTTATATTTGGAACTAAACATCATTAGAATGATGACGGAAAAATTAAGTGAATACATATTTAACTTAAGTGAAAAACACATGGGAGTTGTGTTTATAGTACTTTTTTAGGTTTTATATAAAAGTACTTCTTATTCAGTAGTTTTTTAAAATAAGTCAGTGTTAAACTTGAATATAAAGGTTAGTTTTAGCTGGCAAAGAACAATTTAATCAAAAACTGTTCATAAACAATTTATAATGATGATGAAACTGTCAATATCATTTTATCTTTACTTTTAGTAAACAAATATTTAAGTAGTTTAAACAATTTGGTATAATAAAGCCTGAATAAAAATACGACATTAGTATCAATCGTTTATTACTTGCTAAAAAGGCATATTGCTCAGATTCCTTGAATATAATATGAAAGTTTGCATTTTTTAAAATAATTAAAATATTTTAGTCATCAAAAGAAATACAAATTATTTTCTCTTTTTCTTTACATAGTAGATTCTGACAATTACTTCCTTCAAATATAAAATAGATTTAAAAATTGTTATCATTTTAGCATAATTGTATTTCCATTTATGTTGTAATTCACATTTAAACAGTATTCCAAGTAGATTTTGTAATAGTTTTTACTTTACTTTCATTTTATTTCATATTTTTTCTTTCAATTACTTTTGCAAAATTATTAAGCAAAAGAAATGAAAATTTATGATAAAACTATATTACAAAACAGAAAGATAAAAAAATAATTGAAAAACTACAAATATAGTCAAGAACATTATAGTAAACAACGCTAATTATGGACTTCATCATCATAATAATGACAATAATATTTGCAAAGGACAAAATGGTAAAAAGAGAATGTTGGATAAAAAAAGTCAACACAAAAAGCACTTTTATGCTAAAACTACAAGTTGTTGAGAGATACTTATAAGAAGATTAAATGTTAAGAAGAGTTAGCAACTAAAAACAAAATTGCATAAAAAGTGAAAAATAAGGAACAATAATAAACAAGTTAAAAATAAATAATTAAAGAAGTAACTTGAAGAAAATAAGAAATGATTTTATACAAGTTCAACAGACTGAAATAAGGATTTTAGATAATGAAATGATAACCTTTTTGAAATATACAATAATTTTAGGTTTGTATTACAGTTTTGTTGAAAATTCTAACAGCTATAGATAACAATTTGATTTATGTACAAAATTAAATAGCTATAACTCTGGTATTGCATTACCAATGTAGCCTTGAGCGAAAACTTTGGAAAAACCTAATATCAAACAAAATTTATAGCAACTAAATCAAAAATCGTATCTAGTTTTTATAAAAAATTAAAATGTATGCAGTTTGAAATCATTTTTACTAAATGATTTATAACAGCAATTCGAAAAATAAATCCCAATAATCTTAGAAAAAATTTGAGTTTTGTTCCAGCTGTTTCACAATTGTTATTAGTTCTACACAATATTCTACAAAAAAACAATTAAGAGAGCTATATTCAGCTGTGCCGAATCTTATATACCCTTCACCAAAATATACTTTAAAATACAAATTTTAAATATTTTTAGGTAAACAAAATTTATCTTTTTTTCCAAAGTTGTTTTTTTAATTTTTTGGAAAAAAAAATTTTCGAATTGTTATTTTAACATTTTTTTTTTAAATTTAATTTTTATTTTTTTTTTAAATTTTAAGAAAAAATGTTTGGTTTCTTAATTTTTTTTTTGGTGAAAAAAAAATTCGGGTTAAAAAATATTTTTTCCGATTTTGACCCATAGTCCAACTTACTATGGTTTTATATACGTCGTTGCAAAGGTCTTTGAAATATCTATCATTAGATATCCATATTGTCTATATTAATGACTTAGTAATCCAGATATAGGTCAAATTATTGAAGATTTGGATCCCGAAGATTTCTGGGGTCTTCAGAAAATTGATTTCAACAGACAGACAAACGGACATGGCTTAATCGACTCCGCTATATATAAGGATCCAGAATATATATACTTTATAGGGTCGGAAAATTATATTGTGGAAATTACAAACGGAATGACAAACTTATATATACCCTTCTCACGAAGGTGAAGGGTATAATAATAGTTATGAATAATATACATCGGGGTGGGAAAATAAAAATAATTTTGAATGTTCTTATATAAAATACAAGTTTAATTCATTCCATGATATCTTTTCTCAAATTGTTTGTCCTGGATTTAGTATTTGAGGAGTTGGATCAGAGGATAAAATGATCGCTTTTAAAATTTTTATGACTTTTTTAGATATCCCACTCGCATCCCACTAAGGGACTAAAAATATCTTAAAAGAATGGACCTAGGCTTTCTTTTGAGCAAAAAAAAAATTAAAAAAGGGCCCATATTGGAAAAAAATTTTGATTTTGCAAAAAAAAATTAAAAAATTGTATGTCTTGCGTTACAAAATATTTATTTTGATAGATATCCCACTCGCATCCCACTAAGGGACTAAAAATATCTTAAATGAATGGACCTAAGCTTTCTTTTGACTACAAAAAAAAATTTAAAAAAGGGCCCATTTGGAAAAAAAATCGTATTTGCAAAAAAAAAGTCAAAAATTGTAAGTCTTGAGTTAAAAAATATTTATTTTGATAGATATCCCACTCGCATCCCACTAAGCGACCAAAAGGGTCTTCAAGGATAATATCTAAGCTTTTGTTTGACCTAAAAAAAAACATTAAAAAAGGGTCCATTTTGAAGAAAAAAAAGTCAACAAAGTTTGATTTTGCAAAAAAAGTCAAAAATTTTATGTTTTGAGTTACAAAATATTTATTTTGATAGATATCCCACTCGCATCCCACTAAGCGACCAAGTAGGTGTTCAAGGAAAATATCTAAACTTTATTTTAAGAAAAAAAAAAAAAAAAAAAAGGACCCATTTTAAAAAAAAAAAAAAAAGTTTTTGATTTCGGAAAAAAAATATTAAAAATTTTTTATTTTTTTATTAAATATTTTTTTTCGAAAGATCGAAGAAATAGCTATCTATACTATTTGGGACACATTTTGCTAAGAACAATAGATAATAAGTTACATGGATGAGAAAAAACCCCTGTTTGACCAAATTGTCAATGTTGTTGAAAAATTGTGTCTGAGTTACTATCCAATAGAGCTAACCTTGGTGCAAATTTCATCCCGATCGGAAGACATCGATTTCAAAAGTTGGTTCACTTGACATGAAATGCCCCTTATATATACAAAACACAATATTCAGATATAAATTGAAATAGATCTGTGATAAAATACCAAAAAAAAAGACCCGTGTTTCCCAGTTTTCCCAAAGTAATGCATAGTATTTTGCGATTTTGATCTTGAAAATGAAGTATTTTTGATATGTTAACAATTTTTGTTCTTTATGATGCCTCAGAGAGTAAATCAAAATTCCGCAATGTTTGCCTGAGAAAATTATCACTTTTTTGCAAAAATGACACCGAGGGCCCAAATCTTTGGGGGCCCATAAGAAAGGTGGATGACTTTGGGTAAAACTGTCCAAACTGTTAGTGGTGTTCGTATGTGGTTATTTTTTTCGTTCTGCAGCTTTCGTTTTCCATTTTACAGTTGATTTACCTCAATTTCAGATTTTCAAAATTTTCATTATATATAGCAAATTTTAGTGCAACAATGTTTCTACTAAATAGAGATATGCAGTTTGGTAAGCCTATCATTCTTTTGTACTACTTATCATACTCATTTGATGAAGCGAAATAGTAGTTTAAACAAAAACAAATAGGCAAATTATATAACTTTAGCAGGAATTATAGTCACGGAAAAGGGTGGTGTAAAGAAATAGAATAAATAATAGATATTGCGGAAACTTTAAATTTTAATAATTTTAAAAATAATGCTACGTCTGATACTTAGCAACAAAAATCTTGATCTTGATGGTTGATAATCAGAAATCAGTTTTAAATAACATCTTTATATTCTCTAATACAATTAGTAGGCACATGCTGAAGCGAAATAAATAAGTGCTTCTAACGAATAAGTTCTTTTATATAAAATGTCATTGCAAATTCCCATCCTTATCCATAGTATGGATAACTAAAGGAAAATAAGTTACTATTAATATAGTTACTTGCCGTTATCAATGTGATTATAAACATCTCTTGTTGCCACCTACCTGTTCCAATATGCAGCTTTGTAATAATAGCAATTGTATTTCAGTGTCATTACTATTATAATACCTTTCATGTAGATTATTTGATGCAAAACAAATACATTTTCCACACAAACGAATCTATTTTTATAAAACGTATATTTTGGCAATGGAAATTGAGATATACTAATGTATTTCTAATAGTGAAAAACATAGTTGAAGAGTAAACAGGGCAACAAAATTCCATTTAGTCATTACGGTAATGATTATATGAAAATGTAGATGTAGTAGAGACAATGAAACAAATCGAATAATACTAATGACAAAGTAGGGATCACCGTTGAACACTATATGAAACTTGAACAGGATATTAGAATTCTGAGTTCATTATGGTGCTACATTTAAACTGTGGGATTCCAACAGGAAGTGCTTTAGAATTGGATGAAGACTATTATGTTTTGGGGGGAGAAAACGATTTAAACCTATAAATACTATTATAAAAAAAACGAGCCCTAACCACTATTAATTCGAACACCAATAATTTTTTGACAATTCAACATTCAAAACTGCATATTTTAGAAAATATAATTTTATTATTATCAAAAGTTATATTTTCTGAAAAGTTGTTTTATTATTTTTAAATTTAAAAAGAAAAATCTGTACATATTGAGGTAAATAATTTAAAAACACAAACTAAAGCTAAAATTCATTATTTTTATAAAAAAATATTTGACCACTATTAATTCGTACAGTGGTTACTTTTGATATTTAAAACTGTGTTACGCCTCCCTTGCTTTTTAAAACAGCATCTATTCGCTTTGGCATTGTTATTATTAAATTTTTGAACTCCTCAGGGGTTATTGAGTCCCATATTTCGTGGATTTTGTCTTTCAATGCGCTAACAGTACGCTGTGGGTCATTTCGCAGCTTCCTTTTCATGATGGCCCAGAGATTTTCTATGGGGTTGAGGTCTGGGCTGGACGAGGGCCAATCCAAGACCTCTATTCCATTTTCTTGCAGCCATTTTTTTGTTGTTTTTGCTGTATGGGAAGATGCACCATCTTGTTGGAATATATATTCGCCACAGTCGGCTGGTTTTGGTACTGATGGGAGGAGATTTTCTTGTAATATTTTAATATATTTTTCTGCATTTACTATTCCATCAATGAAGTGAAGCTGGCCAACACCCTTTGAGGACATGCATCCCCACACCATAAGACTAGCTGGAAATAAAACATGCAGTTTTGAATGTTGAATTGTCAAAAAATTCTTGGTGTACGAATTAATAGTGGTTAGGGCTCGTATATTTGCCAATTTTAATGTGATAGTAAAAGTTTTTCTTCGCAATGGTCAGATGTTTTTCTTCATATAATTTGTAACGTAAATTCAGATCAATTGAAGCAAATGTTTTGTCTGAAGTGAATTGGAATACAAAAGCAAATATGTACAGAGATA
The DNA here is from genome assembly GCF_958450345.1 of Calliphora vicina. NCBI lineage: Eukaryota > Metazoa > Arthropoda > Insecta > Diptera > Calliphoridae > Calliphora > Calliphora vicina. The sequence goes on along the minus strand of NC_088783.1, from coordinate 110,249,365 downwards.
AACTAAAATGATCCTCCTACAAATTATTAAATTTGATTCCACTGAATTTGTTAGACATAATGAGTGCATATCTCACCACTGAGTAAGTAAACTTCGAGTCTGGAGAAAAACTAGCTTTAAGGTCTTCATAGCCTCATTTAAATATAAGTTTAATTTACAGATTATACTGGAAGAACTTAGGAGTTAGGCATCTGCCTAAACCAGATTATTAACTTACATTGAAGGTGAAATTCCAAAAACCTGAATTGATTACTGTGTTAAACATAGAGAATTATATATAGAGAGGAGACACTACGATTTGTCAAACAAAAATACAACAAAAAATATGCTTGATACAACAACAAAATACATTGACTAGCATGTATTTTGATGTTGCGAGAGATAGGTTTTTGACAATTACGTCTCGTCTCTATCTTACCCTATTTTGCTAACAATCTACGATTTTGTAATTTAATTTTTTTTTAATCAGGTCTATATTAAATAAATATTATATCATGACTAAAATATAAGCATTGCTATAATATTCGGTTTTCGATTACATTTTAACTTCCGTTATATTTAAATACACTTCCGTGAGAATTTCAACGGAAATACTTTAAATATTTGTTTACGCACATACTAATAAAATAAGGGTAAATAGTTATAGATAGCGTAAGAGAAAAAGTGGAAATGATAAATGTTTATGCAAACCAAACTATGAGGTCTAACACCTTATATATTTGGCAGAAAGAAATAAATATAACAAATTATATACAGCTTATAGTTAAAGTGCTTAATAATAATTTAAAATTAATTGGAAATTAACATGATTTGTCTTGATTTAGGTAGAATAAAATCTTCTCAAATACATATACAGAGCTATTCCTGTTCCCACTTTCACCATTCACCGCATTGTTGGAAGCATAATTACAGCAATATTATGCCACTTCCTAAGCATTTCTAATCTATATATATAAAAATTAAATGGTCCATGTATGTAATGGCATCACGTGAGAACGGCTAGAGCGTTTTGGCTGATTTTTCGATCGGAATTTTTTTGAGTCCAGTCAACTGTAATAAAAAAGCTCCCTAAAGTATGCAGTATAAATTTAGATATTTTATTTGCAAATAAATAAGAACAGGCGTATGTGGGTTCGAGATAATTGAAGAAGTAATATTTGTAAATGCTACCGGGCGAAGCCGGGGCAGTCAACTAGTTTAATATATAAATATTGTTGTAATTATCCTTCCAAAAATACGATGAATGGAGAAAGTGAGAACAGGAATAGTCCTGATATATTAAATTCCAAAACTAAATGGTCTAAAATTTTGAAATATTTTCGATAGTTAATAGAATTTTTTTTAAAGAACAGTCTTCTTTTATTTATTTACAGATGCTACAAACAGTCGCTTCTTTGGCAGACGATGATAACATCAACTCGGAGCCGTTATTTAAATTGAACTTTAAGCAGATTCCAACCAGTTTTAAAGTAACAAAAGGTAAAGAAGCGAATAATTTGAAGGAGAAGTTGAAGCTAACAGCAAAGCCTATAACTGAGAAATCTACTAAACGAGATGTTAACACCTCTACCAAAACAATGGGTGCTGGTGGATCAACATATCGTTACAACACTTCCACCACTGCCCCATCTACAACAACACCTATCACCACCCCAACGAGAACAACGACTTCAACTCATTTACCCATGACAACAACCCCCATAACTTCGACAACAACCGCCAGCACCATTAATATCACACTCAATCTTGATCTAAATACGGAAGATATTCGAGAAAGTGTTCAAGAAAATTTACATCAAAATCCCATTGAAAGTGAAGACTCCTTTAAGAAATCACTTCCATCTGAAAGAAACGACATAGAGAAGGATTCTGATTTGGAAAATTTATCTGAAGAAACAATTAAGTCTGCTAAATATAATGAAACTTCTACCATCACCAATGAAATGAAACAGCATAATCCTCCTTCGATTTCTCACAAAAGCTTTACTGCAACGTTCTCTATACCTTCACCCCCAAATCCAACCACCGAAAACCTTAATGCTTTACCCTCTTTTGACACTGAAGATGATCCTATCGATTTTTTGGAAATCATGGAGGATGATAAATCTGGCAATAGACTATACAAGATATTGGAGAACAATAATATAACTTTGGAAGAATTAATTGAACATCGTAGACGTGGTTCTAGCCAACTTCATTTGTCCACCATAGCAGAGAGTTCTACACGATTTAATCCCGATGAAAAGTCTGAACTCCAAGATAATATGGACATTGTAACAGTCATTGAGAATTTACCACATTTCAGTTTGTTTAATTTGATGATCGGCAAACCATATAATATTAAAACTGAATCCGAAGTTAACAATTACTTTGAATCCACCATTGACATTGAGAACTCAGATGAAGTGTAGAAGAAACGTAAGTGCGGACAATGGTAAATTTAAATGTATGAAAGTGCTAATAAGGCTTGTGCGAGCTCCTACATTCAAGTAAGAACCAGAGGCTGAGCCTGTGTTCAATTACTTAAGGAGGGTATACCTTTATCCAGGAGATCATACATTGTTGGATGACACTTCGTGTGGGCTTTTGGTGCCACCTGTTCTGAGATGTTGTTAAACATACTTATTTAAAATTATTAGATTGCTTGTTTCAACTATAAAAATAACTAATTTGGTCCAACTTCTGCATTGGATTATTAACGACAATAATTTGGAGGAAGATGTTACTGCTGGCATAGGCAATATATGACGAGGGATGTTTCAAAGTATCGATTACATTAATTGATATTGATAAAACTGTATCGAAAATGTTTAATTTATTAATAAAGATAAAATTTATATTGTTGACTCTTACAAAGAGTAAATCTATTGTGTTTTTACTTAAGATTAGTAGTTCCGTAAGTAAATAGCTTTAGAAATTCGTTAAAATATTAAAACAATTTGTTATATTTTTTTATTTAGAAGAAATTTTTTCAATCAGAACACTTTTTTGGAAAATTTCTTTAAAAATATAACTTATAAACCATTTATTATGCATCTTTAGATATTTAGTTTTACTTTTCTACTTCAAAAATTGAATTCCCCTTCAACCAAAAAAGTTATAATAAAATATCAAAAACTACCTCTAAATTAATAACAATCATACGCACCGTATAACCAAATTTCCAAAAAATGTTAATACTTAAATAACTTTTAAATTACTTAACCAAGCTATTCACTACTTTGTGCATGTATAAAAGAGAAGTCTGGCTTTTAGACAATTTTTCAAGCTAATGTTTTGTGAAAACTAAATTTTCTCTACAGCGTGTTAAAGTGGGAAACAAGTGGCTCACAAAGGTGTATATTTATGTTTATTTTTAAACTGCCAATAATGTTTATTCAAAACACACAAAGTCAATAAATACAATGATCAAACAATGAAGCAACATTTTAAAATATTAAAATCTAAAGTTAGTCCAAATTTTAAAAATTCATTCAAAGAACTTTAGAGTTTTACACAACATTTGCTTTCAGTGCACACATTGTCTATAATTTTGTAAGTGATTTTTATTATAATTTTTGTAATACGTAAGCATGTTTTCACAATTTGGTACTTTAATAATAAGATCAAAAGTAATTACCTTTTTATGCATATGGAAATGTCTTTATTTTTGTTCTTTCTTAATATACATAAATACTTGTCTTCATAAATATTTTGATATTGTTGTTAAAACTATAAAATGACATTGTAATTGTAAATAATAGCATTGTTTGTATTTTTTTTTTTTTGCTGTTTTACAGTATAAATTTGTATATGAGCATGAGTTTACTAAACTACTTACACTTTGCTTTAGAAAACTGATATACTTAAATGCAATTATACTATATTATATTTAAGTATATTTACAGAGACTCACATTCAACATTCTAAAAAATATCAAAACAAAAATTGTACAAACACATGGAAAAACTTAAATAAGTTTCCTTTTCAAAATTTTCCTCCTTTGTATACGTTGCTGCTGTTGATACTGATGCAAAATGCAATAAACCCAGCCTTAACAGCGTAAATATCTTATTTACAAAACACAAAACTTTGCAGGAAAAATATGTACAAACACATTAAAAAAAGTTTTTTTTTCAAAATTCTACACTTTTGTATACATTGCTGCTGTTTTTATTGCTTGAAAATGCAATGAATCGAGCCTTAACTGCGAAAATATTTGGTCAATTCACAAGGTCTCTTATCATGTCTTATTGTCATAATGTCCTAATATTTCACAATGGTTTTTATTGTTTTTCAAGCCTTCAATGTCCTAAAATATTACTCCTCTGTATGCTATATTTATTGTGTTATCGTAACCTATCAGCAGAGACCTGCGCCGAATGCCTAAGAGTCGGTTAAGCCGAGCTGTCGAGTCTAGATATATTAGGACATTATGACAATATGACTGATAAGAGACCTTGTGAATTGAACAATTGTATTTGCAAAACCCAAAACTTTACAGGAGAAATTTAACGGTGATTGTTTTATATTTTAATGTAAAAGAACAAGCTTTGTGCAGTTAAGCTAAATTAACTTTGCTATAATATAGAGAGGGTACTTAATTGGTACACCTATTAAAAATTTTATAGATTATGCCAATAATACTAGATTATTGATTTTCTTAAAAAAAACGTAAATCTTTTATATTGTTGTTTAAGCTTTATACGCTATTAGAGATCGACATAACAACAAATAAGATAAGATCCTGCATATATTCTACGAAAAATGCAGTTGGTTTTTTGTGTGTGCCAGAGTTTAGTAGAAAGTTTATGTGGTTGGATATGTGTGAGCTCTTCTTAACACTTTATGACATTAATTTAAATCACGTTTCATTTAATAAACGAGTATACTAGTGATACATACAAAAATACTTACACAAACTAAGGAGTGTGTCATTAAAAGAGTTAAATGTTTAGTAAATAAATCATTTATAATGATTTTAAAATTTATTTGAAGAAACTACAGTAAGAAAATGTGTATTTACTTTGTCTAGTTTTCCTCTCAATCATTAGTTTCTTACTGATTTTTCTAACCAATTTTATACATTTTAAGGATTTTTAAATCTATCCTATATCTCAAGTAGATTTTGATCAAGAATTATTGGTTGCTGTAGTATTAGCAAATGAAGTTATTAAGAAAAAGCTGGTTATCTTTTATAATGACACACTCCTTATTTCAAATAGTTGAAAATTTTTCTACATTTTGTTTTATATTTCCTCTTATAAAAGAAAATCGAGTTCATATCATGATTAAGTGTGTTGACGCATGTTTTTGTGTGTATTTAACAAAAGCCAGTAGTTGTGTTGACGAAATTGTGTTTTCGAATTGTACTTTTTTCTTATCCTGTGCTGCTTTCTTATTTATGTATGTCGCTTTAAATGCTGCTTAGCTCTGAAATCTCTTTAGGCTGTCAATTAAGTATCTGATATTACATATAACAGATTAATATGAATAAAAAAACAAAAAACTATACAAAAAATAATATTTTTAAAATTTTTAATTTAAATTTTTTTGGAACTTTTTTCGAAAAAGTTTAATAACTTTTGCAAATATAACCCGATTTCAATAAGTAATGTCACGTTTTTGTTTATATAAAATTGTCTTTAACACATTGTGCAAAAAAATTTGGTTTTTAAAGAAAAAATTTAAAATCACTATTGTTGAATTTGAAAAATTACGAAGAAAATAAAAAAAAATTAAACTTTTTATAAAAACTTTAACAATTTCATGAAATAAACATTTTATGCTTTAATTCCAATCCTATCCATAATTGTTTAAAATTTTGAAATCGGTCTAAAAATGTGTGAGTTAGAGATACTAAAGTACTACGACCTACCCTAAAACAGGTTTTTTCAAAATAACTCAACATTTTGAGGGTGTTTCATAATCTCTAAAAACGGTTTTATTATGTCCTCACCTAGACCTATAACCCCCATTAGGCCGCTTTTTAAGTTCTGACAAAAAGTGTCATTTTGTAGCAGAGTGTGATTTTAAAATGTATTTAAAGAAACCATAATAAGAAAATTTTCAATATTTTGTTTTGGCTTGTTATTAGTACCAGTTATCTATTTATACTTTGAATTTTTTACTGATGTGTTCTTCTTTAGCTAACTTCAGGTCATAATTCAGTATCATTCAATACCATTTTGGTACAGCTTTTTAACCGTTTGCTTTTATTCTGTTGCTTCAGTTTTCTATTTACTTGTTCTAGATTTCCACTCAATCACTAGGTTCTTATTAAACTTTTTAATGGATGTTAAAAATACCAAGGATTATTAAATCTATAATACATCACAAATATATTTTTTTATCAACATTTTTAAATCTGTCATATATCTCAAATATATTTCGATCAAGTGTTGTCAGCAGAAGTTAATAAAACATGCGTTATATTTTATAATGACACACTCCTTAATTCCTCTAGTTGACAGATTTTTTCCATTTTATTTTCTGCATCCACATATAAAGAAAATCGAGTGCATATTATGAATAAGTGTTTTGACGCAAGCATTTGTGTTTATTTAACAAAAGCCAGTAGTTGTATTGACTAAATTGCACTTTTTCTCATCATGCTGCTGTTGTTACTTATGTATTGTCGCTTTATAGACAGCTTTGCTCTGAAGTCTCTTTATGTTGCCAACAAAAATTAAAAGACTAGCTGATATTGAATATAGGAGATTATTTTGGAGCCATTTAACTATTTTTCGTTAAATATTTTCAATGCATCACAGTCGGTGAAAAAAGTGAAAGCTAAACTATCAACATTTGAAGCTAAAATAAGACTATATATAGGCTCACGTTTGAAGCTAAAATATGACTATTTAAAGATCCACGATTGAAGTTAAAATACGAGGAAAAAAGGCCCAATATTGAAGCTGAAATATGACAATTAAAAGTCCCACAATTGAAGCTAAGAAACGGTTATTTAAATATTCCCGATTGAAACTAACATATGACTATATAAAGGTTCATGGTTTAAGCTAAAACACCACTATTTAAAGACCCAAGATTAAAGCCAAAAAAACAACTATTTAAACACCCGCGATTGAAGATAAAATACGACAATTTAAACATCCATAACACCCACTACTGAAGCAAAAACACGACTATTTAAAGACCAACGATTGAAGCTAAAATACGTCTGTTTAAAAACCAAGGATTGAAGCTAAAATATGATAATAAGAAGACCCACGATTGAAGTAATGATACAACTGTATAAATACCCACGATTGAAGCTAAAATTTTACTATATAAATACCTACGATTGAAGCTAAAATACGATAATATGAACACCCATGATTGAAGCAATGATACGTCTATATAAAGACCCACGATTGAAGCAATGATACGTCTATATAAAGACCCACGAAGCTAAAATCCAACTATTTAAAGACCCACGATTTAAGTAAAAAACCGATTATTTAAAGACTCACGATTGAAGCTAAAATACGACTATAAAAATGTTAACTAATGAAGATTAAATACAACAATATGAAGACTCAGGATTGAAGCTAAAATTTGGCAATATAGAGACCCACGATTAAAACTAAAATACGACCATTTAAAAATTAATGATTGAAGCTAAAACACAAGTATATAAAGACCCATGATTGAATCTAAAATATGACAATATGAAGACCTACGCTAGATGCAATGATACTACTATATAAAGACCCATGATTGAAGCTTAAACAAGACTAGAAAAAGATCCACTTAAAAAAGATTTTACATATTTAAATACCCCAATTGAACCGAAAATTAAGCACTCATTTTTCAAATTATCTTCGAATTTTATAAACAACAGAAATGGCAAATGGAATTTAAAAATTGTACCAATCAGCATCAGAAATTGTACTTTTTCGACTGTAATTGTACCAAAACTAGGGTTCCTCCACGGAAAAATTTTTCCCGCGAATATTTTTTTTTAATTCCAGTGAAATTTCGGGATTTTTTAAAGTTACAATGAACAAATAACAGTTGTAATGAATAAATTAGGATCGATTACATTATATCCATTCATTCTTTTGGTTCTAGCAACAGATATTCAGTTGATAATGAAGCATCGTTGTTTAAATTATCGAATGTTTGTCACCCATCTAACATTTTTTAGCCACAACTGAAAAATTCTGTCATTAAGAATTGTAAATTCTATGGATATTCCTATTCAACAGAAAATAATGGCAATAATAATGGCTTAAATTTGTTTATATACATTTTTGTTTGAAAAACACTTAAAATTACGAGTATGACAAGACGTTAAAATGCCGCTATTTCTTCTTTATTTCAAAAACGCATAAGTATACTTTTAAAAATGTTATTATTAATATTTTGGTATAATTGATAGAGAACATTAATTCGTAAATTGGTTTTAATATATTTGATTGTGAAATAAATGTTCAATTTATACCAAATGAGTCATTGGTGTACCATTGTACTTTTTAAGATCAAATTGTACCAATCAAATTGTAAAAAAGTACAATTGTAGCAATTTTGCCATCCCTGTAAACATAAGAAAAAATAAAAAAAAATTTGTGATTTATAAAAACCAAATTCGTCTGTTGACGAATCATTCGTTTAGAAATTCATAAATTTTATGAAAACTGTTGGTTAGTCTTTTTAAAAATAGTGGACAATTTTATATTTTTGTAGTTTTTCTTAACTTAAATTTGTTAGTTACCCTTTTCTTGGTTATTGTCTCACTTTGCATCATATCAGACTGCTTTGAGGTACATTCTGTTGAGGGAATTGTTGCCATTTGGCTGGCTTTGGGGAAAAAGTAAAAAGGAAATTAAACTGTCTCGTCTGTTACTATTTCCAAAACGTGTTTTTGTGTAAATTTTGGTGACACGTTGTTAAATGAGAATGATGGTGCTTAAAAGCAAAACAGTTAAAATTAGAGAAAAATTTCTTATGAATCATTGTACATAGAGAGGTATCAATTTTTACTGTAGTTAAAATCATCGTTTTTTACTTTTTCTTAAAGGGAAAAATACAAGAAAAAATATGGAAATTTGATTATTAAAGAATTACCATATTCGTGATCGAGTTAAATTGATCTCAATTTTCGTTTTTGATATTATGTCACAATCGCTATAGAAATATTTTTTCCATTCGATCTCGAATGTGGTACATTGACCTATGATTTAAGCACGCTGACAGAATGTATTAAATATTGTTACTTTTTTTATATTTCCCTTTCTATCCGCATTTTTTTTGATATTTTCTTTGAATTTAAGTAATATCTATACGCATTACATAGTAAATCATATTTTGTAATAAATAGAAAAAATTAGCGCTAATAAGGTTTTTGTATTTTGTAAATTTTTACATAAAAAAGGTTCTGAAATATGCTAAGAAAATTTTTCAAAAAAAAAATGGACAATGAGGGAAAATTATTGTCTAGAAATCTGAGTTGGTTATTTGTTTTAAATTTAAGATTTAACAATTTCAGAAAATAAATAAGAAAGAACAATTTTGCAATAACTAATAATGATTTTATAATTTCTGAACATTTTTTAATACCTGAAAAAAATCCCATTGAAACTGTAAATTTTGTGTCAAAATGTTTAAAACAACTTTTTATTTTAATATTAATCATACGCCTTGTTTAAAAAGTGTAGTGTTAATAAAATGTATATTATTTCTCAGTGTATTTTCTATGTGAACATTCTTATAATGCAGCTATAAATGTTTTTGGCAAATAAAAAAATCGCAAAGATAAAGGAGTACAACAACTTTGCAATAGCAGCACTAACAACAAAATGTTGTTAAACCATTTATTTTGTTTCTCTTTATTTAGGTTTGTTTTCCAAAAAGAACAAAATCAAAAAAACCCTATAAAATAAGTAAAATGCACGGTTAAACTGACATATAGTTTGGTACTCGTTTAACAAGGATATTTATGGCACCAAACAGGGCGACACTTTAGCTGAAACTAGAGATACAAAGATAGTAACGGAAGATACTGATATTTTGCTGCAACACCAACAAAATCCACAACAGCAGCACTAACTGCAGTAAATAACTAAAAAAAACAAAAATTAAGGGAAATTAAAAAAAAATCCAGAATCGATTTATTTATTTAAAACCAATTTAGTAGTGTTAAAAAATAATAAAGTTAAAGACTTGAATTCAATTTAGTTTTATATAGAAGATTAAATTAAAATTAGAATAAGGGCCATATTTTGACTTCGTATTTCAATATGATTTATATTTAAGTTCTATTTAAATACGAAAATGAGTTTCTCAGTGCGTTTTTAAATAATAATTAAATGGCCAACGTTGGCCGTTTAAATTCTATTTAAGTTTTATAACCTACCATATCACTGGCTTAACATGCAAAGGCTCTAAGTCCACTTTTTTAAAAAATTGAGATTTTAATGCAGTAAGGTACAATAAGTAAAAAATACATTGATTACAAAGAAAAAAATTGGAGCTATCTGGGTTTTTGTTGTTGTTTTGTAGTGATGAGCAAAAGCGCTTAGTCCAATTTATCACAAGAAAAAACTCTAAGTCCCTATAAAAAGTACAGTTTAACCTTTTCTGTTTAATTGTCTAAACAATTTAGAAAAAAAAAGAATTTCCATATTTTTTTTTTCAAGTTGTTTAATTTTTTTTAAAAATTATTAGTGAAAAGCAAGTAAGAGAGCTATATTTGGCTGTGCCGAATATTATATACCCTTTTTAAAATTTTTTTTTTTCCATTTTTTTTTTAAATTTTTAAAATTTTTTTTTTAATTTTTAAAAAATTAAAAAAAAAAGAATTTATGGCAAACAAATTTTTTGATGAAAAAAAAATTATTTTTTGATGAAAAAAAAAATTCGGGTTAAAATATATTTTTCCCGATTTTGACCCATTGGAGGTCCATATATTAATCCAGATATAAAAACTATTAAATAAGAAATGAAACACGTTCTAAAAAAAAGACCTAAGTCCATCAAAAAATACAAACTAAGCAATAGAAAAAGTTCTAAGTACAAAAAACCTTTTATCTCGGCAAATTCTTATTTTATCATTTTGCTTTTACGCACATAGAAAACAAAGAAAAATACAAAAGAAATTGCGTTTACAGAATTCAAAAATATTTACGCAAAAAAAAAAGTTTGAATGTTTTTTGTCTATCCTGTAAAATTTTAAAATATGGACTTACAGCCTTTGCATGTTAAGCCAGCGATATGTGTTTGACAGCTGATTCTACACTTCCGATGAGGGGATATTGGGCCTTCTTTTGTGCAGTTTCCTACCAATTATTTTAGTGTTTAATAACCTGTTTTTTCTTATTTGGCAAAATGAGTCAATTTTTGTTTTGATTGAACAGCTGTTTTATGCAAAACTATCGTTGTATATTGAAATTCATTTTTTTTAAATCTGGTCTCGGTGCGTATGATTAATATTAATTCAAAAGTTGTTTTGGAAATTTATTCAAATAAAAAATAAGTTTAATTGTATGTGTTTTTAAATTAATGTATTTAAGTAAATTATGATTTTCTACAACCAAATGCAATTATTTTATATAAACAATGAAACAAATTGTATCTGTACACAGATAAAACAGATTCGTGATAGAAAGCCAGTTGATAAAGAAGAATTTCGGTTGAAGTAACCAAACTTTTGTTACCACTTCTAAAATTTTGTAGCCACAACTGTAAAATTCGGTCACGAATATAGAATCATTCGATTGTTGCCAATCGGTTACCAACAGGAATCTGTTTTCTATGTGTAAGTAATGCTTTTTACATCGAGTGTTTACCCTTTTCCCATTGCTATTAAAATCATTCTGAGAAAACTACTAGTTTACACGTTTTTTTTTTAAGAATTTACTGTAATCAATACAATTCTTATGTCTCTACAAAATATCAAAGACAGTTTGTTTGTAAAGATTTTAAAATCCATTTACATTTAAGACAGAAAAAAACGCATTTTTAATACAAAATCCCTGGTAACAGTCGCAGGGAGAAACATACGCTCACAGTATCTCTTACACTGAGTAATGTTATTTTAACACTTCAACTCTAATGGCTGAGTATTAGAGCATCGTTAGAGTGACATTAAGTAAGACAAGCATCACTATTAAAATAAAAAAAGAGGAGTGTGAATGGGTAGAACAGGACAACTTCAAAATAAATAGTATAACATTTAAGCAACACAACACCACTCAAGTTCAAAATAAATACTATGAATGTGACAAATGCGCAGTAAGGGAGGCTACATTTTAAATTACATACAATATAAAAATAATAGGAATAAAAAATGTTTAAGAAAGTTTTACATATTCTGACTTCTAACGCCATATTTATTGGAATTTAAAAGCATCAAGTTACATCAACACATCAAATATAAAAGTACTGCATAGTTTTAGGTAAAAAAAAATAATATTGCAAATGGTGTAACTTAAGGTTGCGAAGGAGGAACGAATTTTAAACTTACATATTTATACTTATACTCTTTTCTAAAGTAAGTTAGTAAAATTGTTTAAAATTTAAGTAAATTTCTTCATTTTGAATCATCTTCGAATAACCAATGAGTGTTTAATTAAAAATTTATTCTCCCTATTTACTATTTAACTAAGTATTCATTTCCAAGAATCCAATCACAATTTACTGGACGAGATTAAATTTTTACATCAAACTATATTCAGCTTCAAACTGCAAATAAATTTCGGAAAGAATAATCAAGAGTATCACCTTCTCAGCTGCAATTGTTTGGTAGACTCAAGAAGCAACAAAAATTATAAAATCGTTTTACAGTTTATTGTAATATTCGAAATATTTCTTACACATGAGCTGCAAAAATTTGTCACATTAAAATTTAATTTAAAATGTTCTATATTTGTATCCATTTGTATTGTAATTCTTTTACTATGTTCTAGTGTTGAAAATTAATTTAAATTCGACATATAAAGAAACAGATTACATATTGAGATTTTAACTGTTCTTCAATTGGTATTGCGAGTTTTTAATAATCGTCACAGAATAATTTATTTTTCCATCAAATTCAACTATGTTTCCTTTAAACTTGAACTGTTAATCTGCTTACTGCCCTGAAAATTCATTCACGTGAAATATTGAATTGAATATCCTGAATTGTAAAAATGACCCTTCTTGAAATAATCAAAATAAAACTTAATTTTCTTGTTAAAAAAGCAAATTGATGACAACAGGACAATACGAGGTTAAATTTCATACTATAAGATATAAAAAGAATGAAGTAAAGTTTCATATTGATGGATTTCCGTTTTATTTATGTTTCTCTGCAGCATTTTTTATCCACTCGTGGTAGTTTCTTTACATTCGTAAAGTTTTATTATTAGTTACAATGTTTATAGAAGGAAACAACTATTGTTAATAATGTGAAGAGTTAAAGTTAAGTGGGGGATAAAAAAAGTACATATATTAGATAATTTGATATATGAAAGGATTTGTGAACTTAAAGAAAATTGGAAACTGTGGTAAATTGACAATATAATAAATGTTTTAGTAAATAGAAAGGAAGAATATAAATTAGAGATCATATAAGATAAAATGCTATGATTAGAGCAAATAAAAGTTGGCAATCTTTAAATTATTATTTATCTTTAAAATTAAATATAGCTGAAGTTAAAATTATGTTGGTTTATTAAAAACCAGATATTTGATTTCAAATTAATTTACTTTAATAAACTATTTTGTCCTTGTTTATATAAAAGGTTTACTGTTTTAACAATTTATATAAATAACACATCATCATTGTAAAGTGCTCAA